>NC_135479.1:126371559-126685934 GCF_052094955.1 Ictidomys tridecemlineatus
CCTTCAAAGGTTTACAATATGCCAAACTGGTTCTAGAGGGAAATCTCAAAGACTGCCACCATTTTCAACCTTAAAATGTTCTTCTTCTTCAATGGCTACGTTTGTTTTGAAAAATCCTCGCCCAGTAAAATATTCCTCATGAAGAGTTTTTGTTTTGTTTTGTGTGTGTGTGTGTGTGTGTGTGAGTGTGTGTGTATGTGTGGTTAAAGAATATCCCAGGAGATACTTTCTGTGTTATATTGCCACCTTATGTGGAATTTTCTCTTCTCACTTCATTCTTCATTAGGTTGGACTTGGGATAAAAGAGTAGAATGGGTCATAAGGTCCTGTTCCAAGTAATTAGAGAGTTTTTTTTTTTCTCTTATCTAAATGTGCCTTGTTAGAGTATATCAATGTCAGCCAGGTTAATTGGAACTTTAATACATAATTGATGTTAATTTATGGCCCTTTTTGTTCCAGGATGCTACTGCAGACCTTAAAGTCAGGATACAGTTTTCTTGTTATTAATTATATACAGAAAGCCAATATCCCCTTTGAGAAGGGACCCATGTCATCTGTAGCTTATTAGAGATACAGTGTGTCAGCCGTAGGTCACATTTACTGCATAAGTCCTCCCTAAACTCCATACCACTCTTTCATAATGTAATATACTAATCACAGTATATGAAAATTGGAATTATGAGCTGATGCCCTTGCATACTGCATATTAAAATGTTTAACATGCCATATTAAAAATGCATTATATTTATTTGGATTCTCTGTATCCCACAGGGCCAGAGAACCTAGTTACATTTTTGAAATCAATGTACTATCTTGGAATCAGAATTATCTCCACAAATGTAAAGGCAATAATGTGGCCATAACTGAGGCTGTCATGAAGACAGAATGCCAAACGGAGACTATAAAATTTAGGTTTCCTTGCACAGTTGTCATTCCATTTCAAATTCTTGTTAAGTCGCTCTTTGGGGGGGATGAAGCAAAATGGTATGTCCCCATTCAATTAAAGGTTCTATGTTCTAATTTTCATCCATCATTATGATGAGTGCTAGCTCAAGAACTCAGTGCAAAAGTACAGGATCATGCAAGATTTGTAAACCAGACAGTTCCACATGTTCTGAATGTTTAGCCAAAACCTTGAGCTAGAAATTGAGGAAAGACCCAAGTCTAATAGTCTGAACTCACCTGATGAATAGCAGTCCTGGATTTGCTGATGGCTAAAAGATGCCAAATCGACCAACTTTGTCTAGACTATTCCATTTTGAAAGAGTGAAGAAGGCATGCTTTATGTAAACCTGATATGCCGGATTTTTTTCTAATATGTCACTACGTTTTGTTCAACTTAACATTGCCACAATGTGATCAGATATGACATAATGTGATAAACAACAGGGGTGTCTCACAATGGAACATGACACAACATGATGTGTCAAGTTTCTTTTGAACCTTTCTTGGGATCCAATATCAGCCAAAAGGAGGTCATTTTAATTATCAGATGATTAATTAATTAGATAGTGAATTGTCAGAGGTAGATGAATCCAAAGACATTGGAGTTCTGTACGTGCATGTTTATACACAGAGGGAAATACAACTTTTTTAATGTAGTAATAAATGAAAAGAAATGAAAGTTTAAGCATTTGAATTATTTTTATTCAAGTGACTTTCATGTACAACTTCTATGTATTATGCCAGATGTTGTATGAAGCACACTCAGAAGTAGAAAATCTGACCTGCCCTCAAAGGGCTGATATTCAAGTTGAAAATACAAACCTTCCCTAGAAACAATCTGGACAAATAGAAAATATTTAGTAAACATATATTTTTGAGCTAACAACTAAGGAACAATTCAAAGGCAATAAATAATAAAAATAGCTACTTGTCGTACTTTTAAAAATATATTTGTTGTAGTTGTAAAAGGACAGAATGCCTTTATTTTATTTGTTTATTTTTATGTGGTGTGAGGATCAAACCAGTGTCTCACACATGTTAGGCAAGTGCTCTGCCACTGAGCTACAGCTCCAACCCTACTTCTAGTACTTTGGCACTGTTTGCTTTCTAGGGAAAGTTATCATATTTCAGGAACAAGGGTGACAAATATTTTTTTGAAATAGCATCAAATATAAGTGAAATCTCAGTATCAAATACTTTCATGAGTTAACCAAAAACTTAAGATCCTATGTAAAACTTCAAAAAAATCAGTGTTTAACAATGGAATATTACTCAGCCATAAAGAAGAATGGAATTATGGCATTTGCCAGTAAATGGATGGAACTGGAGACTATCATGCTAAGTGAAATAAACCAGTCCTCAAAAACCAAAGGCCAAATGTTGTCTGATATGTGGATGCTGACTCACAAAAGGCCGAGGGAGGGAGGAATGGAGGTTCACCAGATTGGACAGGGGGGAACTGAGAGAAAGGAAGGGGGTGGGCATGGGAAGACAGTAGAATGAATTGGACTTAACTGTCCTATGTCCATATATGAATACCTGAACAGTGAACTTCCACATCAGGTACAACCACAAGAATGGGAAGTTATACTCCATGTATGTGTGATATGTCAAAAGACATTCTACTGTCATATACAAATTTTTTTAAATGCAAAAAATAAAAAAATAAATCAGTGCTTGAAAAGGATTGTTTTTTACTTTTCTTTTAAAAGCAGAGACACAGGACACAGGAAATACTCAGAAATCTCATAGCTCTCTTGGAAAAAGCTGCCAAGATTGTAAGTTCCTTTATACATATTTAGAAGGGTTTTTTTTTTTAACAATCAATGGCAATTAATGTATCATGCAGAATCATTGTCAAATGAATTTCTTAAGTATCTATTTGCATGAGATTCCATCCTAGGCATTATTAAGCAAAATAAGCATGTAGTTAATGTTCTGCAATCTAAGATGTAAAGTACTTTTTATTATTCTAAACTAATGAAGTAGTTTTTGTTTGATTTCCCCTCCCCACAGCATTTGTAATTAGTTCCACAGACCTTTCTGGGCCCTGGTCTCTTCGTTTGCAAAATAAGGATATACTACTCACTTGCAGAACCCAGTGATTGCCAGCAACATCTTAAGTCAAAGTTTGTGCTGCTTTGAAATCATAGTATGTTAAAAATCAAAGATTACCAGAATATTAGGAGGGATTTTTAGACAAGAAAAGAGCCATAGTGAACTTTAGATTTTGAACCAAAATAGTAAAATCTCCAAGGCTTTCATCTCAATATAGCTGAAGCAATTACGATGTATTGCCTCTTTAGGAGGTTTTCAAAACAATATTTTCTTGATCCCTTCCTTTCTCTCCCTCCCACTGCCAATCCAAAGCAAATTCCTATCTCCAAAGCATACCTAGAGTCCGGGCATTCTCTCCATGCCTAGCAACACTTGCCTGTCCTGATGCACAGCATTTCTCCTGAGCACAACAACAATGATCTCATCAGGTTGATGTCACTCCATCAAGCCCATCCCCCACGTTGCCACATGTGTGATGTGCTGCCAGTGAATCCCCATGAGTCTCTCCCAGCCTCTTCACTCTTAATGGACAAAATATCTTGCTTCTTATTTCCCTGAGAAACTAGAAACAAATTAAAGAGAAATTCTACAAAGTTCTGCCACCTCCTACAGCCACATACCTGTGTCCACATGTGTCCATTCTGACTACCTTCTTGTGGCTCAGTGACTTGCTTGCATTCCCATCAAAAGGCAACCTTTGTGTCCTAGATCTCGTTCCCTCTTCCCAACTTGATGGCATCATTCCAATGATTCTTCCCTTTCTAGGCATTGACAATTTTTTCTTCTCTGTTGGATCATTCCCGTCAATGAATAAACACTATAATCTATCACATGGATGAAAGAAAACTCTTCCTAGGCTTTGCCTGTGTCCCCCTAAACCACTACTCCCTCCAGACTGAACATCTTCCCTGAACTTCAGGTTCAAGTCTTCTACTTCCCATTTAACTCTCCCATGTGCTGTCTAGCAGGGGTCTCAAGGGAGCGTGTCTACACTGAGCTCCCAGTCCTCCTCTAAACCTGTCCTTCACGCAGTCTTCCTTGCCTCCGTGGTAACACCATCCTTCCAAGATGCTCAGGTCAAAAACTTTGACTAATTTTTGTCACCAGAAAATCCTCTTTCCTACACTGCTACCACCCTGGTCTAAGCCATACCTCATCTTCTGAATTATGGTATACACCAAATAATGTTTCACAAAGACACTGGTCCCATAAGGTTCTTTCACCTAGTGACATCGGAGTTGGCTTGGTATATACAAGTACACTCTGTGATGTTCTCTCAAAGACAAAATCACCTAATAACACATTTCTCAGAACACATCCCCATTATTAAGTGTCCACTACAATGGTCTTCTAATCAGCCTCCCTACAATTTCCACCTCGTCTCCCTTCAATCTCTTCTCAACACAGCAGATAGTCATCCTTTGACTCATAAATTAGATAACTCCTCTTCTCTGCTCTCAACCCTCCAATGACTCACCGTCTCAAACAGGGTGAAAGTTGGAGTCTTTATAATGATGTAAAATTCCCTACATAATCTGAGTCCCCGTCACCTCTCTGATCTTTTCTCTTTCTGCTTTCCTTATGCATCTTACTCCATATCTACAAGGTCTCCCAGATATTTCTCAAACATGCCAGGAATGCTTCTGCCTCAGGATATTTGCATTTGTTCTTCCCTCTGCCTGGAAAGCCCACTGGCTAGAGACCTGCAAGGCCACCTTCTGCAGGTCTTGGCACAAATCCATTTCCTCAGTGAAGCATTCTCTGATGCCCTATAGGAAATCGTTCCCCCCACTCCACAAACCAGACACTGTCTTCCTGCTCTGCTTTATTTTCCTCCATAGCAACTACGCCATCTAACATACTCTTTGTTAGCTTCATGAGAGCAGGGAGATTTTTAATCTATTTTATCTGTTTATGTGTTTTGTTCACTGCTATTCTAATGCCTAGTAGGCACTTGCATTAGTCAGCTTCCAGTTGCTATAATAAAATAGCTGAGATAATTAACTTACAAAGAGAAAAGGCTTATTTTGGCTCACAATTCTGGAAGTTTCACTTCTAAGAGGGAGAAGAGCAGGGCTTTAGATCTCTGATAAGGCAGCACATCATGACAGAAGAACATGTTGGAGCAAACCACTCACCTCATGAGCCAGGAAGCAAAGAGTAAGAGAGGAATCAGTCAGGATCCCACAGTCCTTTCTAAAGGTACACACACACCCAATGGCCGAAGAACCTCCCACTAGGTCCCACCTTCTAAACATCCACAACATCTCTTAATAGCACCACACTGAGGACCAAAGCTTTAACACACAGACTTCTGGAAGACATCAACATCCAAACCTTAGCTGCATTCAAAAAGTATCAGGTGAATAAATGAAAATCTCTTTCAAAAGCTAATGCCTACTGTTGATAAGGGTTCAGAGCAACAGATACTTTCACATTCTGCTAATTAAAATATAAATTTTAATATTTTTCTAGTGGTCGGTAAGAAAATTACTGGCAGTAAGAATCCAAAACTTTAAAAATATATACATTATTCAAGCCAGCAGATTCATTGCTATAATCTAATCTAAGAACATTATTATGGATGTGCACAAAAAAAAACAAGTTTATATAAGAATGTTTATTACAGAACTCTGCAATAATAAAATATTGGAAATAATCGCAAATGTCAAAATGAATTTGTCAGAATAAACTGCAATGTGGCACATCTATACAGTGAAATTCTATTGCAGCTTGTTATGGTAATATTATGAATTATACAATGATGTACAATGTAAATAATAGATAGTATAAAATTTTGAGATAAGAATGTATAAGATTGAGAGTAGATCCTCTCTGGATGGCGGGATTACATATAATTTTATTCCTTTTGCTTGTCTACATTTATAATGAAAAGATATCACTATAGTAATAGGAAAGTGTGTCCCGGCACAGTGGCACACGCCTGTAATCCCAATGGCTCGGGAGGTTGAGACAGGATGATCGCGAGTTCAAAGCCAGCCTCAGCAAAAAGCAAAGGTGCTAAGCAACTCAGTGAGACCCTGTCTCTAAATAAAATACAAAATAGGGCTGGGGATGTGGCTCAGTGTTAGAATGCCCCTGAGTTCAATCCTGAGGACCCAAAAAAGGAAAGTGTTGCTAAAAATTATTTACTGAGCATTGAAAATATGCCATATACTTCAAATATACCCTCTCATAAGTCATGAAGGGATACCATGAGGAACGTACCATGATTATTCCCATATTACAGCTTTGGGCACTGAAGCTTAATGAGCTTAAGAATTTTTACATCACACAATAAAGAGCACAATCTATGCTCTTAGCTATTAAAGGAGTTGGATAAACAAGAGAAAAAAGTTTTCTTTTGTGATCCAAAGTAGTCACAATCTCAAAGCCAGCTGGGCAGGGATCACCAATTCTTGCCTCCAAATGTTCCTGCTCCCCTTCAACTCTGTTAGAAGCTGCATGAACCCCTAATCCCTCTCCTCATTTCCCTTTATCAAGCAGTGGCTTCTCCCCTTCTCTTCCTCTCTGGCCTTCACCTGGGGCAGCACATCACCAGTGATTATCTCAAACATCTCAGGACCTACCCCAGCACTCTGTGGTTAGGGTTAATGAACTGGGAGACTTCAGAATTATACTCTATGATTAGAATATGCAAAAATGAAGGATACTTATAGTACATCAACTAGGGATGAGATCTCTTTATTGAGATTAAGTGGGAACTTAAAAAAGAAATGGGAGATTGGTCTTAGGTCAGGGGTTAGTCGTTACTACTGGCTGCTTCCATATAACTACAAAAGACCTCCAACCTTTCAATTACTGTATTAAGTATAAGACAATGACTAGTTTCAAGGAGAAAAATATTCATTGTAGTGAATTCACAATAAGAAAACACCACCTCATTAATTTTGCAGTTACCCTCTTCCAAGAAGTTGAAATCACTAAAATAATTTGATTCAAGGAAAATGGCAAATATTCTGTGCCAATCCCACACTCAAAAAGTTATGGTCATGATTTGCAGAGTACGGCCATCCAGCGCTCGTGCGCTCGCTCTCTCTCTCGCTCTCTCTCTCTCTCTCTCTCTCTCTATATATACACACACACACACACACACACACACACACACACACACACACACCAGGTACCAGGGATTGAACCCAGGGGTGCTTAAACATTGAAAAATATCCCCAGTCCTTTTTATTTTTTATGTAGAGATAGGATCTTGCTAAGTTGCTTAGGGCTAAATTGCTGAGGCTGGCCTCAAATTTGTAATCCTCCTGCCTTGGCCTCCTGAGCCACTAGGATTACAGGCGCACACCACTACACCCAGCTACAAATTTTGTTTGAGCCCTTGATGTTGCTTTCACTGTTGAAGCCTCTTGGAGTGATAAAAAAAAAGAAAAAGGAAGAGGAGGAGGAACAAAGAGGAAACCGAATGGTCCTAACCTAAAGAAATTTGTTATTTCTTTTAGGCCTTAGGGCCTCTGTCCTGGCCAGCCCCTGCCCTGATACAGCTGGTCATTGGCCTTCAGTTAAGACAAATGTCCCCATGGAGGAAGGCCTTCCTTACCCATCCCTCGTCAACAGCCTCTCACCCCAGCCCTGCCCCCTCTACCATCTCACCCTCATTTTTTTCTTCCCTGTACCTTTCACCGCCTGAAATTGCTAGATTTACATGTGTCACTATTTATTGTGTTTCCTTGTACTTGAAAGCCAACTCCGTGAAAGCATGAACCATGTCTGACTTATCCACAGCACATGCTTGGCTTCAATAAATATTTATGAAACAAGTAAATGATTGAAAAGCAGGCAGATGGAAGAGAGTCAGTGGTGACTAGAGTCACCCAAGAAGACGCTGGGATGGGCTTTGAAGGATAAATGCTAGCAAATCAATCAGAACCTGATGAAGTTAATTCTTTTTTTTTTCTTTACCCCTTCTTTACCAAAAGCTAAACAAGGGCTGGGGTTGTGGTTTAGTGGCAGAGT
The DNA here is from genome assembly GCF_052094955.1 of Ictidomys tridecemlineatus. NCBI lineage: Eukaryota > Metazoa > Chordata > Mammalia > Rodentia > Sciuridae > Ictidomys > Ictidomys tridecemlineatus. The sequence continues at coordinate 126,379,552 of NC_135479.1, forward strand.
GCTTGCCTGGCATGAGAGGCACTGGGTTCAATCCTCAGCACCACATAAAAATAAATAATATAAAAGTATTGTGCAATATATATATATATATATATATATATATATATATATATATATATACACACACACACACACACACACACACACACAAATAATTTGAAAGTTATTGCTAAATGCTTATTCAGTTGAATAGCTTTATTTTCAATTCAAAATTTCCAGTGCTGTGTATCATTTCTGATTAGATGTAAGAGTCAGCTCAGCAACCTTCACTGAGGTTGTTTTTGGTTTTGTTTGTTTGTTTGTTTTTTGATTTTATGGTTCTGGGGATGGAACTCAGGGCCTCTTGCATGCTGTGCAATCACTTTACCACTGAGCTACACTTCTGCCCTTGAGGGTTTCCTTAGTTCAGTCACAAGGCCAGCAGCATCCCAGACAGTGATAGCTCTATGTTCGGAGTAGGTGAAGCAGAGCTCACGTCACCCACACCAGTGTCCATGTAAAGAAATGAATGCACTTGAAGCAAGCTCCTTTGCTATGGCTAGACCTCAGGCCTAACCTTAGAAAAACATCATAATGTGAAATTTTGCCCAGTTTTGTAACTTAAATGCTGTGACGTTGCCCTAAGACAGTTTTTGGCTTCTATTATAGTTTAGATGTGAGATGTCCCACAAAAGCTCATGTGTGAGCCAATGCAAGAACGTTTGGAAGTGAAAGGATGAGATTATGAGAGCTATAACCTAATCAGTAGATTCATCCACTGATTTATATGGATTAACTATGTGTTAACTGTAGGCAAGTAGTGTGTACCTGGAGGAGGTGGGTCACTGGAGTGTGCCTTTGGGGTTAATATTTTGACCCCAGTGAGTGAAGCAGTTTCTCTGCTCCTTGGAGGTTACGTCCTCACACGCTTCTGCCATATACTCTGCCTCACCTGGAGCCCAAAGCAATGGAGCTGGCCATCTATGGACCCAGATCTCTGAAACTAAGAGCCAAATAAAATTTTCCTCTTTTAAAATTGTTTTTGTCAAGTCTTTTGGTCACAGCAATGAAAAAGATGACTGAAACAGCTTCCATACTATTTTTTAAAAATATATTTATTTTTTAGTTATAGGTGGACACGATATTTTATTATTATGCAGTGCTGAGAATCAAACCCAGTGCCTCATGCATGCTAGGTGAGCTCTCTACCTCTGAAACACAACCCCAGCTCTACTCTTAATTTTCTGGTAATATTTATACAAGGATTTGCAAAGAAATGCAAGGTTTTGGTGTTCTCTCCATTAGATATTTCATAGGCTAAATTGTGTCCACACAAATTTCAGATTTATAAACCTTAACCTTAGAATACCATTGTATTTGAAGGCAAGGTCTCTAAAGAGTTAATGAAGTTTAAAAGATATTTTTAGGACCTAGATCCTCATCCTATCTTATAATCTGTCCTTTTAAGAATAAGTTTGTACATAAACATGTGCATGAAGAGGGAAGAGACCATCTGAGGATACGGCAAGGAAGCCATCTGCCAGCCAAGTAAGAAACCTTAAAAGAAATCAAACCTGCCAACACCTTGATTTTGGACTTCCAGCCCCTACAACAATGAGAAAACAAATTTCTGTTGTTTAAGCCACTCAGTCTGGTATTTTGTTTGTTATGGTTGCTCTGGAAAACTAGCAAATTATCCCTACTCATGAAATTTTAAATTTCAGGAACTAGGGGGGTAACTCAGTGGTAGATCACTTACCTAACATGAAAAAGGTCCTGAACTTAATCCCCAGCACTGTAAGAAAACAAACAGGCCAGTCCCTGATTTATAGTAGTTGAACATACAATTTTTCAACTTTTACAACCATGTGAAGTGGACCCATAGGTCCACTTCATTCTGTTGTTCACTTTCAGTACTACAGTCAGTAAATTACACTTTATAAAACAGGCTTTGGGTTAGATGAATTTACCAACCATAGGCCAATGTAATTGTTCTGAGCACATTTAGGATTAACTAGATATATGATGTAGGATCTGTAGGTAAGGAATATAAAATGCATTTTTAACATATGATATTTTCAACTTACGTTGGCTATATCAGGGTGCAAACCTATTGTAAGTCAAGGGGCATCTGAAATTGCACCCCATTTCCATCTCATGATTCCCAACACCAGGTGGAATACCAAAGAAATGTGTTCAATTGGAATGAGATATGTGGAGAAAACTTAAAAATCAAAGATCCTTTTTCTCTTCAATTTTTTAACAACAGTGAAGAAGAAACCAGGGTAGTTGTTTGGGAAATAATGGGTTAATGGATCTTTTGATGTTAGGACACCTAGTTCATGAGCTCAGCTTGGTCTGAGTTTGTCAGACCAAGACTGAGATTGAGAAGCCTTTGGTTTTTATGTATTACATCCTGATGAAAATTCCAAGTTCCAGGAAAAATTTGGTAAATAAGGAAAGGATAACGTGCTATCCAAATATGTCCAATATATTTATAAAAATACCTCAATTCTTAGATCATAGAATTTTTTAAAATTTTTGTCCCCCTGGAGATCAAGCCAGGGCCTCTTGCAGGCTAGGCAAGGACTTCTGCTGCTGAGGAACACTCCCAGCTCAAAAAGCTAAACTCTTACTATGTAAAACACAGTTTACAAATTTACAAGAAAGAGACCACTGTCACAATAATAAGTAAATAATATGAAAAATTAATTCACAAAATAATAAGTTTAAATCTTACTACTTTTTTAAAAATCCAATCATAATTATTGGTCATTTGGGACATGCTTAGCAATGTAGCCAACATGATATTGAGCAAAAATGGCCCTGATAACAAAGTACATGTATAAAGACATGAATTAGAGTGAACATATTTTATATGCAAAGATATGAAAAATTGTGCTCTATATGTGTAGTAAGAAATTGTAATGCATTCCGCTGTCATGTATTTAAAAAAATAAAATCAATTTTAAAATGGCCCTGATATGCAAGAGTTCACAGTATAACATTAAATCCAATTCACAAAGAAATTCAAATTAATTGTGCTATTAATGTTAATTGTACTATTTATAATAGAGGAAAGTAGAGACTACTTTAATGTTCAACAGTTGGTGATAGGTTAAATAAATTGATGCAGACATTAAATTTTTTAAAAAAATTAATATCATTGGAAAATTCTCACAACACAATATTACTAAGAGAACAACGCAACACAAAACTGGAGACAGCAACAGAATGAAATTGATGTGTGGATATGGGTAAATTCTACATTTTCTAGAGTAAAAGTGTTATTCTAATAAATAAGGGAAAAGTTTCTAAAATAAAACAATATAAACGCTTTTGACAAAGATGCCATCTTATATTTTAATTACCAAGTAAATTTTCTAAATATACTCGTTTTATTTTTTAAATTGACAAAAATCGTCTATATGTACGATGTATAACATGAATTTTTGAAATTGTATAAGTACGCTCTTCTGAAAGATCACAATTTGGGTACATTTTGGAGCACAGTGGGGCTAAGAAAATCCTCCTGATGCTAGAAGTGACACAATTCTCTTAATTGAGCAATGAAATGCCACTGTCTTGTTTAAATTGTTTTTAAGAGAAAGTCAAAACTTGTCTTGACATTCACTTCTGCCTTTATAAGATAAACAGAGTTATTACCACACCCCCCCCCCCAAAAAAAAGTTTAAAACCACAAAGAGGTCTGGGATGTTGCTCAATTGTTGCTCCTATATTTTATCTCTTGTACCAAATAAAATTAAAAACAAAAACAAAAACAGCACGGTACTGAGTTTCACTGGAGGCCTTATATTTCCTCCCTCTTGCCCTGACTTGCCGAGGTCCACAGCTGACCCACCGCCGCAGGTGGCGGACTTCTGCGCCAAGCCCCGAATCACCGCTTCCCGCCCAGGGGAGGCACTTGGGCCCTGCGCCGGGATTTCAGAAACCTGTTCGTACCATCCCTTTTTGGCGGAACGATCTTATTTAGTAAATATTTATTTCGTTCCCTGAACACTCAGAACTAATCACTGCCACTTCTCTTTAATAATAAATGGTGAACTTCAAATGCGACAGAAATGAACCGACTAATCAGTGCTCGCCGGGAGGTGCAAAACTGTCTGAAACCCACCGATGGACTTGAAAGACGGAGCATTTCCTGTTCCAGCTCTCGGTGGCCCAGAATAAACTTCAACCAAATGGGAAGATGCGGATGCGGCCGCCCCCCGCGCGCGGGCCACAGGAGCCTGGGACCCATCTGCCCGCGCGCGGCCCGGCCGTCCGCCCCTTCCCCGGGCGCCCCGGGGACCCTCAAAGCCCGCGGCTCTGCCTGCTATACAATCTGGGCTGCTTCTCCTTTGGGCTTTGAATGCTTCCTTTTAAACTCGCTGTTCAGTTGCAAACCAATTAGCCCTTTCCGTTTGCCTGGGCGATGAGTGGAAAGCGGAGAGCGCGGCCCGTGCGCCCCTCGCCAGCTCAGAGCCAACGCGCGGGTTCCTCACGGTGGGGCTGGGGCAGCCACACCTCGCCTTGGTGAGCAGGGGTCAGCACGCGGGGTGGCCTTTATGCCAGCGTCCCTGCCCTTTGGTCTTCAAAGGTTTTTTAAATTGAATAGGTAAGATAAGGGTTGCCCCTTCGATGGTTTCATTAGGAAACGTACACCACAAATATAAAGACCATATATTTTTCCATCATGGTGCGTGTATTGCTGTCCCCACTTTCGTCACTGCTGGTTATGGGAATGTTATAGGGTCCTCAGATATGTTGTATGATTTTCGTCCCAGACACAGGGATGAAGACACTAAAACTGTGCGGAGACATTTTTATTTAAAGTTGTTTATCCAAGATGTAATTTGAATTTCATATTCAAATGAAATCACGAGTGTTTGAGACGAGCTTACAATAATTTTCTGATAAACCGTATTTTAGCTTTAAATGAGAACTTTATCATAATCTCCAAATTATTCAATCTTTCGTATGATGCAGACCCAAACAGATCTAGATGAAATTTCTTTTCAAATTTAACATATTTCTGTTATATTTGTAAATGTGAAATAATTAGGGATTGACATCAAAATGGCTTTGCCTCATTCCTCTAGAGTTCTACAAATGTACTTTTAATTCTATCCATTTCAAAATCCCTAGTAGGAACCGGGAAAAGACTGGAAGCTCTTGTTCTGTCCGCAACCAGTCACTGAAAACAATACCGTGGAGTGTTCAGTGCTGGACTTGGAGTGCCCCTCTGTGGAAGAAGCTGGGCACTACAGTTTTTCTTTCTTAAGGTGACTTGGAGGAGGCTGTTCTCTAGGGAGCCTTGTTTCTCATGCTCTCCCCACCATAAAATCAGATGTTACTTTTCCGTTGACACTTAAGAATTGAACCTCTCTTTTTTTCTTATATTAAAACTTGAACATTTATTGAAAACAATGAATGAAGCCTTTTGTCTTCCTCTCTTCCCCAAACTCTCCAACTGAGGGTAAAACATTGCAAAACCCACAGCTGTGCTCCTCCCCACGGTGGCATCTTGGGAGCAGATAAAAAGAAGTGGCAAGGAGCAACATGTGTATTGTTTCATGTGCCAGCTTTCCACAATTGGTAGTGGCTGCTACAGAGGCTACTGAGAACTGAGTTTGGACTCTGAAGGAAAAGAGAGGTATAATGCAGAAACTGGATTGATTACTCTGCTTCCAAGAAGCTGAAACCTGTCTTATTGATCTGTAATGGCAATGGTCATTGGCTTATTGTCGCTGAGTCTATTTGACTTATTTTAGTCTTTGTTTTAATCTTAAACTTTTACAAAAGCATTCATCATATCCCCTTTAACACTACCAAACAATAAATCCCATTTTTGTTTATGAGATACTTGGTAGCAAAAAGTTCTCCCTCCATAATTATCACTAAAGTCTCTCTCCTGGTTTTCCAGATGCTAGTCTAATCCATCCTTTTTCTACTATTTTGTTCCTCAATTTTAATTTGATCTGTGTGCCATTATGTGCTGTGTGCCACAATGATGCAGCTTATAAGCAGGAACTGGCCGAGAGTGTTATTACAACAACATAAACTGGAACTATCCTGGGAAAATAAGAACATATGGCTATCCTACCTAGAAATCCTAAAGTTCAAGGGAGAAGGTCACTGTTCCTTCATAGTACATGATGAACCACAAGATTATCATGCACCTGCTACAGCTCCCCATGAAATCACCACAGACTATGTTCCTCAGAAACAGTGTATGTGCTGCCTGATCATTTTCTCTCATTTGCTTGACAAGGTATTTCTAACTACAATCTCAGAGTCTTTGCAAGCTTCAAACTAACTCCTGAAGGAATATTAAATATTTGACACAAAAGGTTGCTTACTAGTAGATCCTCAGATGTTTCATACAGAGATGACATTAAGTACCCCAGATGTCCAGAACAGTAATGCTTCCACTTAACTCAACTGATATGTTCCTAAAAAATATATCAAGTTAATCACATTTTAATTTACTGCAAAACTGACTGAATAGTGAAACTGGCTCATAGTGAACCTCCTATAATTGTTGAACTCCTTTTAAAATGCAAAGAAATTTTTACATGCAAGATTTACTCTTGTAAATCTGGACTTCTATAGGCTTGGTTTTCTTACAGCAGAGAAAGTGTAGCATAGAACTTTGGTTTTCATTAGAGGTGATAAAACTGAAGTCAGATGTTCAACTTATCTCAAATAGGAAATGTTTTCATTTGGTTACTTTTTACCACAAGGGACCAAACCCTGACTGGTCTTACAGAATGAAAGTAATACATTGGCTCATGAAAATGAAGCTCAGACATCAAGCAAGTGTTGATCCAGAGGCCCCAATAGTGTCACCAAAGTGCTTCTTTCCATTTCCTTCATTATCTTCCCTGTATTAGCTTCATCCTGAAGGTACATTAATGAAGCCACCAATTCAATCGTGGGTGCTCAGAGGACGTAATTCAGTGTTCTCTGAGAAGGAGCAACATTTGAAAACACTGAGTCATCTGAAAAGAGATTTTTCCAAAAAGAAAATAATCTACAGATTGAACAGTATTTAAGAAGCAAAACTTTGTTTTGAACCCATTTAAGTCCACAGTGGAGGAACTTAACCTCTTTTTTGTTTTGATGCAAATATTTAGTATGCCAGTAGGGGGAGCTGTGGTGAGTACCAACATGTATTCCTGGCCTTACACATCACACCAAACACTGTGCTAAGAGAAACTTGGCAAACATGTAATCTGGCCTCTTCAGTGTCTAGGGAATTCTACCCAGAGAGGGGAGAACATAAATTTCACCGTTATGAGAACTAAATATATATTTTAAAGGTGAATGGGTATCAAGGTTCTGAACACTCAAATATATTATTTATCAAGAAACAACTGCAAATCAGTGTCTTACCCAGAATTTCCCACACTCCAGACCAGCTAGACCCCTGTGAAATGGGGTGCAGCCTAGTTTTCGAGAGCAAGCACACTTTGTTCTGATACTCACAGCTGATACCCACAGCTTCTTCTTGGCTCAACATGGTGTTTTCTGAATTGAAAAACATAGAGCATGATGTCATGTATTGTAGAAAATATAACTAGTATATTAAACTTATGATTTCACCAAGATTATTATTTGGATTGAAATTATAGTTTCTCTATCTGCAACATTCTATCTTATATAATCTTTTTAACTTTAAATGTAGGTTCAGAAATAGCCATGAGCCTTACACAGAATCAACCTTAACACATCGAAAGACATTTAAACATGCTGCCGTATTCACAAAGCTTTGTATGCTCTGGATATTTCAAGGTTTAAGAGAAAAATTTTATAAAGCTTTAAAGACTATTAGTCTCATTAATGTTAGATCATTGTTTTTTTTTTTTAACTTTTTAAAGAGACGGGGCTCATTGGCTTTCAGTCAGCAATGTTCTCACTCCTCTATTTGTTTTGCAAGGAACTTCAAGTTTCTTCTGTATATAATCTTCAATCTGCCAAATTGTATGCATGACTTGTGTTGGTGTTAAGAGATAATTGCTCATTTGAACATTCTAAATCGAGCCTTCCATGGCAAGTTTACATTCCTCATGCGAGATAAAGTGAATGAGGAGATCAGGAAACTGGAGCTATAGGGAACACTGCTTGATCATGGTGAGTAAGATACATTTCATTGTCCAAATTACCTTGTGTAAACTCATCTAAAGAACTAGTTGTAAATGTTCTAAACACTATTTTTTTAAATTCTCCAAAAAAGTGTTTCAAATTTCTTCTTCCAGCAGTTTAGAAAGATTAATTTTTGTGAAAGACCCCTACCCCCCCACACACACACAAAAAAAGTCTCAAATAAACTATCTTTTATTGCATTTCTAAATTTGTAAGGATAAAATAAATTTTCAGCATACTCCCTCCAAAATTAAAATTTAAAAATGCAAGATAGTGAGCAATAATAAAAAGGAGAAAATGGGTTGACCTAAAGACAAAAGCCAATACCAGTTCTGTATAGCTGAATTAAATCTTGTACTAGAAGCAAGTTCATGTACTGAATCTGAAAGTCCCACATTAAGCTGAGATTTCAAAAAGACACTAAATTATTCTGGGGAAGTAGTTCCCCTGTTTCCAAGCAAAAGCAAAAAATAAAAATTTCCTGGGGAAAACCTTTCCTAATGTATTCCCCCAAAATTCCCATAGATCAAAAGGAGGGCTCCCGTTGTGGCTCAGCAGTAGAGCACTTGCCTAGCACATATGAGGCACTGGGTTCAATCCCCAGCACCACATAAAAATAAACAAAGGTACTGTGTCAATTTACAAAAAAAAAAAAAAGAAAAAAGAAAGAAAGAAATATGAGCTCAAAACTAAAAACAGCAAATACACATGAAGAGAAGGAACTATTATTGCAAGTCATCACTAATTACAAACAGATGGAATTCATATTTGAAATTGTCAGACACAGATTACAAAATTGCTTCCTGTAAACTGCAAATAATTAAAGATGTATATTTCTGAATCCTATAGATTTTTAAACAATTAAAAATGATTAATTATTAAGAAAGTGCCAAAAATATCTTGCAGATTTGAATAATATAAACAAAATAATGTTTAGAAATAAAAATATAATTGTTGAAAGATAATTAACAGATGGCTTAAATTTCAGATTAGATGTAGATAAAGAGGAAATTAATGAACTGGAAGATATATCTGAAAGACATCTACAGGATCCAGTATAAAGAAAAAAAGGAGGGCTGTAGTTGTAGCTCAGTGGTAGAGTGTTTGCCTAGCATGTGTGAGGCACTGGGTTCAATTCTCAGTACTGCAAAAAAATAAATAACAATAAAGGTCCATTGATAACTAAATATATATATATATATATATATATATATATATATTTAGTTGTATAATTTTGTATAATTTTTTTAAAAAGGAGGCATATATTAAGATAGACAGCAAGAAAGAGAGATTAAAAGATAAAGGCTTTAAGATACAACCAATCAGAGTACTAGAGAAGAAATAGAGATAATGGAGAAGCTGAAATATTTGTGAAGAAAATGACAAAGAATTGTTTAGAATTAAAACAAGAATTAACAAGAAGTTAATGTATAACAAGCAATATAAATAGAAATCCATGAAGATGTACAATGTAGCGAAATGGTAGACCACAAAAAAAATTAAAATTAACCTGAAAGAAAGGGAATTATGGTTAGACTCTCAATAGTAACAATAGAAAATAAAAGAGGAATAACAACTCTAAAGTCTTGAGAAAATTCGCAAATTTAAAATTATGCATTCAGCAAAAACATCTGTTCAGAAATAAAATGAAAATGTCTCTATAGACATTATCAGTTGAACAAAAACCTAGAGAGTTTGTTACTAAGAGATCTTCAGCACGGAAACTTCTAAAAGAGGTGTTTCCATAAGAAGGAAAGTTGTTGCAAAAAGAAAATCTGAAATGCAAAAAGAATCAATTGATAATGATGTGAATGATTTTTTTCATCATATGTATGAAAAAAAGAGAACAAAAATGACAAGGAGGAAAAGTGAAAAAAGGGAAGGAGGAGAAAAAAGAGAATGAGGAGTTTAAAAGGTAAAGATCAAGCTTTTTAATCAAAAGTGGATAAAATCCTAAGATTCTTATATTTTTCAGGAGAGTATTTAAATACTCTCACTTTAAACTTTAATATATCTGATAAAATGTCAACCTTGATTACTAAAAGAAAAGAGCATACTATTTTAACCAGTGCAGGGGTAACATGTGATTAAGATAAAGATTTAACCAAGGGGGAAAAAAATGAGTTAATTTTGAAAAGGCAAGAGGAACAAAGAAGCAAGAGCAAAAGACAGGCTGCACAGGGTGGTGTACTCTTGTAACCCTGGGGACTCAGAAGGCTGAGGCAGGAGGATGACAAGTTCAAAGACAGCATCAGCAACTTAGGGAGACTGTAGGCAACTTAGCAAGACCCTGTCTCAAAATATATGTTTTTAAAAAAGGGATGGGAATGTGGCTCAGTGGTTGAACACCCCTGGATTCAATTCTGGTAGCGAAAAAAAGAAAGTGAAAGACATGGGACAAATTTTATTTTGGTAGGTTCAAATCCAAATATATCAATAATCACAACAAATATAAGTGAGCCAAATACCAATTTTTTAAAATATAGTTTTCAAAATATAGCTATACTGTTTATAATAGTCACACCTAACATATAAAGATGTGGAAAGATTCAAAATAGGAACATAAAATAAGAATTACCAGATGAATACCAAAATAATGCACAGAACATACTATTATTATTACTATTATTATTAGATAAAATAGAGTGTAAAATAAAGAACATTATTGGGAATAGAAACGGGCACTACATAATCATCAAAGTTTTCAATTCACTGTGATTCTAACAATTTTGAACATGGGTACACAAAATTAAATTGCCTCAAAATAATGTATGACATCTCAGCACATTTCCAATAATTATTGAGTGTTTGAAAGACAGCAAATTAACACAGAGAAGTAATATTTAAACAACATATAAGATTGTTATAATTAACATATTTAATCGTGCACCCAATAACTAGAGAACTTACATGTTTCTCAAACTCAAAGCAATGTTTCCAAAGATCAACTACTTACTTAGCAATAAAGCACATCTTAACATGTCTCAAAGAATCAGTATCATGCAGACAATATTCTCTAGCAATAATACCATACAAAATTTAAAAAACAATTACAAATTAAATGGAAGACTTCATTCAAACCATACATTCAAGAAATCCTATGAATCCAAATCAGAATAAGTACAAAGGAAAGTACATCAGAGTAAAACAGTGGTAAACCAAAGACAAGGAGCACATTTTAAAAGCACCCAGAAAGAAAAAAAGACATTATCTTCAGAGGAGCAACAGTAAGACAAACAACCATCTCCTTAACAGAAACCATGAAAGTCAAAAAACTATGTGCTAAGAGAAAATAACAATAGCATGGCATTTTATATTCACTAAAAATATCCTTCAAGGATAAAAGCAAAATGTAGTTGTGGACATACAAAAATTAACTGAATTCTTCACCAGCAGACACGAAATTAAGGAAAATGCTAACAGGTAGTCTTCAGACAGAAGGCACATGATCCCAGATGGAAGCACAAAGGTGCAAGAAGGAATTAATAATAATAAAGAGGATAAAATGTGGTAAATTTTATTTAAATTAGTGAATATTTACTATGTAACACTATAAAATTGCCTTATGGGAAAATAATTGATAGATAATTACAATAATAGCACAAAAGTCAGAGAAAAGTAAGTAAAGTTGGAATGTTCTGAATATTACAATCATTGCAACATGTGCAGTTTTATTTACTAGTGTTGTACACATAGTGGACAAGTTCTCATGTAGAATATCTAGTCCTTCTGTATGTTTAGAAATGCTTGATTCATTTAAAAGTAGAAAGAGTAGAATAAAACTTTTATAAATAGCTTTTAAAACCTGATGAGAAACACTGTGTTTGGAATTGTTAAACCACCTCTGAACTGTATACCATCTGTACTTGTTCATTGGGTTGAGGAAGATTGGAAGAAAGAAATTGCAAAAGATGTTCTGTTGGCATGTGCTAAAAAAAATCTCAGCTTATCTATTGTCCTGTTCTTTAGAAATATATATATCTTCATTGTGTTATCTGAGAAGGCCTAAAAGAAACAACATCCTAGAAGCAATGAACACCCCTAGCGCCCAGATCTTGATCTTTAATATCAACTTCCAATAAAATAAAAAGAACTCAGAAGGACTTCTCAGAGAAATGACTAACTGGGACAAGGACAGCAAATATACAAGAGGAACCTGGAGCAACTTGTAATGCCAGAAAGAAAGAGTTCAAATGCACACACAAGTGCGTGCACACACACTGATGGGAATATTTCAAAAGGACATAGGAATCAACTGAAAGAGCTCCCAATGGCCAAAGCTAGAACAATTTATGCAACAAAATAAATGAAGTAGTACTGGGTTGTAGCCCAAAATATTAAATGTTGAATATCTGTAAGCCCATACTGATACAAATAAACCAATGAATAAATGAACACAAGCAAAAAGAAACAAATGTCCAATACAAAGGAATTTCAAATAAATTACATAGGTACTCCATCCTAAAGGAAGAGGAGCAAAGTCTATGTATAAGAAACTTTCTTTCAAAGAATACAGTAGAGAAAGTAAGGAAAGGAAGTGAGAAGAATATTTTTATGAAATTGATTAACACTCTTTCAACCAGGAGAGCAAGGTCAACTTCAACAGTCATAAAACATATTGATAGTACTTGATATTATATGATGACAGTGGCCCTTTATGTCTATGATCTTCCCAAAACCTTTTAACAGCAGCCTAATCATTTTTAAAAAAAATACAGTACGTTACAATAGAGGGGCATCCTACACCATACCTGACTGGTATGCCTTAAAATTGCTGAAGTCATTAAAAACAGGGACTATCAAGAAGAATAAAGGAACATGACAACTGTGATGAGGTATCCTGGATGAGATCCTGAAACAGAAAAATTACATTAGACAAAAACTAAGTATACTTTCAGAGCCTATGAAATTCAGTAATAACATATCAATATTGATCATTAATTATACCAATGTAACACTAATGTATGATGCTAGCAACAGGGGAATCAAGGGGCAGAAGCTGGGTATATGGGAACTCTGTACCATCTGCTCAGTTTTTCTGAAACCAAAATGCATTCTAACTGAACAAATGAGGAAAATGAAAAGCTATAAAGTAAGACAGTAAGCACAAATCCAACTATATCAGTAATCTCATTAAATGCAAAGAGATGAATGCTTCCAAATTTTTTAAATATTTTTTATTGTAGTTGGACACAGTACCTTTATTTTATTTATTTATTTTTACGTGGTGCTGAGGATGAAACCCAGGGCCTGACACATGCTAGGCAAGCGCTCTACCGCTGAGCCACAACCCCAACCCCAAATACTTCCAATTTAAAAACAAATATTATCAGTCTGAATTTTTAAACACACATATGTGTTATTTATGAAAGACAACTTTAATAAAAGATACAAAATGATTGAAAGTGAAAGAATGGGGAAACATGTCAAGTTAATACTAACCAAAAGAAAGCTGTGTATCTTTTTCCATGTTTTTACTTTCAATCATTCTGTCTTCAGATAAAAGAGTGATATGTTCAGAATATACTTCATCAGATAAAATAGAGCTTAAAACAAGAAACATTATTGAAGATAAAAGGAACACTCTGCCATAAGGTAAAGGACAATCACCAGAAAGATATGATCAATTAAAATCTATTATTACCTAATAATGAAGCCTCAGGATTTTTTAAAGCAAAAATTGACAGAATTAAGAAGAGAAAAAAAGCTACAATCAGTAAGAGTTATATAAACACTTGTCTTGGTATTGAAAGAACAGAAAGACAAAAGCAAAAAGTCAGTAAAGATCTATACTATTTTATGTTCTTGATGAACAAACTGAATTTAGTAACCATGGATTTAACCATGGATTTAGTAACTGCCCCCACAAATGCAGAATACAAATTGTACCCAGGCTATCTATTCTTCCTTAAAGCAAGTCTTAGCAAATTTTAAAATGGTAAATCAGAATATGTTCTCTCTGACCACAGAGGGATATAACTAGAAATAAATAACAAAAATGATTAGTTGGAGATTAGCTATATACTTAGAAACTAAACAGCACAGATTTAAATAACCCATGGATCAAACAACAATAGATACTGGTAATTTAAAAATATTTTCAACTAAAAAATAAATGCAATATAACATTTCAAAACATATAGGTTGCATACAAAACCAGACTTATACAAGAAATTTATATATTTAAATACTTAAATTAGAAAAGAGATTGAAAAATCAATTATCTAAGCATTCATTCTCAAAGAGCTAGGTAAAGAAAAGCAAAATAATGCAAAGAAAATTGAAAAAACAAAATAATAAACATAAAAACGAACATGAATGTAGCAGAAAACAGACATGCAATATAGAAGATAGAACGCAAGTTATAATATCCAGGAATGAAAGAGGAAATATCACTACAAATACCATTTATATCTTAAAATTAATTTAAAGGATGCAATGAATAACTTAGCCCAATAAATTTGATAATTTAGATGATATGGACAAATTCCGTGGAAAACTTAACTTACTAAAAGTGACACAAGAACAAATAAAAAATATTTCACATAGGAAGGCTTTCACTACATGTATCAGTATACACAGGAATATTTAATTTGCTAGTTTCTTTTTTCATGAGCTTTAAATTTTGTATCCACAAGGAACTTGCCTATTTCACCTAGTTTGCCAAATTTATGTGCCTAAAGTTGTATGTGATGTTCAATTTATTATCCTTTTAATGTCTGTAGGGCTGGTAGTAATAGCCCCTATTTTATACCTGACATTGACCATTCACATCTTCTCTTTTTTTTCCCTCACTCTAGCTAGATGTTTATCAATATTAACGATATCCTCAAATAACCTGATTTTGATTTCAATGATTTTTCTCTATTGCTTTTGTTTCCTATTTTACTGATTTCTTGACTTTAGTTTTTCCCTTTGCTCTGCTTACTTTATGCCTAATTTGCTCTTCTTTTTCCAACATCCTAAGGTAGAAATTGATAAAGTACTTCTACAAAAAAAGTTTACAATTAATAATCGTACTTATGATAAAAGATTGAACATTATCCATTTAAGACCAAGAACAAGACAAGGATGTTCACTCTCGTTGCTGCTATTCTGTATCATAAAGGAAATCATAGGATGAAGTAAGAAACAAAAAAGGCATACATATTGGAAATAAAGAAATCTCTCAGTTTTTAGAAGCCACCATTTTCTATATAGAAAAATCCTAAAAAAAATCTACTAAAGAGAATGAATCAGATATAACTTTTCTATATTCAATATAAATACACAATCAGTGTACAGCCACATCATGTACAACAACAAGAAGGAAGTTATACCCCGTGAATGTATAATAAGTCAAAATACATTCTACTGTCATATGTAACTGAAAAGAACAAATAAAAACTTTAAAAAAGAAAAAAATCTAAAGGGGGAGTAGTGTGGAGAACAACTGAATGGCAAATAAAATATAACATTTCAAAACATGTAGATTTCAAAACATGTAGAAATCATGATTTTTGCAAGTTTGCAGGATAAAGATCACTATTAAAAAGGTAAGTTATGAGTCTACATATTAGCAGTGAAGAATTGAAAATTGAAATATAAAAGCAGAATTATTTATAATACCATCAAAAACACAAGACATTTAGGGGTAAGTCTAACAAATAGAGCAAAAGCTGTACACTGAAAAATGTAAAACATTGTTAAGAAAAATGAAAGAATTAAATAAACATACTAAGGTCAACTGGTAGCATGCTCAATACTATTCCAGATATCAATTTCTTGCCAAATAGACCTACATAGCCAGCACATTCCTGAGCAAGTTTCTAACAGGTTTATATGTAGAAATAGACAATCCAATTCCAAAATGCATATGGAAATAAAAAGACCTAGCATAGCATATTTCCCCACCAGGCACCCACAGAGTCCCTAAAAACCAAGTTTCTCACTATCCTTAGGATTTAATATTTTCTCTCCTAACTATTTGCTTTGTAATAATTGCTAAATATATTGTATCTTGAATAATAATACATTATTTAAACCACAATCATGTTTCATGATGAGCAAAGATTGACATAAATATCCTCAATTAAAATAACTTTCCCTTCTTCATTGGCTGGTTGGGAAGAACAAAATTCACATATCAATGTGTGAATTAATCTTTTTTTTCTGGAATATAAAAGTGTGAATCTGTGCTTCTGCCCTTGCAAGCCATAGAATAGTGTATTCTTTTCCATATTTTCACAGCAGCTTCTGTCACTTACATCTGTTGCTCTTGGTATATTTATGTGAAGATTTATGCCAGTTATTGTGAGCACAATCAAAAAGGAAGGTAGGCAGACCATGTGAACCAAAGCCTTAAAATATGAATAGAAGGACTTTCTTTTAAAAGCAGCACCTATGTCATAATCCCTCAAACACATGCCTTTGGTTTGAGCTTTACCTATCTTTGTGGATGTGTCTGTCAAATAATTAATGATCCTTCTGATCATTTTGCCTCCACCACCCCCCTGCTTGACCCAGTCATCTCCTCAGACTTTCTGTGTGTGGCAAGTCTCTAAACCTCCTAGAAATTCAGGGTGGATCTCTGCTGCGCCAATTTGATTAGCTCATTTTTCAAAGTTTCTGGGTCGATGCGGACCACCACAAAGCCAGCTTGGCCAAGGGACGGAAATCAATAAGGAGGGAGTCCACAAGAGCGACAGGGGTCGGGTTCAGAAACCTTGCCACACAGTGCGCCGGCTTTGTTGAGCATCATGGCATGGGCCCATGTTCTGTAAACTTTTCATCTGCACACAAATTGCATTTCACAGCGATACTAAAAGGGTGGGTTACTTGTGCTGCATGTGGGAGGTATGGGCACAAATCCTGTTATCAGATAATGGGATTACCATGCATGCCTCCTGAGCACACTTTCAAAGTTTATTCCTAATCTTCATATACAGCTATCATGGGCCAGCCATTTATGATACAACAAATAAAATTGCTGCCAAATCATGTTTAAAGCCATTATTATTGTTCTCATTATTTCCATCACGTCTGAGTTGAACTTCAACAATTACCACATTAAGGTGAATACTATTTTTTTCCTCCCACATCCACACTGCCACACCCCTACCTGCCCCAAGTAAAACCAACTTGTTTCTTACTATATGTTCTGAAGCTCACAGAAAATTATAGGCCTCAAGAGAACTAAGGGGAAAAAATCAGTAAGGAAAAAAGAAAAGACCAGGTATTTTAGCAACACTGATAAGATGTCTTTTATGGACTTTATAACCTAAAAGCTACTGTAAGTACTCGTTTAACATCTATGTTGTCATTAGCTTTGATTTAATCCTCTATTTAGTTTTAAGTTATGAGCAGCACAGGTACAGCTTGAATCCTGCATCCCAGTTTCAAAAATTCCATGTCTCTTTCATTTCTTGGGGCTAGGGAGACCTCATACTGTGCATCCTGTGCTCTGGCTTCACCACTCCAGCTGGGGAAATTAATCTGCATGATTAATTAGACCATGATCCTCAGGGATGAGGTGACTGTTGATCCAAGTTTCTGAACTGACAATCAGAAAACCCTGATCTATCAAAGATTTTTTTCCTCAAAATGTGAATTTATTTATTTATTTTGAAATTATTCAAGGGATACAAACAAAACCTTTTTAGATACACATTTAATGAATCATTTTGACTACAAATTATGTGAAGAGAAACACAAAACATGTACAGATTAAATATATAATTCAGTAGTGATACATATCTATTCAACTATATGCACAATATATAAACATCTGAAATCAAAAGTATCCTAAAATATGTAGGTTGAATGATTACCTCCTATGCAAGATGAGTCTGATGAGAAATTATGAAATGCACCAAGTTTTATTTGGTACCAACACCATAACTCCCTATTTTGTATCAAATGGGATCCTTCAACTAAACAGAGCCTCTTTAGATACCATCAGTCCTTCCAGATGGGATCCTGCATACTCCAGATTAATTGCACTTCTCTATCCATCCTGAATATCATATATCATTCCCCCAGGATTTTTCATTTCATGACTGTATTAAGGGAATTTTTTTAGGGGGGGATACTGGGGATTGAACTCAGGGGCACTGGACCACTGAACCACATCCCCAGCCCTGTTTTGTAGTTTTAATTAGAGACAGGGTCTAACTGAGTTGCTTAACGCCTCACCCTTTCTGAGGCTGGCTTTGAAATAGCAATTCTCGTGTCTCAGCCTCCCAAGCCACTGAGATTACAGGAGTGAGCCACCACACCCAGCCATGCCTGCATTATAATAAGAGAATTCCATTCAATACCCCTGAAGGTGTCACACTATTGTAATCATCAGTGTAGTTGTGAACTGGAATATATTTGCAGCTCACTACTTTCTGGACCCTAGACAAAAATTCTAGGAACTCACCCCTGTCCTAACAACCCTTCTGAATTTGACAGGGCAATAGACTCCTGCCTTATACAAGATTTCACTTTTCACCATTTTAATTACCTGCAGTCAACTGTGATCCAAAAATATTAAGTGAAAAATACCAGAAATAAACAATCCACAAGTTTTTAATTGTGCACCTTTCTGCGAAGCATGATGAAATCTTACACTGTCCCATCAGAGATGTGAATCGTCCCTTTGTCCAGCATATGTGCACTGCGGTCACTAACCACCCAGGAGTCTCTTGGTAACCAGCTCAGTTATCAGATGGGCTGCTGTGGTACCACAGAGGTAGTGTTTGAGAAAACCTCACATAGTGGCCCAATTGCTCCATCACAATGCCTGCCTGCTGCATCTCACATTCTCCTCGTTCACCTCATCACCTGGGCATGGTGTCAGCCCCCATCACCACAGGAAGGTATGTGCAGTAAAACAGTTTATTCTGACAGAGACATTTGCTTAAGTTTTATTATAGTACGTTGTTATGAGTCTTCCATTGTAATATTGTTATTGTTAATCTCTCACTACACCTAATTTATAAAATAATTATACATGTACATGGGAGAAAGCTTAATACATACAGGGTTCAGTAATATTCACAGCTCCAGACATTCACTGTGGGTCTTGGAACCTATTACCCCATGGATAAGGGAGGACTGCTGTAATCATTTCCTGGCTTTACTTTATAGTTCTACCATCCCTATATGAATCCTCAACCTATGTAATTTAGTTTTGACTACTTTTGAATAATCATTCATACAATTTTTACCTTATTTAAATGGAATACATCTAAATATGTGTTTTTTGCATCTAGCTTCTTTTATTCAAATTATTACATAAAATTCATCTATGCCTATATGGTGGTTGTTGTTCCTTCACTTTTTTCTTGCTGTATAGTATTTCATTTTATGAATATATCATAATTTATTTATTTCTTCCATTATTAATGAGTATTTAGTTTGTTTCTAATTTGAAGCTATTTTAATTCATACTGCTATAAACACTCTTATACATGTTTTCCTGATAAACATAGTCACACATTTCTATAGGATATTGTCTTAGGAAAGGTATTTTTTAGTAACAGAATATACACATCTACAACTTTACAAGTTAATGATAGTTTTCTAAAATGAGAGCATCAATTCACCACCTCACCCCCTTCCAGCAGTATGTGAAACTTTCCATTGTTCCACATCTCAGTCAACTTTTTATGATTACAATTTTAAGTTTACCCAGTCTAATCAGATTACAATTTTATGTTTACCCAGTCTAATCAGTATGTAATTATACCTCTTGGTAGTTTCAATTTGCATGATTTTAATTACTAATGAGTCTAAATGCCTTTACATATATTTATTGTCCATTCAGATATTCTGTCTTGTGCTTTGTCCAATTATTTTCCATTTTCCATGAGGGTGTCTTTCTTATTTTCCCCTATTGAATTGTGGAAAGTATTTTTATATTTGGAATATGGCCCTTTCCCTATTAGATGTGTTTCAAGTGTGTTCTCCCTCTCTGTGATTTTCTTTTCCCTTCTCTTGCTGTGACTTACTGTGTCTTCTGACACATGTAGTAAATTTTAACTACCTATTTTTCCATGTGCCTTATTTTAAAATATCTTTTGCTAAATATATTCTCCTAGATTCTCTTTTAAAAGCTTATTGTTTTGCATTTGACATTGAGTTCTACTTTCCACCTAAAATTAACTTTTGTCGTGATGTACAATATGGATCCAGTTTCTTTTTTTTTTCCCTTTTCTGCATCCTTCTTCTCTTCCTTCCCTTCGCCTCCTCTGCCTCATCTTTCATTTATGGTTCATTTGTCTTTGTACCTTTTATTTAAAAGATAGTCCTTTTCCTAATACTCTGCATTGCCTCCCTTGTAATAATAATCAATTCATAAGCATATGTATGAATGCTTCAACTCTATTATCTTCATTTCTCCATCCTTGAACCAAAACAATGTTTTATAATTATTAATGCTTTTAAGCCTTAGAATCAAATAGAGCAAGTCTCCCCACATTGGTCTTCTTGATTTAAAGTATCTTGGCTATTTTAAGCCCTGTGCTTTTCCATATAAATTTAGCATTAGCTTGTCAAGTTTTACATTCACACACAGAAAAATGGTGTTGCTACTTTTCACTAGGATTACAGGTGAAACTTCATAGTAGTTTAAAGAGAATTAACATTTTTTAAATATTGGGTCATCAAATCCATAAACATTTAATTTGCCTTTATTTTCTTTCAAGTTTTACAGTTTTCTTCACAAAGATTCTCAAAACAATTTAAGATCTAAACCTAAATGCTATTTTCTAAATATTGATTGTGGATATGTAGCAATGCAATTAATTTTTATATTAACTTGTATCCACTATTAAAATTGCTTTTATAATAATGTATTCACAAGTTCTTTCAGATTTTCTGTCATAATCCAATCATTCCCCCCCTGTACTGGGGATCAAACCTAGGACTTCATGCATACTGGATGAGTGTTCTATCACTGGACTACACTCCTTGTACATTTGGAGGACATTCAAGATCCAAACAATAGCAATTCCCTTTATCTCACTCTCACATACCAAGCATATCTCTCCTGGCCTCAATATTCCCAGGGCCAGTTGCCAGGCTACTAGGTAGCTCCCTCTAGCTCTAAGACTGCCATTTATTACTTCACAGAGCCAGTTCTCAGTAATAGTAATAATGATAATAATAATAATAGTAATATTGGTGAATGCTTCATTTCTTTCTTTTCAATCCTTATATAGACCTTCAATATCCATGAGTTCCACTTCCATGAATTCAACCAACCACTGATCAAAAGTATTCAAAAGAGGGCTGGGGTTGTGGCTCTGCAGTAGAGCACTCACCTGGCACATGTGATCCTCAGCACCACATAAAAGTAAACAAATAAAATAAAGGCACCACTACAAAAAAATTTAATTTAAAAAATACATTCAAAAGAAAAATTTTCATCTATACTGAACATGTACGAACTTTCTACTTTTTTCCTCCTCAACAATACAACTATCTACACAGAATTTAGATTATATCAGGTATTAAGTAATCTAAAGATGATTTAAAGTAATGGAAGAGGGACTGGAGTTGTAGCTCAGTGGTAGAGCATTTGCCTTGCACGTGTGAGACACTGGGTTTGATTCTCAGCACCACATATGAATAAGTAAATAAAATAAAGGTTCATCAACAACTGAAAAAAAATGGTTCTCTTTAAAATAAATAAATAAAGTAATGGAAGAAAAAAAGAAGGAGAATTAAAGTACAGATAAGGATGCGTATAAGTTATATGAAAATACTATGGCATTTTATATAAGGGACTTACACATCTGTAGATTTTGTTATTGGGTAACCAATTCCTCATGAATATTGAGTATTATGCATCTTATTTCTTTTTTTAATCTAACTGATTTTTCTCGGACTCAGCTAAAATTATTAATGGAAATGTAATAGTAGGCATCTTTGTATTCTCCTAATTGTCTCATTTGTACCCATGGGATTTAAATTTATGGTGGTATAACAACACAGAGTGGTTAATGCCATTGAAAGAATAGATTCACCAGGAGAAGGGAACACACCATGTCACCTAGAACCAGTAAAGAGCACTAGATTTGGTGAGGGACAGAAGCAGGAGTAAGGCAAAAGCCTAGTCCAGAGCCTTTATTGGGATTTTCCTTAAGAAAGGCCAGGCAGGGGACGGGGAAACATGGAAGACCTAGCTACAGTGGGAGTATAGCTCTGTGGCAGAGCATGGGCTCAGTATGCACTGGGCTCTGTGTGAATACCCAGTATCACCCATAGGATTTGGCTAATTTGAATAGTACACAGCAGACTTTGGGCAATAGGGAGCTACCTACTTGCCCAATACCTGGCTCTCAGTATACTGAAGCCAGGGAAATATGCTTGTGATACATGAGTGTTAGATAAAAAGGAGTTGCTATAGTATGGATCTTGAAGATTCCCAAAGGCCCGTGTGTTGAAGGCTTGGTCCCAGCCTGTGGCACAATTGGGAGTGGGGAGCTTTTAGGAAGTTAGGGCCTTGCGAGAGAGGAAGTTAGGCCATTGGGAGAATGCCTTTGAAGGGTATATTGGGACCCTAGACCTTTCTCTCTCCTCTCTCTCTCCTGGCTGCCATGCAATGAACAGGCCTCCTCTGCCATGCACTGCTATTCTGATGTACTGTTCTACCACAGGCCCAAAGCACCAGGACCAAGAGCACATGGGCTGAAACCATGAGCCAAAATAAACCTTTCCCTTATTAAGTTGATCATATCAGGTATTTGATGAAAGCCTAACTAACACAGGAGTGGTTGACTTGCATATAAAAGCATATTCCCAATTAAGTTGTCTTTTTTTTTTTTGAAATAGGGTATGTTACCCAGGCTGGCCTCAAACACCCAGACTCAAACTATCCTCTTGCCTCAACCTCCAAAGTAGCTGAGAACTACTGGTGCATACCACCATGTTCAGCCAGTTGTCTATTATCTACTAATTTTTAGGAATGTCCAGCTCAGTAAGGACAGTTTCTCCATAGCTAGGAAGATTTTTGAGATGTCAGCACATCATAAGCTATAGAAAATACAATAAACACAATAAACACACTGGTCTAAAAAAGAAAGCTTTCAACATTTCATTAGTTTTTGTTTTGTTTTAGATATGACTTATCCTAAAAATGTTCTTTTCTAATCCTAGTTTTTAAAAATATTTTTCCAAATTAGGGACAGATGTTGAATTTTATCAAATATTTTACTGATCAAAGGGCTGGGGATGTAGCTCAGTGGTAGAGCACTTGCCTAGCATGCACAGTGCTCTGGACTTGATCCCCAGTACTAAAAAAAAAATGCACATACACATATATAGAACTGCCATGTCTTCTTTGGTGAGTTTAATCTTTTTACCATTATGAAGTAAAGCCCATTAATTCTATCACTGCTCTCTTCCTAAATTCTTTTTTATCTGATATTAATATATAGCTGTAGCCAGGCACAGTGGCTGCAAGGATGTTGAGGCAGGAAGACTGCAAGTTCAAAGCCAGCCTTAACAATTTAGTGGCTGGCTAACAATTTAGTGAGACCCTTAGCAACTTTGTGAGACTCTGTCTCAAAATAAAAAATAAAAAAAGGCTGGGAATGTGACTCAGTAGAGCACCACTGGGTTCAATCCCCAGTACTAAACACACACACACACACACACACACACACACACACACACACACAGCTGCTCCCATTTTAAAACAAATTGGGGAGAGGGGAGGGATTAGTATTCTACCTTCAGTTTTTCTATATCTTATCATCTTTATACTTTATGTATATTGCTTGAAAAATTATATTTATTATAAATATACTTATAACATTCATATATATGTGACTGCAATCATACAGCTTTTTAACTAGAGCACTGAGTCCATTTATAGTTAATGTTACTGTTATGGTTATTATCTTACCGCAAAGCCTCTATCTGTGTGCTGGCTTTGGGTTCCTTTTTCTTGCTCCCCTCTTTTGCCTTCTTGTGTAGGGATTGCTTGGTTTTGTTTCATCTTGTTTTTATGGTATTTTTCCTGTTTGTGTGAAGATATATTCTTTTAGATTTCTTTTATTAGTGACCCCAGAAATTCCAAAATGGATCTTTAACTGACAAAGTCTAATGTAAGTTGAAAATTTATTTATAAGGAAATTTTAAGAGCAAGGGTAGTATCATAATCCTCCAGATGTCATTTTCATTTCTTCCTTTAAGGCTTCTGGCAGCACAGGATCAGATCATTTTATTGGGATTTTCCAGGCAGCCCAGAAGATCGGGAAAAAATGGTTTACTTTTAGTCCATTTTCAAGCTACAATTGTAGTGAAAGAAGTGGGGACAGGTGTAATTTAGCAGGACACACATCCTTTCCGTGTCCTAGATTTGGATCTGACACTTCTAGCTCAGCCTTATTACTGCCTCTTCTAAATTATAAAAGTAATCAAATGAGCTCCCATACTCTCCTAGATCTCAACACCATAATTGTTGACTGTAGTTTTTGCTCTTTAATGCTTTTTTAGAAAAAAAATTTAATGTAAACTTTTTTATTTTAATTAGTTACTCATGACAGTACAATGACCTTGACATATCATTCAGAAAAAAAATTTTAATATATTCCATTCCACTCTTCAATTTCAGTGCCATGGAGAGATCACCCTCAGTTCTGCAATTTTAGTTCCTGGAGCTATCTATTACCTTGAGAGCCTGGAGATGTGGCAATAAAGTCCTGCTATCAGGCAGTTGACATTCTAGTTGAAGAAAGAGATGATAAACAAGTAAAAGTATCTACATGGATTGAGCAGGTGAACTACGCAAAATGCTGGCAATAAACTTCTTAGGCAGGTGTTCTGATTTAGATGTAGAATGTCCACGAAAGGCCCAAGTGTTGAGGGCTGGGTTCCCAGTGCAGCAGTATTCAGAGGTGGGCTTTGGGGAAGTGATTGGATCTTGAGGGCTCCAAATTCACCAGGGGATTACATTGATGTATTCACAGCTGATTGGACTATTGGATGTGGTGGAAACTGTAGGAGGTGGAACCTAGCTGAAAGAAGGGAGTCCTTGAGGGCCTGCCCTTGGGGACTATATCTTGTCCCTAGCATGCCTCTCCCCTCTCCTCATCCTCTCTCTCTTTCTCTGCTTCCTGGCTGCCAGGAGGTGAGCAGCTTTCTTCCACCATGCCCTTCTGCCATATTTCTACCTTGCCACAGGCCTAAAATCAGTGGAGCCAGCCAACCAACCAAGGACTGAAAACTCTAAAACCATGAGCCAAATTAACTCTTCCGGGGCTGGGGATGTGGCTCAAGTGGTAGCGTGCTTGTCTAGCATGCATGAGGCACTAGGTTCGATTCTCAGCACCACATAAAAATAAAATCAAGATATTGTGTCCACCTAAAACTAAAAAACTAATATTTAAAAAAAAAAAAAAAAACTCTTTCCTCCTTGAAGTTGGTTTTCTCAAGTATTGTGTCACAGTGACTAACACAGCATGTGAGGGAAGTTCAAAGGGCCTGAGATGGGAGAGTGCTTGGTGCTTAGAACCGCAATAGGGAAGAAGAGTGCCTGAGGCCCAGACTGAGAGGAGGAGGGCTGCAGAGGTGAGGCAGGGTGGCCAAGACCAGAATGTGCAGGGCCTGAAAGGACTTCATTCAAGGATGATGAAAAGTTTTCAGTGAGGAGAGACTTGAAATGCCTTGTATTGGTTTGATATTGCTCTGGCTGCTTTGTGGAAAACAGCCTGTAGATCTTCAATAATGATTTAACACACTCTAATAAATTCTGTTTACCTCCTAAATTAACTACAGTCATAAAACAAAAAAATTAAAATGCTTAACTGATATTTCTACAGAAAAGACTACAGGGAAATGTGGGGTATTGGGCTAGGAAACCAGCAGTCCTGGTGTGCAGAAGACTCAAACCCTGTTCCCCTGGATCTGGCCTCCCAAGGGTCTGGCTGCTTATTTGAAACAGCCCCGCCTACAGCAAGAGACCTGAGAAAAGCTGCAACCTGGTCCCAGGCTGCTCAGGGGCCAATCACTCCCTGAAACAATCAAGGTCCTGTTTCCAACCTAGATCACCAGTCCCCATCTTCCCCTCCCTTTTCCCCAGTGGGAGCTTTTGTGTCCTCTGCACCCCATACTTCAGGAGGTCACCTCTGTCACCTGAGATGTCCTCAGAATGGAAAGATATCTGGCTGTTGAGCCAGGGATAAAAGTTACAAAGGGGACAAAATAGATGACCATTGAGTAGTAGCTGAACACGTGATCCATCTCCTGCTACAGAGAGAGCACACTCAGACTAGCACAAGACTTCAGAGAGCAGAGAGCAGTTTTCAACCACTCGGGAAAATGAAGTGGAAGTGATCATGGCAAAATTAGAAGATAAATGCTTATGTTTAAGACTCTAAAGAAAATGGTTTTGCAATTCTTAAATTAAATGTGTGAACAGATGTTAAATATTATATATCCCATAATCAGCCATGAAGTCAAAACAGTCATTTTACTCCCTTGTATGATAATACTTCATCTTTTCAGAATCCTGCTATCCAGCTATTTCAGGTATCTAGAATACAGATAAGAAAGGCAGTACACACACACACACATACACACACACACACACACACACACACACACACACAATTATCCAAAGAATTTAGATAGATTGAACACAGTTTGTTTACTAGGCCTCCTACCTTTACCATAGGAATGAAACTCACAACCTCTTTTAAAGTGGTTCTTTCTTCGTAGGTCATTCGTATTTTCTCAATTCTCTTGTCTTAGTTTGTTTTTTTGTTTTTCCATCTTAGTTATACCCACCATGTTGATATGAGAGGTGAGAAAATGGGTTACCAGAGGAAATGTGTCAGGAACAACCAGAAATAACAGTCTGACATCTGGAGGCCAGAATGAAAATTTGAAAAAAACAGGTGCAACATATCAAAAGATATGATAGTTTGGACCCATTTTGTCTATTCACAAAAGGTACTAAAGGACAAAAGTTACAAAAGGACACTGTAGCATTGTAGACCTCCGAAGTAGATAATGATTTCTCATAAAGATCAGGAAAAAATTGTTTTTCTTGAAAAGGGAAAGAAATGTGTACTGTATTTAACATTAAAACAGTCAAGATTCCTTTGAAAAGTGAGGGTCTGTGGAGGTGAATTTCACCTATTCCAACCACTATTTTACTATAGAGGTTAAGTATCCCTGATTCAAAAGTCTGAAATCCAAATGCTCCAAAATCTAAAATTTTCAAGCACTCATGCAATGTCATAAGCAGAAAATTCCACACCTGACCCCATGTGACAGTTGCAGTCAAATACAGGTGCATTAAAAATACTGTATAAAATTAACCTCGGATTATGTTAAGGTACATATGAAATATAAATGAATTTCCTATTTAGATTTGGGTTCCATCCCCAAAATATTTCATTATGCATGTGCACCCCAAATATTCCAAAGCACCCCCCAATATGAAATTTGAAATACTTCCAATCTCAAGCATTTCAGATAAAAGACTGTAGTAAATTTTTTCGTCTCATCACATGGTGATTAGGTAATGCTTTAAAAAGCCACATGATTATGTGATTAAGAAATGGGGATCTGGAATCAGACAGATCTAGATTCATCTACTGAACAGCTGTGTGATCTTGGACATGGTACTTAACTTCCTTGAGACCAGGTTCCTGATTTCTAAGATGAAGTAATCAATATCTCCTTCATAAAATTAGTGTGAGGATTAAATAAGATGAAGCACATGAGGCACTTACCATACACAGTAATTGCTCAATAAATGGAAGCTATTACTTTTACTATCTTAATGCTAGAGGCAGTAATATCTAATAACCCCGGACTCTGAGCCAAAATGATAAGTCAAATTCAAATCTTGGCTTGCTAATTAACCTAAGTGTGACCTTGAACTTGAAGTTACTAAATCTCTCTCTGCCTCCATTTCCTGGACTTTAAAATAGAGAAAGTGGTTGTACCTACTTCACAGAGAAGTGAGATAATATGCACAAAAAGTGCTGAGATCAGGGGCTGGCACATGGTGAGTGCCTTGTAAGTGTTGACTGTCATTGCTGTTAATAATTGACCAAACCATTATTATGAAGCACTTCACCTCCTTTGATTAAGCCAGGACTTCCTGACTCTATTTTCTTCTGGCGATCATGTCATAATCAAAGCACTTTTATGTATATCATCCCAAGCTACTTTCCTTCTGATACAACCAGGAGAATTTGATACATACACATATATACAAATTTCACACAAATTATTTTACAAGTATTAACTGAATCGTGAATCCTAGTATCAAAAACACAAGTATATGTTTACATTGTAACAAAAATTTTTAAAGGAATTAATGGTGTATAGTTTTGAAAAAATGGGTTTCTTATTCCTCTAAATCACAGATACTCTCTATAAACTTCATACTGAGTCCAGCACAGTGAAATTAGTTTTAAAAAGTGCAATTCCTTTCATTTAGCATATGGGGGCGCCAAAGGATGCTTTAATCTGTGGTTCTATGTATGGGACAAGGCATACCAGGAGTCAGCCAATCTAGGAATTAACTGGATAGCCACAAGGAGCCTCAATTGTCAGCAGCTTCTTTGAACCTTTCATGTTTAAACTTCTGAAATTGATTCATCTTGGGTACTACCAGGAAAGTTCCTTACAAAAGTATGTCTAAAAGTAACCTTTTGTTGTACTGCCATTATGACAGTGCATTTGATTTTTGCCAGGAAGCTGTGCTGTTTTCTGTTAGGCTGGGAGGAAAACAAAATATATTCCCCAATGAATAATAATATTCATTTGTAAATAGCTTTGCAGAGCATTGGAATGGGAATACATTGTCATAATAAACTATGGGTGTATTTAAGGAAGTTGAAGCAAGGGGATGTTTTAAAAACAGAAACAAGCAGGATTACATCAGATATTTCAAAACAATAATCCTTAGCCACAATAATTTAAAAAGAAAGTGGCATTAGTTTGAGGATGAAGACAACTGCTGGGTAGATGTTCTTGTAGAAGTACTGTGTGTGTGTGTGTGTGTGTGTGTGAGAGAGAGAGAGAGAGAGAGAGAGAGAGAGAGAGAGAGAGAGAGAGAGAGAGAGAGAAAGAGAGACTGTAAATGGAACCCAGGAGTGCTCTAACATTGAGTACATCCCCAGCCCTTTTTGTTTTTATTTTGAGACAGGGTCTTACTAGGTTGTTCAGGCTGGCCTTGAACTTTGGATCCTTCTGACAAGGCCTGCCCAGTCATTCCAGGAGTGCACAACCACTCCCAACGGCAGAAGTACTTTTTGTATAAGATTGTGGTGACCACTTTGTAAGCTTGTAGTTCCATCAGAGCCTTTTGTGACTGTTCCTATCAGGAAGTCATGAGTAAGAACTTTTCCTTCATAACCTCTTGGCTTTACTTACTCACTTGTTGACACAATTGACTTCATTTTGATTCTGACAGCTTTCACATTCTGTTTCCTTTATTTCATTTCTGGTAAATAGAAGTACAGAAGAGCCATCAAATTTAAAATATAAGAAAAAATAATCATGTATAATGCTACAACCTAACCCATCTCCAAAATTCAGCCTCCCAAATTCCCTATTTCTAATTTCCAGTCTCCTATTTCCCAACTGTTAATTCCCTCCACCAAAATTTTCCAATTGGCTAAATTCACAACATTTGAGGAATTTTAACTTTTTTATTCCAAAACAACAAAAAATATCCATATATCTACCTAGAACTGTATTGTTGTAAAAATGTTTCACTGTTGGAGTTCTGTGGCACAGTCCTGTGAATGCACTTAGCATTAATGAAATGTACATTTAGAAATCGTTAATTTGGTAAATTTTATGTTACATGAGTTGTACCACAATTAAAAGTGTTAAAGTTTTTTTTCCCAAAAGAAAAGGAACAAAGCCCAAAGTGCTTAACTACTAACATTTTGATGCACTTAGTTTAAATTAACACAAACAGCTCCATTCATGGTACAGAGAACCAGTGGGAAATGGGCCAATAATCAAACTTATGCTAAGAAAATAAATAAAATAACCTTGTGACTTTGGGACTCCCTGGGCATGCATTCTAGGGAATATACCAAACCCACTGCTACAGATAGTAAAAGGACAAGATAAAAGTGAAGATTAAGAATAGACCTTCAATTTTATCTGCAGTTTCTCCAAGGACTTCACCACAAGGTCAAAGTGACCCTGAGCACTTCTTTAAAGGGCAGGTGGTGAGCAAAACCTGGAAATACCCTAGATCAACTTCTAACAACCACAAAAATTATTGGGTATCTATGATGTGGGGAAGGAATTTAAGAAAAATTCTGGGATTCTATCTGGACCTCAGTGTGGGATGGAGATGAGGGGTTTTGTTTGGTGGGCTTTAATAGATGGAACCGATTTGGAATTAGACCAAAGCAAGATTATGGACTCTGAGAAGTTCTAGAGGTAGGCTGTGCCTGGGCCAGAAGCTTCTGTCCAAAGCTTTATTTTCATATTGTTTATAAATAAACCTCAGCAGAGAGGCTGGGTTGTATCTCAGTAGATGCATGCTTAGTCCTTAGGAGGCCTGGGTTCAGCCCCATCACCAAAAGAAGCAAAGGAACCCTCAGAGGGATGGGGGTATTTGAAGGAATGTACACAGAATTGACTCTTAACTTTGCTAATCATGTTTTCCCAAAGGGAGATGAGAAAGGGAGACAAGTTCCCTTCTCTGAAGCAGAATCTTAGTTGGGGGAAATAAATGCATTGCATATAGTTTTGTATTAGTTTCCTGTAGCTGCTTTGGTGTTGGAACAACACCCGGTTTCTTCTTTGCCCTGTGAAGGTGAGAAGCCCAAACTCCATTTCACTGGGCTGAAGGTTGGCAGGCAGTACAGCCTCCTGGGCTCTAGTGGGGCAGCTATTTTGTTGCTTTTTCCAGCCTGAGAGCAGCATTCCTTACATTCCTTCTTTCCTGGCCCTTTTCTCCATCTTCAAAACCAGCATAGCATTTGGCTTCAGTGTTCACCTTGCCTTCTGCAGTGTCCAAACTCCTTCTGTCTCTTTCTTAAAAGGGCTCTTGTGATTGCCTTTAAGGTTCATCTGGATAATCCAGGATAATCTTTCTATCTTGAGACCTTCTAACTTACTTGCATCTACAAAAATATGGAAGATAACATTCCCAGGTACTGGAGATTAGAACCTGGATAGCTTTAGGACTTATATAGCCTATGACAGGTTTTATTTCTAAATTATGCTTTGCGGGTAAAGGGGAGCAATCCAGTGACCTTTTTTTAAACTCATTAAGTATAATGAACTTAAATCACCTCAGGCACACTGGCCCTCTGAATCCTCCTTCACCTTGGATTATAACGAGCTGAATGGGGAAATATCCCTGGCTACAATGGGCCAGAAAGAAAGTGTTACGAGTCACCAAGTCATAGCAGTGATATTCAACAAGCCTGGAAAGGCCACTGATGGCCCAATAGTGTCCCCACCATTGTTGGTGTCAAACACGCCCTGCCTGCCCAGCTAGGGCTATTGACAAATGCCAGGGTGAGCAAGCAGGTGGTAAACCAACCGAGACCAGCACCAGAGCCTCTTCAGCACCTACCTGCAGGCCAGCAGAGGCGGGCACCAGAGATAGGGGCTGCACCCCTTTCCCTCCTCTGGTGTGGAGTGGGAGGATCAAGCTCTGGGTATGGGTCATAAGCTCCTTTTTAGACTACCATCTGTCATGGTTCCCTTTCATTATTAATTATCTCGTTTTTGTTTTTAATTTGGCAAGGCTTGTGGCTATGTTGTTCCTAAACCATGTGGTTCTCAAGGATTTTTCTTGGCTGTATCTTATAGACTTGGTGATTCTCTCAATAGAAATAAGGAAGTCTAAAGTGAGTAATCAAGGAAGCAAAGGAGACATCACTTGCTGAGTAGCTACTATGTGCCAGGTCTATGGTAGGTGCTTTATTTACATTATTTTATTTGTTCTTACAACAAATATATCATACAAGTGAAGAATTGAGGCTCAGCCATGTTAAAGTTACTTTCACAAAATTACAAAGTTAGTAAGACGTAGGGTTCAGAGTCCAGCTTAGTGTGTTTGACTCCTAAGTCAGTTCCAGCTAACCCCCTACCTCATGGAAGGGGAGCCAGGGAAGCAGATGACCACGCCATGTTGCAGTGGCTTTCTCTGCAGCTCCTTAATTCCAGCAGCAGATTATTCCTTCCTCACAGTCTTACACTCCTAATCACCAAACCAGGAGGTGTATGACAAGTAAATAGCACACCATTGAGAGATTGCCTAGCAAACTGAAATCTCGTTTATTCTGCTCAACAATTGCTCTAAGGACCAGTAGTATATTGATATTTTGTTTATGCATCCTAGTCAGTAAAAAGTTATTAACAGTACACCTTCAAAAAACATATTTTAAAATAAATCATATTTAGCTGGGCATGGTAGCACATGCCTGTAATCCCATGGGCTCGGGAGGCTGAAGTAGGAGGATCACAAGTTCAAGACCAGCCTCAGCAACTTAGAAAGACCCTAAGCAACTTAGTGAGACCCTGTTTCAAAATAAAAAATTTAAAAAGGGTTGGGGATGTGGCTTAGTGGTTAAGTGCCCCTTAACAGGTTCAATCCCTGTTACAAATAATAATAATAAATAATAATAATACATTCTATTCAGGCACTATTAATTGAAAAAATTAGGGAAGTAAACATTTAGGTCTGGGGATATATCTCAGTGGTAGAACACTTGCCTACTCTGTGTGAGGCCCTGGGTTGAATCCCTAGCACTATACACACCCACAAAAGTAAATATTTATAATATTCTATATCAGTAGTTAGAAGTTCCAATAACTTCTTTCCATATTTGAATGGGCCAACTTGCATTCATGACTATATGAATAGCCCATGGGATGATGTCCTGTGTAGTTACAGTTCAAATACAAACTCACTGCTATATAACAAAATTCATTTATCAAATCTAAGTCAACCCCACTAATAGTTATTAATATCTGCAATGAAAGTTCCTACTTCTAGAGCAAAAGAATTTAGGTGACTCTACTGTACCTTCCACATTGCTGATAAAACCATCTCAAACCCTTTCATGCCCAAGTGGCACATCAATCTAAATTCAGAGCACATTTTCCTTGCTCTTCCCTCAATATTCTGATTACCTCAGGTAATGTGCTTTAAAAAAATGGGACTAACTCAGAGAACACACCACAGAAATTTAGACTTTCATCTGAGCAAGGTGCAGTGGTACATGCTTATAAACCTAGCTATTAGGGAGACTGATGCAGGAGGATTTTAAGTTCAAAGCTAGCCTGGACAACTTAGTGAGGCAGACCTTGTCCAAAAATAAAAAGAGCTGGGGGTGTAGCTGGGTTACAGGGTTAGAAGGCATCTGTGTTCAATCCCCAGTATCCCACCCTGAGACACACACACACACACACACACACACACACACACACACACACACCAATTGTTCTGAATTTGGGGTAAAGAGTGGGTTGTATATTTCCACACTGTGGAAATTCTTCAATCACAAAAGAATATCCATCCTCCAAACCACTGCTATCTAATTTATGTTTTCTGGAAGAAACATGTATCCCTGAGTTGTCTGCCTTTGGAATGTCTAAGATCTTACTCCCTGAGTGAGGAGGCTATCTGAAATATGTTTCCAAGCTACCCCTTCTGAGACAGGGCTTGTCTGAGCCAAGGAAAAAGCCTGCCCAAGCAGGTGGCCCCACTCACCCACAGGGAATTCTGTCTCTTGCACCACAGGTGAGTCAGAATAAAGGGAGTGTACTGGGAAAAGCAGCCAATGGTGTGTGTGTGTGTGTGTGTGTGTGAGAGAGAGAGAGAGAGAGAGAGAGAGAAAGAGAGAGAGAGAGAGAGACAGAGACAGAGAGAGACAGAGAGAGACAGAGAGAGACAGAGAGAGACAGAGAGAGAGAGAATGAATAAGGGAATGGGTGACTGTCTGGAGAGAACTGTTTAAGGAGGAAATCACATAAGGAGGAAGTGCTGAAGCAAATAACAAGTCAAAGTCCAAGTCCAAGAAGTTAAGGAACCTGAGAATTCCAGCAGACCAAATTGGATGTGTCAACTGGGCAAATGACACAAAGGAAGATCATCCCTTCAGCTGTCTTTACATGCTTATCAAAATATAGGGGAGAAAAAAGATACTCCAAAGGGAAATGCCCTGTCAGACTTTGGTGGGCCTGGGATAAACAGGGAATGCTTTTAAAAATGACATTCCAATTCAGCAGACTTTGGAGGGGGGAAAGGGAACAGTGACCATGATCCTGGATTTTTAACAAACACACTAAGGGATTCAGATGCAGGTGTTTCAAGGACCACATTTTTTAAAGCACTGAAATAAATTTATTGTAATGCTTAGGTTACTAGGCTATCATTGGAAAAGAACTGCTCTGAGGTTTAACTTGTGCATATGTGTATAAATGATTGAAGCTATCATATAATGTATACTATGTATTTTTCCACTAAAAAAGGTATCCAGAAATTTTCCATGTCAAATTAACTACTACAAATAAAAATGCCAGCACCAGGAGGCCAGGAGTGTATTGAATGACAACAAATTAGGAGAGTATTACCATACCCTCCTTACAGTGGGGTGCAGAACATAAAACACCTTTTAGGGTTATCTTATAACAATTATATCACAAAGTTAACCAGGTAAAGTTTATACTAGCCCTGAAACATTTTGTAGTATGGGGCTTTTCTTTTGTTTTGTGGCATAATTCATGGTTTGAAAGCAATAAATAATAAATAAATACTGGGAGTGTAGCTCAGTGGTTGAGTACTTCCTAGTATGAGCAAGACCCTCGATTCCATCCTCTGATATTGAAGGCAGTTTAGTGTTTTAAGACTTTGAGAAAAAGAACATACTAGAGTTGCCAAAGGTGTTTAGATCTTGCAACAACCAAAAAAATTTACAAATACTTAAAGAAGCATTAAGTTTGAAAGCAGTGAGTTCATAGTCAAGTAAAGCAAAAGAGAGTGGTAAATAGGTCTTGGGTTTGTTGTTTTTATGTATTGGCCCTATTTGTCGTATGATGATGCTCAGTGATGAAGAGATCTATCAGAATTTAGCAACAGAAAAGGGGCTTGGGCTTACTATTGTTAGGGATTAAAGAAAAAGGTTTTTCTGGGTTCTAAGGACAAATAGTCAAGCACTGTGAGGCCCTTTTATGTGGTATTAATTGCATGGCTGGTTTCCATTGGATTCAATTTATTTCCCTGTAGCTTTCTATATACTAACATTCTGTGAACTATTCCATCCAATTGTCTGCATGGCTATGACATTGACATTCCTTCGAATGCAATGATTTGCTCCTATAACTTGCACTAGTTTTTACTGAAATATCTGTTTGGCTACATATGCTGTCACTCCCTACATAGAAATCAATTCAAATTTATTTTATTAGCATTTTTATTGATATATTTATTCTGTATAGACTATGTGGAAATGTATTCTAAGCTTTTTTTTTTCTTCCAGTACTGAGATTGAGTCCAGGGCAGTATGTATGCTAAGCATGTGTTCTATCCCTAAACTACACTCCCTGCCCCTATAACTCATTTTTTAGTACTAGTATTTAATAAAATGCAGTCCCATTGTTTTTCTTTACAGTACTATACATGATAGATAGAGGATTTAAGTTACCAGTAAATTCATGTTTTACTGCTTTTCTGGGTACTAATAGTCAATGGTAATTAATATGTTTCCTTAGCCCTATGCATTTTTGTATTTTTCCAAGGTTAGTGGAATATTATTATGTATATTATACAGTGTTATATAAACAAAACTGTCTTCTGCTGGGGGGGGAAAACTTTAACTTTTGTGGGGGAGGGGGTTACTGGGGATTTAACTCAGGGCACTTTATCACTGAGCAACCTTCCCAGTCCTTTTTTATTTTGAGACAGAATCCCATTAAGTTGCTGAGGATTTTACTACAAAATAACTTTTTTAAAAAATAACCCATGGCTGGGCATGGTGGCACATGCCTGTAATCCCAGTAACTCCAGAGGCTGAGGCAGGAGGATCAAGAGCTCAAAGCCAACCTCACAAATGCAAGGCAGTAAGCAACTCAGTGAGACCCTGTCCCTAAACAAAATACAAAATAGGACTGAAGATGTGGCTCAGTGGCTGAGTGTCCCTAATTCAATCCTGGGTTCCTCCTCAAAAAAATAAAAACTAGTAACAAAGTCTAGAAATAATTCTATGATCTGTAATTTTAATAAATAATAGAAATCTTACATCACACTTCTTTACTTTAATCACACTATCCTATTTTTATTTTTTTATTTTTATTTTATGCTTTTATTATTGTTTTATAGTTACACCTAATAGTTGGGTTCATTTTGACGTAATCATACATATATGAAATTTAATTTGCTCTAATAAAATAACTTCTAATACAAGTTTAGAAACAAATCTATACTGAGTGTTTGCCATGTTGCAGGCAATTTTATGAGGATTATTTTACTTAATCCTTATGATAACCCTATCATTATCCTTATTTTACATATGGTGGAATAAAGACTCAGTGAGAGAAAGTAACTGACTCAAATCTCATAGCAAGTAGGCTTTGAGGAGGACACCAGGACCACACAGGTCCTGCCTTATCTATGTAATCCTATTTGCCCCAAGGAGATCCTCTGGCTTCTGTTGGCTTCTGTTCTGACCAAGAAAAGGATCAGGAGGAAAATGGAGATTTCTGTGCCTTGTGAGGTAAACAATGAGCAAAAAGCGTAGCAAACAAGACTATTATGGTTTGGGTTGCATGTGCTGCCCAAAGGTCATATGTTGAAGGCTTGGTCATTAGTCTGAAACATTTCTGGGAGCTGGTGGATGTTTTGCAGGTAGGGCCTAATGGAAGTAAACTACCGCAATGGGAGCATGACCTTGAAGGGGATCTCTCTTTCTCCTTCCTGGCCACCATGAAGTAAGCAGCTTTGCTTCACCACACTCTGCCCATCATGATGCTCTGCTTCTCCACAGACCCAAAGCAATGGGGCCAAGTGACCATGGACTGAAACTGTGAACCAAAATAAATCTTTCCTCTTTTTAAAGTTAATTATCTCAGGTATTTTGTCACAGTGACAAAAAGCTGGCTAACACAAAGAGACAATCTACTTTGGTTTCATTTTTGTCTTCATTTCCTACATCACTGAGTAGGTAAACCCACCCTCTCTGGTATTGAATTTCCTTAAAGTATGAAATAAGTAGTTTGGCCGGTTAATCATTGAAGACTTGTTAGTACTATATGCTAGGAAAACTCTTCCAAAATTATTAGTGGAGGAAAGCAGAGTTGGAAAGTTAAACTCCCTTTTCCTTATGACACCAAACATTAGATACATCTGTCATTTAATCCCCAAAAGAACTTTAAAGGTGCTATTCCTTTTTTTTTAAGAGAGAGAGAGAGAGAGAGAGAGAGAGAGAATTTTTTTA
This sequence comes from Ictidomys tridecemlineatus, assembly GCF_052094955.1. Classification (NCBI taxonomy): domain Eukaryota; kingdom Metazoa; phylum Chordata; class Mammalia; order Rodentia; family Sciuridae; genus Ictidomys; species Ictidomys tridecemlineatus. Next base: position 126,417,090 of record NC_135479.1, read on the forward strand.
ATATTTATTTTTTCAGTTTTCAGCGGACACAACATCTTTGTTGGTATGTGGTGCTGAGGATTGAACCCAGGCAGCACGCATGCCAGGTGAGCGCACTACTACTTGAGCCACATCCCCAGCCCCGTAAAGGTGCTATTCCTGTTTAAAAAGACAGGAGATTGAGTCTCCAAAAAAGATAATTAATTTATTTAAAGACACACACAGAGTAAGTTATAGAATTTGGAGTGGAACCCAGGTTCGTCTCCTTCCAAAATGCACACTTTGAACCACCATGCAATCGTGCTTCCTCTGCCTGTGCTCTGCAGGGATTCAATGGAGAGACAGGAGGGATCAAACAGTGTGACCAGGAACCCTCCTTTGTTTGTCTATGGCCATGGTTTTGTGAACGCAAATGTGTATATAGTGTGACATTTAACCTTCTTTCTAAGTGCTCCGTTTCCTCCTTCTTATTTCTTCTAAGATGGTTAAGACTAATTGCTTATGGACTATTAAACAGAAAGAAACACCGTAGGGAAAATAGAAGACCTGGGTTCTGCCACTTTCATGACTTTGGCAAGTTTAGATCCTTTGTAAACTATAATTTAAGTTAAGATCATGTTAAGATCATTTTCTCTGCCTGTCTCACAGGATTGTTAGAAAAAAAATCAACTTCATTCATTCACTTATGCATCCACTGAAAAAAATTTTTATCAAATATCTGATATGTGAAAGGCATTGTTGTGGATGATGATAATAAATGGTGAATAAAACAGACAAGCCCCTACCCTCATATACAGGGCCTCTAAGCAGAGGCATACAAACAATAAAAATGTGAACAAATAAACAGAATAATTTCAGAGAAGGTATTGAACCTGCACCAAACAGAGCAACTATGAGGAAGGGGGCTATTTTAGATAAGAATGGTGGGAGGACCCAGGAAAGAATCAGCAAGGTAGTTTGGGTCTCATGCTTTAGTCTTTGCTCCAAAGAGCATTAAGGGCAGCAGGAGAAGCTGAGGGTGTTCCAGGAAACTGACAATGGTGCAGCTGGAGCACAGTGAACAGGGGGCAAGAGGAAGAAAAGAGGAGAGAGGTATGAAAGGAAATTGTTTTTATTTTAAGTGCAAAGGAGGGTGTTGAAGGGTTTGGAGCTGAAGAGCGACCTGATCTGAATAATTGTTAAAGGAGATTTTTATGGCTGGTATGTGGAGAATGGATTGAGGTGGAGGGGAAAGACAGGGGGTACTGAGGAAGACTAGAAAGAAGGGTATTGCTGGAGTCCAGGAGAGAGACAACAATGGCCTAGACCTGGGTAGACCTGGGTAGAGATAAAGAGGACATGTTGATGGATTGCAGCAGAGATCCACAAGTTGGATCTTGGTCCATTTATTAGGACCTCTTCACTCTGGACCATCTCATCTGTCATAGTCACAGGATCAAATTTAACTCTGTCATCACTAATCCCTGATGCTTGAGATGGTTCCAGCAAGAAATCATTTTGCAAGAAATAATTATGTTTTCCCACACTCCTTTGCCCTTACATGCATAAGCTTGGACTTCTTGGGGTTCCCTTGCTCATGCTTCTTTGAAGTAACTGTCTTTAAGTATGTAGGTCTTAATAAGGAAGTCACACCCTGCTTCACTCACCTGCCCACCCAGTCCTGCCACTGTCTTTTTATTTTCTTCTATAGATTCAAAATGGAGTGTGTCCAAGAGCACAAAGGGTGCCAGGAAGGAACAGGATTAGACTTGAAGAATAATTTGAGAAAGGGGAGAGAAGGTGGGGGGAGCAGGGTGACTGACGGCAGCAACCTTTATCAGACAAGCCTCAAGGACTTGCGTCCCAGCAGGTTTCACCAGCTCTTCCTTCTAGTAGTTTGATCTGAGAGTGAGAAGGAAGGGTGGACTTCCTCCTGGCTCTGCCTCTGATTCATAACAAGTCTTTCTTCTTGTCTGGAAGAAGTTATTATTCACAAAGCTGCCAAACTTGATAATTGGCTTTTCTGGGATCCTCCCAGAGAGTGGAGTACAAATTTCACAGCACACAGTTATGAAATTTATATCATGTCAATTAAGTCAGCATAAGAGATGACAAGTTGTATTGTATGTACTAAGTCATGATAGGTTGGCACTATCTATTTCTTGTCATGACAACATGAACAATTGCCCTATTTTCGTGGAAAGTTACAAAGCTAAAGCGTGTAGCTGACTTGTGTCCTTTCGATTTTTTTTTTTCCTAGCTCAAACATCAGTTTACAGTAACATAATCTTCTGTGAAGTCTCATGGGGAGAAAAGCAATTTGGACATCCACACTGTAATTTGATTCATCGGAGTCTGTTGAATATAGCAGACACTTCGAGTTACTGTCTTACCTATGCTCGCAACAGGAGAGGTGATTCCTCTTCTGTCTATTCTGCTTCCAAGCATCTCTCTTTACACTCCTTCTTTCATTCTCTCCACCAGTTTCAGACACATAATGCATGCTACCTTTGCCACCTGCTTTCTCCCCGACTGTTGGTCTTGCCTCCTTCTCTGTTAAATTCCCCCCACCCCCACCCAGCAGCTTTACTCTGTTCTGATCCACTGGCCTTTCTCTTTTGCTTACCCTCTGAAGCAAGCTTCTCAGTGCCAGAATAAAACAAATAACCCAGGCTAAGTTGCTCTGTTTTTACACCACCCTGCCCCTCTCCTCTTTCTTTGCCAAACTCCTGGTCTCCACCTATTGATTCTACTTTTATGGCGTCTTTGCACTTTGGGTGGAATCTTGTTCCACCTCCCGCATTCGGGTGTATCTACATTCTCCAGTGATGCTCACCTGGTCTCTCTCTGCCTTCTCTGCTCTTGATGATCCTCTATTTGAAAGGTTCTCTGTTTGAATTTCAAGTTTTCTAGCATCCTCCCATCTCTTTTATCTTCCCTCCTCACCCCTTGCTTCTCTATAACCACTTCCCACAAAATCTTCCAAATACTCAACTCCAGCCTTGCTGGGTACTTTGGAGCAGCTGTGCCTATCCGGGTGGCATGTCTCCAATGCACAGACTTTGTTTCCTGGTCTGCAGTGTGTGGAGACTAGATATCTGACTGAGAAACAGCCTGATTCATTCCTAGCCCTGCTCCTTGGGACAGTCTTTTGTATGGACCCATTGCTCATCCTGTTACAGACTGACCTCTCCCTCAGATCACACTGATCCATCTTGGCAGCACATTCACTTATTATGCTTTGGATCTTAAGTTTTCTCCTGGGGTTTAATTGTACATTTTAACTATCTCCTAAATAGTTCCACTTGATTTACTTATCATCGCCTCAAACTCAAAGCCTAAAAATAAATGTGATTTGCCCCTGGGGCATAGGGGAACACAGTGCCTTTTCTGACTCACAGATTTCTATCAGTGGTGCCACCATTCACATCTTAAGTCAGCCTCAAAATTCCAGTCATTTTTGTTTTCTCTTCTTGTTCTAATTACCAAGCCCTCTTTGTTTGAGGCAGGGTTTTGCCACATTGCCCAGGTTGGTCTTAACCTCCTGGGCTCAGGCAATCCATCTCCTTTAGTCTCCTTTATAGCTGAGACAACAGACCCACCAATCCTGGCTATCAAGTCCTTTTAATTCTTCCTGGTGCTTCCTCTTTCTTTCTTTTCTATTCCACTGCCACATCTTGCTTTCTGTAAACTATTGATGACTAGATTAATCTTCACAAAATGCCCCTGCTCAGGAACATTTTTTCCTTATATTAACTAGAAGTTTTCAATTGCCAAAAAAAAAAAAAGTTCAAACTGGAAAAAATTTAAAAAGAAAATGTATTGGCACACATCTATATGAAAAAGTCAAGAAAACCTACCTTCAACTGTGATTAATCTAAATACTCAAGCAATTCATTAGGAATCTCTCTCCCTCTATCCCTTGGCTGACTTTGCTTCAATGTCAGGGACGTTCTTCCTAAGTCACCATTTACAGACTTAATGCTGATGAAGAGCAGCGTCATTAGTAGAAAGAGAGGACTCTCTTCCACTGTTCATCAAAAATCCTAAGGCTGACTCTGATTTGTAAGGCCTGAGTCAGGGGCTCAATCCTGGAATTAGGAGCATGATGTCACCCCTATCAAACTACATGGGTTAAAGTGGTGGTGGCGGGGATAAAGTGGAAAAAGCAGGTTCCCGTAGAACATAAAAGTGTTATTTCCAGAGGAGAGCAAGTGTTCTGGGTGAGCAAAAGCTACAGCTGTCCAATATACATTCCTGTGACTATTTGATGAAATCAACATTTATTGACTGTAAGCTTGGTCAGACAGAAGCAAGAGACTGTGTCTAATGTCAGATGTGGACAACTGAAAGCTTGAAAAAGACAGAAAAAGTGTTGACATGAATATTTATTTAGAATAGGAAAATAAATGACAACTATGAATTCTGAAAGCTGAGAAGTCACAAATATCACAAGATCCAAAATGCAACAATATTTTTTAAATAATTAACTACCTGGTAGTCCTCCATAACACAATATTTATCTGGTACATTTTTTTTCCTTTACAGTACTGAGGAATCAACCCAGGGATGCTCTACCACTGAGCCACATCCCCAGCCCTATTTTGTATTTTATTTAGAGACAGGGTCTCCTTGAATTGCTTAGTGCCTTGCTTTTGCTGAGGCTGGCTTTGAACTCAAGATCCTCCTGCCTCAGCCTCCCAAGCCTCTGGGATTACAGGCATGCACCACCGCTTGACATCTGCTACATTTTTGTCTGTATATTCTTTAATCAGTTCATTTGAAAGGCATTTTATAATATTTTCTATAATGAAATAGAAAAATAATTCAGTGTTTTGGTTTCTTGCTTTTTATTATTGATATGTTTCAAAACTTATTTAAGCTTCACAACTCATATTGATAAGGTCATATAAATATTTAGGATGTTATTAAATTTGGGGAAAGTTCATCAATCAAGCTTTTTAAAGAATGATCTATAACATTTGAAAAATTTTCAACAGACGAATTTCTGGCTCCTAACATTTTTAATTGCCTCCAGTGGTGTTGTGGAACATAAACACATCTTAAGAATTCTGATTCTGTTCTCCTTTGGGTGAAGAATGACATGTGAGGCAGCACAAAAATTGGGAGAAATATTCTTAGAAGCCATTCCCTGTCCTACTGGAATGGACAGCAATCATTTTACTGAAGGTGAACCATGTAAATACAATCTCCACAAAATGTACTTCCAGCTCAATTGTCCCACAACTGGATCTGAAAAGCATTCATGGCCACTCCAAGGCCATGAGGGAAGAAGTTATAAAGGGCAAGTCAGAAGGGGAAGTTATGGCAAAATTAATCTTTTGCAAAAACATATGACCACATTGCTAAGAAAAAAAATGTGAACGAGTTTGAGAGGAACTCCTCCCACCCCCACCCCCCCAAAAAAAGTCACTGAGTGTCTTATCTAGCATATTGGTTGTCTGTCTCTGTAGGAGCCTCTGTTCTTTAGCCATTTTACAACTTAGGAAGTTATAGAAAACATATAGTGATATAAATGATTGATTGCTGTCTAAAGATATGCATGTTATCTTGTAGGATACAATTGATTATGGCTCTGTGAATACTGACTTCTCTTGGGTCTATGTGTAAATGTATCTCAGCAATCCTAATTAACACATAAACATATAAGAAGTTAGATATAATGTTTAATATACATATAAAACTTTTTATATGTTCCTTCATTAATTAATGAGTTAAATAAGATACTTGACAATGTTCATCTTATTTGTACAAGGGTCATGCTTCTATCAGTTTTAAAAAATGTATCCATTGGGCTGGGGAGTATAGCTCAGTGGTGGAAATCTTGCTCATCCCCGAGGCCCTGGGTTCAAACCTCAGTACTCTGAATAAATAAATAAAGTATCTTCTATCCTTTAACAATATAAATACCTTGCTAGGGCCCTTCCTGGGATCTGGGAAGGGGGTTAAGGCATGGCAGGAATTCAAATGCTTACATTTCCTTTGTTTCATGGAAAACAGGCCTCTGCTCTTGGTCCTGACATTTGATGACACACACAGATGATAAAAGGGATGACCTTGTGTGCTTTGAAGGGCAGGTAAACTCTATGTGAAATGAAAGTTATAAGGAAAAATTAGAAAAGAAAGAGCTTAAGAACTGACACAATCGTATGCAGGCCAAAACCAGCTTTCAACACCACTTGGGGTTGGATAGCTCCTAAGAATCAAAGTCCAGATCTCTTTCTGGCAGGCTTCTTCACACATTCTGTAAATCTAACTGTGTCATCTTCATCCCAGAACATCTCCCTAAAAAGGAACATTCTAAATCAGCAGCCACAAGTGTCTGGTTGTCGAGGTCTGTCTAACCACTTAGACCAGTTCCATGAGTCCTTGCACTGTTCAAAGAAATGAAACTGGATCAAAAGTCCAAGCTAATGCTTGTAGGGGCAAAATAATGATGCTGAGCTAAAACACAGTATCCTAGATGACCAACTGTAAAATTCATATGCCTTTTTACTAAATCATGTTCCCTAAACAATAAACACCTTTTTACACCAGTGCTGAGGCTAGAGTGGCAGCTGCTACTAGCACACCTATACCTGATCAACCAAAGGCATTGACTCTTTCCCCTTCCCCTTCATTGAGTTCAGAAAAGTTACAGTGTTTCAAGATGAATTTTAATAGGTGAACCTCAAAGTAGAGTTATATTTATAGTGGTCTTCCATTAGAGCTGAAACTCAACTGCTCAGGGGTCATACTTCTTACTCAGAATAGTGCTTCTTTCATGGAAGAAACAGACCTCAGAGAACTGTGCAAAGAAGACTGGGCTCAGAATAATCTGAAGCTTTTGAAAAATGCAGACCTTCATCTTTGACCTTTGAGTATTCTTCTGAATGGCTTTAAGGACTAAAATATGTGGTTAAGACAAAACTGGGAGAACTAGTTTGCCAAGAGTCAAAAGGTTTCCTCAGGTTAATCATCTAAAGTTAAAAATATAAGGAGAAAAGAATAAAGGAAGAACACTGAAGTTGAGTGGAAGACCTCCAAATTCTTACAGAAGTATAACATTTAATATCAATTGAAAGTTACTATGTGTCAACTGTTATTATAGGTTCTACATTTGTGTTTACCATATCCTAGATGAGGTAATTATACAGGATGAATAAGTATTAGGTATTATTGAGTCACCTGACAGGATCATAAGGATTAGAAATGGTGCACACAGTGTCCGATACATAGTAGGCACTCAATAAATGTTAGCTATATTGTTTTACAAAAAAATGCTTAGGATGAGATGGAGCTCAGTAGTAGAGTGCTTGTCTATGATGTGTGTGGTCTTGGATTTGATCTCCAGCATACACACACACACACACACACACACACACACATAGAAAAAGCCTAAAGGAACTTATAACCTTTAATATAGAGTGATTCTTAGATTGATGGATGTAGATATAGATAATAATAATTGTCTCCAATTAGTTGTATAAAACAATGGATTTCTTTTGTATAGCTTTAAAGGGAGGATTTAAAAAAAACAGACATTATAAGGAGCTGATAAAAAAAAAAAAGAACGAATGGAGAAAAAAGGAAGACAAGAAAGGGAGGAACAGAAGGAAGTTAGGGGTTTCCCTGAAAAGTGATGATAAGCTCTCAGGTACCTGTGGGGCCATTCTAGAAGGCACAGGCAAGACCTTCAACAAGAATGATCATGAGGGGAATTCAATATCAAATAAGCTTGCAGATAGGGAAAGATCTTAATCATTAGCCTAATACCAAATCCCATTGTAAATCTACCCACATGGCCTGAGCTATGAAAAAGAACAACATGGGGACTTTTCATGGGCTTCCCAGCTTCACAGAACAAACAGTTGTTTACCAGCTGGAGTTCTGATCAATGAAGCAAAGGATAAGGAATTCCTGTACAATCCAATAGGTCATTTATACACCATTCATATTTAAAAGCTTCTTAGAATTAGTAAGGGAGGACACTTTCCCCTGTCAGCCCAACATTCCTGAGGCCAGCAACTCAATGACAATTTGTTTTTCATTCTGTGGCCAGAAGACAGTGGGTAATATTTGCAAAGCTGTAGGGAGTTCTTGTTAAGTTAATGTGATAATTAAATTCTTAGAAAATGCTGGATCTTTTTTTCAAAGTGAAGAATTGCCCCCCTTGTAATTGGGAAATTCAACATCTATAAACATTTCAAAAATAAAATACTAGACAACATTAGATTTTCACAGCCTCACTCAACACATTCCTTTACAAAGTTATTTTTCACTATACCAATTTAGAATCGGTTTTGAATTAAAAAAGAAAAAAGAGCTTAGAGAACAAAATCTATGTTCACTGCATAGGGTATGTTTCTACATAAAATACTTTACAAAAATGTTATAAAAGTTCATTGGAATATAGTCACATTTCTGATATTTACTTGTTACACTCAGCCCCAGGGCAAATGCAAATCTCAGCAAGGCATTTTGATGTTAGATCTCACTAACAGAGATCTTAATGCAGGATATGGTACAGTAATAAAACAAGTTGGTGCCATATTCAGATTATCTGGATCAAATCTTGACTCCACCACTCACAGGCTATTAACCTTAGGCAAGTTACTCAAATGAAAATAATGGTTATCCATCTCACAGAAGTGTTGCAAGTTAATACAAGGAAAGAACAGGCATGAAGACATTGGTCAATGAATGATAGGTTCCATTGTTATTAGGATTGATATTTAAGAAAGAAGAAAATACATCTCATTTCAAAAGGATTGATTGATGCTATGTTAAAATACAGTATCACAAAAAAGCAATGGTAAAATTGGAATGCCTATGTACTAAATGATAATAACAATTCTTACGAAAAATTAAATTACATTTTTAGAGAGGTTTTCTTGTTTGCTCTTTAGTATACAAACGCTGAGGCATGCATACTTTTTGCTATGCATGTGTGAATGTGTAGGTGTTGTTTGGTGGGTGGGTGTGTAACAGAGAGTCTCATAAGAGTATTTCATATAATTCTATAGTAAGATTTTCCACTCTGATGACTGAGATCATACTCAACAGCTTTGGAAGACAATCACGTTTGATAACACATGGTAAATTTTCTAAAGCTTCACTGTTATTATAAGAAGCAAACATGTCATATATATCATACACAATGATTTTTAGCAAATGAACTCGGAATAATTACTCATAATTAGTGGGATGAATTGCATACCATGATCATTTCCAGTGGTGCCTCATTCTATAAAGAAATATTAATAATAGCTACCATTAACTTATTGAGTACTAAACATGTCAGGCATTTCCCCAGTTTCTTTATGTGTATTTTCTAACTCTATCCTTATAACAGCCTTGTAAAGTAGATATTATTATCATCTTCATTTTATGGAGGCTCTGCAAGTTGAAGTAGTATGTTCAACATCACACAGCAGTTGTGAAGGTAGAATTAAAAACCATGCAGTCTGGTTTCTAAGCCTATATTATTAATCCATTCATCACACTGCAAAGTGATGCCTTATCAAGTAATTCTTCACTACCCAAAGAGTTTACTAGAAATTTTTATCAGCATATCCAGATATAAATTATATCCTATTTTAAAGTAGGATATAATTTATAAAACTTTAATAATTTAAAATAGGATATAATTTATAAAACTCTGGGGCTAGAGGTATAAAGATCAGCAATTCAGTGCTTGCCTGGCCTTGGTTCCATCCCCAATACCAAAATCACCCAAAACACAAACAAAAACAAAAAAAAAAGTGTTTGATTTAATAAACTAGACTTAAGATAAAGAATTGATAAAGAATTTAAATGAGCAAAAGGAAGACACATAAGATTTTTCACAACAAAATTTCCTGTAAATGAAGCAATTTTCTGTGAATGCAGCTATAATCTTTTTTAAAAAAATTTTAGTTGTTGATGGACCTTTATTTTATTTATTTATATGTGGTGCTGAGTATCGAACCTAGTACCTCACACAAGTTAGGCAAGTGCTCTGGAACTGAGCCACAACCCCAGCCCCTGATAGAATCTTTATCATAGCAAGAATGATGCACAACAATGTCTCTGGGATGTACAGAAGGAAGACTATTGAATGCTATTATAAATAAATGTTTTGGAGATTTGTGAAATATAAACTTCATAAACACATGAAGTTTAATATGTCTCCCATAAGCTGCAATAAGAGAGGAAATGCACAATGAAAGTAGGGGACAAAGAGTGCCCAGATTAGAGGCAAAGGGAAGTGTACATTGTTGAATCCCCCAGCTTACCAGGAATAGCAGGTGTCAGGCATTCTTCAGCCTATTGAAAAGAAAAATCCTCCTGGGTTAATGCAGAGATAAAGTCTTTTCGCAGAATTTGAGAGCCAACTTTAGCAAAGGCTAATGTAAATGGGCCCTATTAGAACAAACTGAAGTCTTAGTATGAGACAAGGTCAGCAGGGAACACACATGGAATAGGATTGGCAGAAGCTAGAAAAGAAAGGAATGCAGATCAGACCTGAACCCAGGCTCCCAGGTCCTCCCAGCTGCAGCAGGCACTGACATTTACATCGAAATTGTATATATTTAGTGTAGAGTACAGCAAAGCACATAGAGATTCTCTTCTAGAGTAAACTGAATCAATCATAGGTGTCTCTATTATCTTTATAAAATCCCACACTTAAAAACAAACAAATGAACAAAAAACTTCTTTAAGGGACTGTATAGATCCATATCTGAATTTTAAAAATTCTAGTTTAGTCAATTTTCTCATTTTTATCCATTCTCCAGCAAGAAAGAAAGTGCTTTATAATTTTTGCCTCAGGAATTTTTAGAGCTGATAGTGTACATAGGAAGTCAGAGGACCCTTCTAGTTTTCTGTATAAACTAAGTCTACAGTAAACATAGCCCTAGGTGTCTTGGTACAGAACAAGACAGAGGAAAGTAGTTTTTAAGCAGAAAAGAGAGAAAACAGAACTCTTGGGGACTGGATGAGGGATGGAAGTCAATGGGGTCTTAGCATAGGGACGTGCATTGCATGGTGGCAGTGCCCAGAGGACCTAAGGCCTCCCAGGGAAGACCTGTAGTGTTCTTTGGAAGACAGACTCCAGACACAGGGGCTCCCAGGACCTCACATGAGTCTCCTATCACTAGCATGATCCAGAAGCTGCTAAGCCCTCAGACCATCTGATAAGACACAAGCATGTCAGTAGAAACCAGGGTGGATCACTGTCATGAACTAGAATGGTCAGTGTTTCCACAGAATCTCAGCAGGGTCTGTTGAGAGAAAAGCCAATTACAACAGTGAGTGAAGGCCCAGCTTTGCTTCAGGATGGGATGGGGGTGGGGGAGAAGTCTCCTAGTCTGATTTCAGTTGCTGGGATAAGATAAAGGCATGTGATACTTCCTGCACAACTAGGTTTGTGAACTGAAATTCATCCCCACAGCAGATAGCTATCTGGAATGGAGGGATACTGCCTGGCTTTTACAGTCACAGTCTTGGTGTCCACAGGAGGAAAAATCAGATAACTGATTTCTCTTACAGAATGATGTCTTAATAAGCTTCAATAAGTAGAGAGGTTTTTTTTATTTTTGTTTTTTTTTAAGTACTTGTCCCATTTAGTAATTTGTTATTATCCCTTTTCTGATTCATTAGGAAATGTTGTCTGGTGTATTAATCTTATAAGGGTGGGAAAATTGGTCAACTGCTCCAGTTCACCAATTTGAACTCTGATTGTTCAAATAAGGACCCGAATTTATAGTATTGTATATATCTTGGATACTTGAAGAGATTTTTTTTCAGAATGTTATAAAGGTAAAACATTTTACTTTAGAAAGGTAAAAACATTTACCAGATTTTATTTATCTTGATCCCTATGGAATGACAGGTAGAATTATTAAAATTCACATTGGAAACAAATATTTCAGTTAACTTTTTAAAATTTATTTACTTTGGTGCTGGGGACCAAACCCAAGGCCTTGAGCATGCTAAGCACAAATTCTACCAATGAGATATGCCTCCAAGCCCTCAGTTAATTTTTAAAGGTTTCATCATTTCCAATTCTTTATTTTAACAGGGAGTGCAAACCTGTTTTCATGTATTCCTCATTTCAAAAGTCATAGTTAGGGAGTTATTTATTTATTTTCGTACCAGGGATTGAACATAGGGGCACTTAACCAATGAGCCATATCTCCAGCCCTTTTTATGCTTTATTTTAAGACAGGGTCCTGTTAAATTGCTTAGGGCCTCACTAAGTTGCTGAGGCTGGTTTTTGAACTTGTGATTTTCCTTCCTCAGCCTCCCCAGACACTGGGATTACAGGTGTGCCCCACCATGCCTGACCAGGAGTTTATTCTTAGCATAAGAAATTTAAGACATTAAAATGAGTATAAAAGAAAAAAATATGATACTGTCTCTGGATCTAAAATGAAATTGATCAGCAGAGATTCCTTGCCCAAATAAGAAGCATCAATAAAATGTAAACTGTTGATAGCAAATGAACCAAAATTGTTAGATAGATAACCGGAAATTGAATTTTATTTCCCACTCCAGAAATGTGTGTGTGTGTGTGTGTGTGTGTGTGTTTCCTTGTCATTACAAAATTGTGTGGAAGAAAGGAAAGAGGGTAAAAAGAAGGAAGGAGGATAGAAAAAAAGAAAAGGAAGAGGGAGAAGAAAGAGACGGGAGGGGAGAAGGGGAAAGACAGACTCAGTTTTCTCTTAATCTTACAATCTAATTGAGAGAAAAAAAATGGATCTGAAAAAAATTCAGAACAAAGCAAAACACTCACATGCCAAGTTAGATGCTAAACTCAGCTGATACATCATTTCACTAAACAAACTGAAAATTAAACAACCACTTTGTATATGTGAAATATTTTATTATCCTCTCTTAGGTGTCAAAATATATATCAATATCAAATAAAGGGCAAGCCACTTGGAAAAGAATTGAGAACCACTGGAATCAGTCATCAAGGACGCAGTGTCCATTCCTGGTGCTGGAGGTCAAACCCAGGGCCTCATGCATGCTAGGCAAGTGCTGTACCGCTGGGCTACATCCCCAATCCAGGGATATTCTCTATTGAATTCAACAAAACCCAAAGTTACCTGTTTATATGTCTCTATCTTGGGGGGGTTGTTGGCTTTAATTTTCTTTGCCCCCTCCTGTCTTCTCCTAAAGCCATAAAAACCTGTAGGCCCAGGTGATTTTGTAGTAGTAGAAAGTATTCAGGGTGTGATTCTCCCCTGCAGCATTCCTGCTTAATCTTGGGCCAATGAGTTAACTTTCCCATTTCCTCATAGGTAAAGGGGCAATAACATTGCCAAACTCACAGAGTAAAGACAAAGGAAATGCAGCCAGGAGATCTTACCTGGCAAGAGTGGGCATGCAATGAGTGGTGCCCTTGATCCCTTTCCTTCAGGATGGGGGTATGAAAAGTGAGGAGGTCTTTGTTCTAGAGAGTGCTTCTCCAGCTCATCTGAGAGGTTGTTAAGAGTACGTTCTGATTTCCTATCTCTGGGCGGGGCATTCCCCATGTTGCTAGTCCAGGCGCACACTTTGAGTAGTAAAGTTTTAGAGGTAAAAAGAACATGGAACTGGTAAGGGGACAAAGATGAATATAGAAGGAAATAGATCAACATTTATAGAATACTTACTGTATGTCCAGAAGCATATACACAAATACATTTCTTCTTTTCTTCATTTTATCCTCAAAATAATTCTGAGGAGTAGGTTTTATTTCATAATACACAACAGGATGTTGAGAATCGGGTGCTCTCACTTCAAAATTTTACATTTGATGCACACCTTGAGAGAGGACACAGACAGCCAGATCAGTAGAAGTAGACAAAGACGGTTGAACCTAAATGGAACAGAATGACCAACAGGGTGGGCATAAGGGACCTGAAGTAGAGAAACAGAAGGGGCTCAGAGGATTCCGAAGCACAAGGGCAATAAATGCTCTTTCTACCATCTTCCTTCAAAGCCAGAATAGTTGCTGTTCAGGCTTCAACCCTTTACCTTTTGTATTAAATCATCCACAAAGCATGCAACTCATGCAACTGTCACTGCCAACCGTGGATCTGGTCCAACTTCACCTTCCAACAAGTTTCTATGGTTACCAAGATAAGAAAGAAAATGCAAAGAGAGGTCCAAAGGAGAACAATCAAGCCCCATTCAACCACTGAGCTTAGCCATGAGTTCACAGCTAATCTAAGTTTAACAGTGAACTAGCAAACAAGAGCTGGAGCCAAAGGCATGAGTACTTGATTACAATGAGGACTAACAGGTGACAGTCACAGGAAAAAGAAAAACGTTTCCAGAAATGTTTTACTGTAAGATAGCAAGTACTGCAGTGATTAGGTTCCACATACTGTGAATTGAATTTAAGGCAGACACATAAAAAAATACTAATAAATTATAACCTTAATTTTGTTTTCTGGATGACATACTTAATTCTCTTCAGACACCATTCAGGAGTAAACCAATTTAGACCCAAATTAGTAAATTTCTTCAAAAGTTGCTGAGCAACTTATAATTATTAAATGCTGAGAATTCACATAATGTTTTTTATACTACCAACTCCCTTCCTGGGGGACACAGAACTTTAGATGAGTAGAATCAAATAGGTTTCCTTTCTTGTTTGCCTAAGTAACATCTAGTTAGAATGATGCCCCAGGGTAATCTTGATCCATAAATTAAAAATAATACCAGGAAAATAGCAAATGAAAATGGTCAAGAAAAAGCAGAACCAGCTTCATACAAGAAAAAACATGTATTTAGTATGACCAACATGTATTAAATTTATTTATTCTTCATAAAACTGTGGCCAGATGTTCATTTTACAGATGATGGGACTGAGGGTCATATGAGTTAATTAATTTGCATGTGGACATACTACTAGTAAATGGCAGAATTGGCAGTCAGGATTTGGTTTTTGTTTTGTTTTGTTTTGTGTTTTACAGAGAACATGGAGATTGTGATAAAAAAAAAAAACTGCCTCCCTGTATAAGTTTTCTTAAGATAATCCCAAATTCTCAAATTTTTATTTGGGCAAACTGTCACTTGGAATAAAAAACTATATCTCCCAGTCTTTCCTGCAGGTGTTTGTAGCCATGTGCCTAAATTCTGAGCAATGAGATATCAGTGCAAATGTTACCTGGAACTTGGAAGGCAGCTATGCTCACCATTATACTACCAACGCCATCCATTACCTGGAACTTGGAAAGCATTGATAGCATCTTTCATATGGTCAGCTTGTCATCACTGTCCTCCCTTCTGAATCTCTGGTTCTCATTTCTCTGGTCATTTCCAACTAGGACTCTACACCAAATATGAGCTCCATCCCAGTTGTCTAGAGCCTTTAACTTTCCAAAACCCAAACTTAATTCCCACTGGCTTCTCCTCTGGGGATGATGCTTGTCGACTCACCTAAACGCCCCACGATGAAAAGACAGTCCCAATGCCCAAGTGACACCAAGGAGCCATTATTTCTATCTAGAAGCTGACCGAGTTCATACTGGTCCTTGGTGCCCATTCTTATCTCCTTCCTCAGTCTGTGAGAGTAGAACCCAGCTCTGAGCCTTGGTAAGCTGCCTGGGGTCCTCACTGTCTCCCAGCTACTGTCCTTATTTCCAGGACCAGATTGTGGTGTATCTCACCTCCTCACAAACACACCTCTTTGATTTATAATATAGTGTTCACAGCATCCAGAACTGCTCTGCCCTTTCAAATCAGATCCCCTTTGGCCATCTTCCCCTGCATGAAACAAACTGATCTTTGTTGTGGCCACTTTCCTAACCCTAACAAGACATCATCAAGCTGTTGTGATTCCAAACAGCAAGATGCCACATGTACACCTTCCCCAGTATATCCCTGGTCAGTAAGTTACAAATCTGTCTTGGCTCAAAATTCCTCTTCCTTTCCTAGTGCCATCATTCAGAATGCCATTTTGTGAGGGGGGAAAAAGGACATCAAGGGACAGAAACTCTTATGATCATGAAATTTGTACACATGTGCATATATATTACATATATGCATACACACACACATATATATATTATATACACAACAGAATTATGCTAAAAATCTGACCATTATTTCTACTTTCTTAACAACAGATGTGAAAATGTGTTCTAAGTAAAGATTCTAATGGAATCAAGAAAGATGCTAGAAGACTCAGTTGGCAAGGAGTTCAGTGTCTGAGCACTAAGTTCTTGCATGCATTGAAGCAATTGTTTGCTCTTGACTAAATAAATAGGCATAAAGGGGCTGCTTAATGTCAGTTAATCTCATTAATGTCAGTGAAGATCAAGCTCTTAAATACAACTTCCCAGGGAGGGCTCACACAAAAAAAAACTAATCCAGGAAAGGGGGGAAAGGAGGAAAACTTTATATTTTGAACAATTTGAGTGTGGAAAAACAATGGAGATATGAATCATTTTTTATCTGTAGGTCTGATACTGGAGTCAGAGGCTGACGTTATTGCTCTGCAGTGTACAAGAGGAAAAGGGACATGATCAAATTTTGGTCATGTAAAATTTAATTCAGCAAAATGCTACCATGAAATCCACCCTTCCACTCTGTAAAGGGCAGAAAGAGAGAGAAAAAAAAAAAAAAGAATTGCCCAGGAAAACATGAATTCTTCATGGGTATTTGTGGGGGGAGTACTGGGGATTAAACACAGAGGGAATTACCACTGAGCACATACCCCGCTGTTTTTGCTTTTTGTTTTCTTTTTAAATTTGAGACAGTGTCTCAAAAAGTTGCTTAGGGCCTCAGCTAAACTTCTGGTCTCTAATTTGTGATCCTCCTGCCTCAGCCTCCTAAATCATGCGTTTCTGTACCTAACCTTCATGGGTTTTAAGGTAGAATATTTATTAATTCTGGAACTAAGCTGAGAAGGCTAAGTAGCAAGGGAAAAAGTAGTTAAAGATTCCTTTTGTGTTGATACAAGGTGGGTGGTGCCTTTCTTAGGTGAAGATCCAAATAGAATAAGTGTTTAATAAGGGAATAAGTCAAAATTCACTTTTTATATTAAAATTGATATTTCTTAGGCTATCTTCCCAACTTTCCTGTAGATTTAGACTTCTTTGTACTCACTGCACTTGGGACATGCCTCCCATATGGCACATATCATATTGTATTGTAATGGTTTAGCTTGTCTGTCTGCCAACTAATCTACCTGGGGCCGGTGATTGTTTTATGAGGGCTGCCAATTTGTACTAAACTGATAAATAATTTTATTCCATATAGTAGTAGTACAAGACCAATAGAAGGTCTACATTTCTAACATGGAAAAATGGTAATGGAAAAACTAAAACATGTTTCCTTTAGTCTTTTTTCTAAGACAAAATCAAATATAGCAAGCAGAATCATCTGTTCATGATTTTTAGAAATACATTATTTCAGGAATATGATTCATGGGAAGGAAAGACTACTTTTGTATAAAATGTCTGTCAGGGTTGCAAATCTTACTGACAATTTAAATACTGCTTCTTTCTATTTGGGTTTCTTGAAATACATTTTTATTAGTCAAGGTTCTCCAGAGAAACAGAATCAATTGGATTCATCTACCTTTCTAAGAAAATTTATTGTAAGAATTGGATTATGTGAGTATGGAGACTGGCAAGTCATAATCTGCAATGAAAGCCAGTAGGCAGAGATCCAGGAAGAAAGATGATTTTACCAAGTCCAAAGCCAATCTACTGGAAAAGTCCCTTTTACTTAGGGGAAGGTTAATCTTTTTTGTTCCATTTTGACCTTCAACTGGTTGGACAAGGCCCACCCATTTTATGGGGAACAACTTGCTCTATTCTACCAATTAAAATGTTAATCTCATCCCTTGCCAAGATACCAAGAACAATAGTTGACCAATTGACAAAATTAACCACAACATTCATGTGACAATGTCTGCATAGGTTGTTTGCTGTATATTGTTCTGCATAAAGAAAGTCTGCAAGAAATCATGATTGGGGATGTGGCTCAAGCGGTAGCGCGCTCGCCTGGCATGCGTGCGGCCCAGGTTCGATCCTCAGCACCACATACCAACAAAGATGTTGTGTCCGCCAAGAACTAAAAAATAAATATTAAAAATTCTCTCTCTCTCTCTCTCCTCTCTCACTCTCTCTTTAAAAAAAAATCATGATTGAATAGGAAGGATACTACAAGTTTTGTGCAATCACACCTAGCATGGACTTTTACTTTTGTAAGACCTGGGTTCCAACCTCTGCTATGCCAGTCTAGTGTCTATGTGATGTTGAGCAATTATCTAGATTTTTATACTTCAGCTTCCTCAACAGTATTTCAGGAATAATAACAGTAGTAGCTCTTCATGGAGTTGTAAGGACCAGATACACAAGTCACTTAGCCCAGGACCCACACACAGTAAAACATCAATAACATCCATGTTGCTATAGCCATTTCCACATGATTTTCTTCTTAAATGGTCCATTCTTCAAGACAAAGACTTTTTAAAAAATATTTTTTAGTTGTAGATGGACACAATGTCTTTATTTTATTTATTTTTATGTGGTGCTAAAGATCGAACCCAGTGCCTCACACATGCTAGGCAAGTGCTCTACCACTGAGCCAAAACCTCAGTCCCAAGACAGAGACTTATTAAAAAAAACTTTTCAATCACACTTCTTGTTTAATTCATCATGTACATTTGATAAGGTCCTATAAGTTTAATTGGCCTCCAATTTTATGGCTTTCCTTTATGATAATAATGCCAGGTTCAGAATATACTTTAATAGCAGAATTGTTTGAGATTTTTTTCCCCCAAGAAACAAATCTGGGAAGTAGTTCATATGCTATTGAGATGTTGGGGGAAGCTAGACAAAATTCTTAGAGCAGAAATAAGCTCTAAATAGGCTCTAATGAAGAAAGATAAGGAGTCCTTCAAATGTGGTAAATTAATTTGCAAATGGAAAAGTGTGGTGAACACACACCACATTATATGGGCTTCAATCACAAAACAAAACTGATGTGAATGAGTGTGGTGGTGCACACCTGTAATCCCAACAACTCAAAAGGCTGAGGCAGAAGGGTCACAAATTCAAAGCAAGTCTTAGCAACTGAGGCCCTAAGCAACTTATTGACACTCTGTGTCAAAATAAAAAAATAAAAAGGACTGGGGACATGACTCCATGGTTAAGTGTCCCTGGGTTCAATCCTCATTATCAAATTAATAAGTAAATATTGGTGTGAATTTTCTTTTGCAGTGGTAGGGATCAAATCCGGGATCTCATGCATGCCAGGCAAGTGATCTACCATACAGCCACATCCCCAGCCTTGAGGTAACTTCTATTTGAAGAACTGCCAAATAATACATATCACTTATTCTATATATTTCAATACATACCTTTTTGAAAAAGACTTTTCTGGTTTTTGGTACCAGAGATGGAACTCAGGGGTGCTGAGGCCCAGCCCCAGCCCTTTTTCATTTTTTTATTTTGAGACAGGGTCTTGCTAAGTTAGGGCCTCACTAATTTGCTGAAACTGACCTGGAACTTGCAATTCTCCTGCCTCAGAGTTCCTAGCCACTGGGATCATAGATATCCACAAAAAGGACTTTTAAAATAGCCTCAATACCACTACTTCCCCATAAATCAAGAAGAATTACTTAATACTTTTAAATATCCAATACTCACATTTTCCTTTTTGATGTATAATGTATATATACATAATATATATTGTTATATATATATATATACACACACACATACACACATATATATATATCTTGAAGTTTGGTGTCTGTTCTATTTTGCTTTTTTTTAATCTATAATTTCCCCATAGGTCTTCTTTTTCCTTGAAATTTTGATTATTGAAGAAAAAGGACCATAGCCTTATAGGAGTCCGCACTGTCTAAACTTTGACTGAATATCCATACAGTAATTGAACATGTTCCTCAAGCCTGTGCATCTTCTAAAAATTAAAATCTAAGACTTCATAATTATATATATATATAATTTTTTTTGTGGGGGACAAGACTGCCTCACTGTTACATATTTCCGTCAGAAGCCCACATTGCCTGCCATCATCCTGGCATGCTAGCAGCCATAGTAATGCCTATATAGTGATATTCTAACTCTATTATTCCTTCTTCATTTATTGACTATAATACTATAATAAAGAAACATTTCAACAATAAATTTGGCAAGGATGTGGGGGAAAAGGTACACTATGGCTATTGGGACTGTAAATTGTTACAACCACTCTGGAAAGCAGCATGGAGAATCCTCAGAAAAGTTAGAACCATCATTTGACCCAGTTATCGCACTCCTCAGCATATATCCAAAGGAATTAAAATCAGCACACTGTAATGACATGGTCACATCAATGTTTATAGCAGCTCAATTCATAATAGCTAAGCTATGGAACCAACCTAGGTGCCCTTCAACAGATGAATGGATTAAAAAAAGGTGGTATATATACACAATGGAATATTCCTCAGCCATAAAGAAGAATGCAATTATGGCATTTACCAGTAAATGGATGGAACTGGAAACTATCATGCTAAGTGAAATAATCCAATCCCCAAAACCAAAGGTTGAATGTTCTCTCTGATATGTGGATGCTAACACACAATAAGGAAGGGGGAGAATAAAAATTCATTGGATTAGACAAAGGGAGGGGAGTGAAAGAGGTTCGAATAGGAAAAACAGTAGAATAAACTGGACATAACTTTCCTGTGTTCATATGTGAATATACGACCAATAGAATTTCACACCATGTACAACCACAAGAATGAGAAGTTATACTCCATGTATGTATAATATGTCTAAATACATTCTATTATCACATATAACTAAAAAGAATAAAAAGATCTCAAAAAATTTTCTCATCAATTACTAGGTTACTCTGAGAACCAGGTTATATTAGGATAGATGATTATTGAAACTACAATTTCATTAAAACTTTAGTAACTAAGTTTTATAAATTTGATATTATATTATGGAATGGATCATTATTCATCAGTGTCAGCTGCTGGATTGTCTGCAGTGTCTGTAATGCTCACTTGTATTATGAAATAGGCACTCAGTTTCAATTAGGGTTGAGGAAGGAGTGTGGTACCTAGTTTCTACAGGCAATTAATCAAAATTTTAGTCTATACCCTAATATTAATTATTTTGCTTATAATCATTTCTTATTATTGTGTATAAAGAGATAATGAGTGTATTCATTTATCTTTTTACTTTTTTGAATAATTGTATTGGAATAAATTTCTTAAAGTGGAATAACAAAAGTTTTGACTATATTTACAGCTATTATTTCTTATTGCCATATTCCTTTTTAAACAGATTGTATTAATTTATAGTGTCATCAAGAATGAGCACATCATCCCACTACTAGGTATGTATTCAAGGGACAGGAAATCAGAATATCAAATAGATATCTGCATCCTGATGTTTACTACAGCACTATTCACAATAGCCAAAATAAGGTATCAACTGAGGTATCTATCAATGAATAAATGCTTACAGAAAATGTGGTGTAAACACCCAATGGAATGCCACTCAACCATAAAAATGAAATTCTGTCATTTGTAACAACATGGATAGAATTGGAGATCATTATGTTAAATGAAATAAGCCAGACACATAAAAATAAATAGTATGTACTCTCACTCTAATATAGCAGGGTCAGATGCTAAAAAGTTTGATTTCATAGAAGAGAAGAGTACAATGTGGTTGGTTATCAGAGGTTAGGAATGGTGGGTGGGGATGGCTGACAGAAAGAGGTTGGTTATTAAGTACAAAAATAGATCAATAAGAGAAACTAGTTCTGGGTTCTATAGCACAGTAAAGAGACTCTGGTTAATAATAATTTATTGTGTATTTCAAATAGCCAGAAGAAAGAATTCTGAATGTTCCCAATATTTAAAAAAATGATAAATATTCAAGGTTATGGCTATACTAATTGCCCTGATGTGATCATTACACATTGAATATTTGTATCAAGATATCACACTGTACCCCATGAATATGTACAATTATTATGTGTTGATGAAAAAAAGAATGAGCACATAATTTTAGTATTGACAACTGTTGTAATAAACAGCTTTTTTCTCTTTTAATAGATACAAAATGCTATTTTTAAAATGCTGTCACTCATATTCCTTTGATTACTGCTAAGGGAAGGAATGTCATAATTTACAACATTTTTTTCTAACTATATTCCTTCTTGGGTAGAAGGAACATTTTTCTTTAGTTATTAAAGGGCATGTCTGAACAAGTAACTATGTAACAGAAGCCAAGAATTTTTAAATCTGGTGAATTCTCAGTTTTCATGAATTGACTTGAGAGAAGTGGGCATAGATATTTCTGGTTTTAACTTCTTCTTCTTCTTCTTCTTTTTTTTTTTTGTAAAGTTGGGTTGGTTATACTTTAGCCATAATAAAAAACTATTAAGAAATTTCTATGAATGTACATACCATAAATTCTTAGGAAAAAGTTAATGCCAATCATTTTAAGTCTTTTTTTTTTTTTTAGATAGCAGGGATTGAACTAGGGGCATTCAACCACTGAGCCACATCTGCAGCCCTATTTTTTACTTTATTTAGAGACAAGGTTTCACTGAGTTGCTTAGCACCTTGCTTTTTCTGAGGCTGGCTGGCTTTGAACTCAAGATCCTTCTACATCAGCCTCCCAATCCACTGGAATTACAGGCTATTTTAAGTATTTTTAAATATAACTTTAAAATAGGAATTTAGCATACCAAAACAAAAGTTAGTCTAAGATTACATTAAATTATATCCCTGGATTTAGAGTCTTAGTTTGTCCATACTGCTATAACAAAATACTCTAAACTGAGTGGCTTATAAACAAGAGAAATTTATTTCTTACAGTTTTAGAGGCCAAGATCAAGGTGCTGGCAGATTCAGTCTTTGGTGGGATCACTCTCTATTTCATAAACAGTGTTTTCTCTGTCTTCACATAGGAGAGAGGACATGCAAGACCCTTCAGGCCTCTTTTATGGAGGCACTAACCCCATTTGTGAGGGTTCTGCCCTCCTGATTTAGTCACCTCTTCAAAGGCCTCATCATCACATTAAAAATGAATTTTAGAAGGACACAAACATTCACACCATGGCATTCTGGATTGGGAATTTACTCCAAATAAAAAACTTAAAAACCTATTCTTCTGAAAAATCAACATATTTAGCAAATATTAACTCACTAGATTTTGGGGATGGGTACTGGAGATTGAATTCAGGGGCACTTGACCACTGAGTCACATCCCCAGCCCCCCCCCCCTTTTTTTTAAGAGACAGGGTCTCACTGAGTTGTTTAGCGCCTCTAGTTTGCTGAGGCTGGCTTTGAACTTGCCATCCCCGAACGCCCCCCTCAGCTTCATGAGCCACTGGGATTACAGATGTGTGCTACAGCACCAAGCTCACTGGATTTCTTGAAAATGGGAGGAATAGGGGTAATGTTTTGGGTGAGGAATTTCCCTGGGGGTTGGAATATATAATGACATTCCCTCCCATTTGGTTTTTCCACCAGAAAACACAGTGGTTTTATTAGCCAATCCTGTAGTTATTCTGATAAACGTAAATAGACTGACTTTCCAAGCCTAACCAGGGCTTTGGCAGAATCCAGATCAGCAAACCAGAGGAGTAGGAGGTTCTGGAGGAAACGAGAGTAGCTAGCACAAACTGGTCCCAGCTTAAATCTCATATGCTAGCCAGGTTCTCAATGCCAAGCTACTAGTTTGACTTTAGTTGATTTAAAACTAACAGAATTTTGCTTCTCCATTTTTAACAATTGCTGGCTTTACCAATTTTCTTTACCCATGTGGACACAATCAGTGACAGAATACACAGGTGACAGTGATTTTACAAGATTTTTTTTTAAGCTCCCATGGATTTTACTTCTAGGAAATTTAATCAATTGTTTTTCCTAGTATATAATGGACTTTTCTTCTTTTAATTGGCACCTCAGTGCCCAATTAAGTAATAAGTATACTAATTAAAATAACAATGATAGTGTAGAATTAACTTTTGAAAACTAATGAATTTATCAAAGGGTTATGCATTAGAAAACCTTAATTTTAAAACTAGCCTGTTACTGATGTAGTCTACATCTATATCCCTATTTCCCTATTTCTTCCATTTCTGAAACCAATGTAAAATTAGAAATATCAAAGTAAGAAGTATGGGCTGGGGTTGTGGCTCCGAGGTAGAGTGCTCGCCTGGCATACGTGAGGCTCTGGGTTTGATCCTCAACACCAATAAAATAAAATGAAGACATTCTGTCCACCTATATCTAAGAAATAAATATTTTTTAAAAAAGAGTAAGAAGTAGCTAAAAGCTCAGTAATCATTCTTATAAATAGTACATGGGAGGAAATACATCGAATAAAGAGGTATCCTGAAGACTGGGAAATGATATCATCCTCTGGTCAAAAGGGCCAAAATCAACAGAGATGAACAAAGTCATCTTAAAGAAACAAAATAGACTACCATCTAACTGACATATTGAAGATAAGAATGGTAGATATCTGATCAGCCACAAAAACAGGGAAAAAGATATTCAAAGCCCAGTTAACTTTTATCTCAAAGAAATGAACCCATCTAGTTTCTGCAAACATCTGGTCTACTTTGTAGTAATCCCTGGAGCAGAAATGCATGTACTTGGCTCTATTAACATGATGGCATTAAATATAAGACTTGCATAAATACCTCCTCTTCTTCTAGGTATCTTCTGAAAGTTGGGCTTATTTGGGTTTGTGTTCAGTGAGAGTAAGAGGAAGAGAAATTAAACAACAGGCTCTCCTGGAAGTTTTCTTTCTCACTGTAAATTAATAAAATAGATTTCTGGTTTCATGTCAGTTTGTTAGGATATTTGCAAAACTGAATATCCTGTTTGATAAACTTCAAAATATGGTGAAACAGGTTTTCTAATCCTGCCTGGACAGGCCTCTATGAAGCAGTGATTTCTCTTAAGTCTTCTCTAAGTAATCTCTTCACTGACAAATGTCAAGCAGAACTTTTCCATTTCAAAATTAGCACACTCCTACTAGTGGGCAGAATACACACCAGGTCCCATTTCAGCTACAGTATGTGAACATAATGGTGGATGCACAGAGATGACATCCAGAAGTTAACCATCTGTTCCCAAGGTGATGTAGCCCTCCCTTGACCCTCTTCCTTGAGCTACAGTCATGAAAAATATAGCTCCTAATATACAGTAGGTACTCAATAAATGTATTGAAGTGTTGGCTGCACTTGTACAAACATGATGGCCTTCCATAAGCAGGGGAGAGGCCCCTCACCATTCTGACAGTATCTTCCTGACTACTATTAAATGACTCCACCATTCAGTTTCAGAGAGAGTGAACCTAAGGAGAACAGAACTTCTCAAAACTTGGGTAACTTTTTTTGTTTTGAAGACAATTCCCGGATTCCTAGGAAAAAATAAATAAAGATAACTGCAAATAAATGAAGATAACACAAGCCTCCTGGGCTTAGGTTCTCTAAGGTACTTTGTGGAGATTCAGCCCTCCCCTTCCAAGTTTCTTCCGTCTCCCGTCAGGGTCCCAGGGGATTCTCACACTGCTAGCTCTAGTCTTCAGCAACCACAAGAGCTCCTGCTTTCACTGCTCCCTAATTTTCTTTTTTAATATTTATTTTTTAGTTATAGGTGGACATAATACTTTTATTTCAGTTTTATGTGGTGCTGAGGATTGAACCCAGGGCCTCACGTGTGCTAGGCAAGCACTGTACCATTGAGCTACAACCCCAGCCCACTGCTCCCTAATTTTGATCCCTTTGAGCAGAAAGACAATGAAAAAGTCAAGCTTTGGTCTTGTTCTTACAGCTCTCAGAGCTCAGATCTTCCTTCTTCCACCTTTAACCTGCGGAGAGGTAATGCGGGGGCGGGCTGTATCTCTTCCTAAATGTTACTAAAAGTCCCAGGATTAAACATCATCAGAGAACTATGTGGTCACAACCTTGGGGCCCCAGGTGTTGCTCAGGGCCCAGGAGAGACACCAGGTAATCTCATCCCTGCTGCTGCTTTGGGGTAAGGTTGCTTGGTGCTGCTGCTGGCTGACTCTTCTGCTGGTCCCAGAAGTCTTAGACATATCCATGCCCACTGCAAATTCAAATGAGCCAGTAAGTGAAAGGCTATAAGAAAAAAACAAACTTTGAGTTTTTCCTATTATACTCTCACAGCATGGAACATTTCTGTGACTGTAGATGTTCGGGTCCTCCCCAACACACAACACCAAACACTTCTCCAGTGTATTTTCCAGTAGATACCAGCTGGCTATCCTCTAATTCAATTCAATTTTGACACTATCTGCCTGAAAATAGAGGAAAATCCCATAGGTTGAGGGTTCAGTCCCAGAAGACTGCCAAGCACCTCGAACTCCAATCATAAGCATAGATTGTGGCCTGTTTTTCTGACCAACCAGTTGCAAATCAGGGTTCCCATGGTACTCTCCTTGGGTCCAATCTATTTGCCAGTGTGGCAAACAGAACTCAGGGGAACATACTTTCATTTATGGGTTTATTATTAGGGATACTAAAAAGGAAACAGATAAACAGAGGGAAGTGATGCCTAAGGCAAGATATGGGAGAAGGGGCCTAGAGCTTCCATGCCATCTCTAGATATATCACCTTCTGGGACCTCCATTGTTCAGCTATCAGAAAGCCCTCAGAACTCAGTTCTTTCCTCTTTTTTTTTTTTTTTTTTTCACGGACATCTCATTAAGTAAGATGATTGATCAAACCATTAACTATTGGTTTATCAATTCAATCCTCAGCCCTTTTCCCCTCCCCCAAGTTAGGTGGAGGTACTGTAAGCTCCAACCTTCTAATTGCAAGGTTGGTGCCCCTGGCAAACAGCCCCCATCCTGAGGCTAACGTGGAGACTCCAGCCACCAGTCATCTGATTAGCACACAAAAGATATGCGTCACTTTGGAGATTCTGGATACACAGAGCTATTTGTCGAGAAATGAAGGACAAAACCAAATACATATTTCATAATATTATAGCAAGAAATACACATATGCTGCCCAGAGAAAGATCCAGTATGCCTTTGGTTGTCATGCTGGGCCTCCATTAAGACAAGTTAGCCCTGTCCCTATGTCAGATAGGGCAACCTTGGAGAGGTCTTACAGTTTCTACACTCCATACATCACCTACACATAAAACCTATCATTTCTTTCACCATACCGGAAGTATTTCTGCATCCCTTGTCAAATTTTTCTGCTTTGGCAGATAGATGTGGTATATCCAGTTCTCAAAGCACTGTTGCAATTTGCTAAATAAAAATGTGCTTTGTAGTCAGCAGACTTTTTGATTCACCTGTTGGTCTAACTGCCTTTAAAAAATATACAGCACATGCTAATAGAATTAGAATATTCTCTGATACTAAGGATGGAATTATATAAGTGGCTTGGACATTATGGATCTTCATAATGTCCATATGAAGGCTAGGTTTTTTATTTTTGCACTGGGTTTTTTATTAACAATAGAGAGAAAGAAAAGGTAGATGAGAGAGAAGTGAAATATAATGCCAAGGGGTTTCAGCCTATGATACTTGGATTTGCTATATTAAAATTATATAAAAGTAAATAAAGTTTAAAAGTATATAAAAATGTTAAGTTTGTAATTTATCATTTTTGGTGTGTTTAATCATTTGTCTGAATAAGGGGCATCATCCAAAAAGGGATGAATAGGGGCTGTGGTTGTAGCTCAGTAGTGGAGCGCTTGCCTAGCACGTATGAGGCACTGGGTTCTTTCCTCAGCACCACATAAAAATATATAAATAAAATAAATGTATAAAAATACAATAACATTTTAAAATGTTTTTAAAAGAGATGAATAAAGAAGGTAATTTCTACCTATGGAGATATTTTTGCAAAATACAACATGGGCTAAATTAGTGAATACAGGATGCTGGTAGAATAATGCAAAGTACCCATTATCAACCTAGTACTTGCATGCTCATTATTATGGCTGAGAACCTAATGAAAAACATAATTAAATTTAAAATTCATTGTACAAGTAGTCAGAGTAGATAGAGTACCAAAGCTATTCATTGTTGGGGCCTGGGAAGTCAACACTAATCACTGGCTGGTTTTCTCTATTTTTTAGTCCACTATACTAGTTAAGAGCAAGGATTTTGCCAGGCGCTGTGGTTTATGCCTGTAATCCCAATGGCTTGGGAGGCTGAGACAGGAGGATCACAAGTTCAAAGCAGTTTCAGCAAAAGAGAGATGCTAAGCAACTCTGTGAGACCCTGTCTCTAAATAAAATCCAAAATAGGGCTGGGGATGTGGCTCAGGGTTGAGTACCTCTGAGTTCAATCCCCGGTACTTCCCCACCCCCTCAAAAAAAGAGCAAGGATTTTAACTTGAGAGAGACCTAGATTTGAGTCCTGGATCTGACACTTTCTAGGTGGGCAATCTTGGGCAAACTGATGAACTTTTACATACTTATATGAGTTTTCCCTCCTGCAGAACAGTAATGATAGTATCTACATCTTTGCTAAAAAACACAATATTTAACTACTGGAATAGCTTGGATACCAACACATCAGAATGACGTCTAGCTGCTAGAGCAGGAGTCCCAGAGGGTCTCTGCCATGCCATTGTTAATCCTCTAGTTTCTGGATTTGAGGAGGACAAGATGGAGAGATCCCCAGGAAAAGAGATGGGAAATTGGTACAGAGGACACTTGGGGAGCTTGGGACAGCAGCTCTTCACTACCACAATAAAAGTACTAAAGTGTTTTAACAACCACTTTGGCCGTATGGTAGATAGAAACTGTGCCATCCTCAGGTTACAAAGAAGGTTAATTAAGACAATGTATTAAGTTCAGTGATTAGCACCTAGTAAGTGTTTAATAAATAGTAGGTATTATTATTATTGATTCTGTTGTTATTTAATGTCTGGTATGTAGATTAAATTGGCAGTAGTGGATTAAAGACCAATGAAGGCCAAGTCAATATTTGCAATGTCATAGCTTTTCTAACTACTAAAATGATTGCCACATTCATATTATGAGAGTAAATGACATCATGGGAAGTAATATGAAAAACCAGTAAATAATTTTAAGGAAAACCAAGAGCAACTCCTATAAAACACCTAGTAATATGGGAATACACCTAGTTTGCCATACAGTGCAAAAGAAAATTAAATTCACAAATGTAATTGCATCTGACAAATTACTGGCATAAACCCAGGAATGGCACAATAAAAAGAAATTGACAAAAATGATAAAATCAATTTTAGCATCCTCAAAGCAATTTGAACCTTAATTAATTGCTACTGATAATTTGAAATTCAATGGAACATTTTTACATTTCTGGGACTACACATTAGAGATGAATATCTTCAGGTAAATTAGCAAGCAAATAAGAATTTTTCCTTATGAAATACATCAGCTCAAATCTGAGTCTTCTGAAAGCTCTGTAATACTATACAACTTAATAATTCTACATACTATCATTATAGAGCCTAAAATGAAGTGGCTATTTTAAAATCTTCTACTTATTTTTTTAAACATTCAAAATAGGATAATTTAATGGATTTGGAGTTTGTGGGTTGAGCCTCAATTGAGTCTCAATTGTTTCTTGGCACTCAATATTAAATCAATTAAGCACTAAATTACTATATCATCTTGCCATGACCTGAAAGTCTCCAGTGAACATTTAGTGGTTTAGTGGTTTGGAAAATGTGGCTGAGATGAAGTGAAACAATAAGTTTACTGACAACTAAAATCAACAGTATTTTCTTTTTAAGCGCTTTCTTTCAGATAAAATGGTAAAAGGTCAACAGATCTTTTAATTCCATAAGGTAAAACAACCTTTACCGCTGTTAAAAGGGAGGTATATTTGAGAGTTTCAACCAACTAAGGAAGTGCACAGACAGAACCGAGGGACTTACTTTCTGACTCAAATATATTTTTCCACGTTTTGATGGTAGGTACAAGCTAATTTGCATTACCAATTAATCAACATTGTACCACAAGTTCTGTTGTAGCTTCAAAGGGATTTTTTTCCACTCAAGTAAGTCTAAGAGAACAGAAGTTGCTATTCACATAAACTGTTTGAACAGAAAAAAATTTAAAATTATACTTACAGTAATCAGATTGTGCACTATTATTAAACATACAGTGTGCATTTGTAATTATCTGGCTTCTGTTGATTTATCAGCTTTCAAAAGGCTCAGTCTGTCTGAATGATGAAATAAAGACAATTGCTTGCAGGGGAGAAAGGTTGAAACCAACTGGGGATACAGAGAGAAAAGACAGCTAAGGACAAGATATTAAGGATCTGCTCTCATCCACAAAGATGATATTTTATGGGGAGAGACATAAAGAATACAAACTTTGAGATCCTCACACTGTATATACTCAAAAGATGTCTTTTATTCCTTATTCCACAATTATTTTACAGAGAACTGTAAAGACTATAAACTGGTCTTAAATAAGAAGAGATTCTTTCTGGTAATAGATTAGCATACCTTCTAGTATGTTCCCCATTTATTGTTATAAATTTATTTATTATTATATACATTAATTTGTTATAAGAATTTCTATATTAGCTATAAGAATTTCTATATTAGCCATAAGAATGTATAGTGTTCGTTTATTACATCATAAACTGTAGCAATCAGTAAGTAGCACAATTTAATCAAGCATACTTCAAAAAATATTTTTAGTTGTAGATGGACTCAATACCTTTATTTAGTTTTTCAATGTAGCTGAGATGAAGTGAAACAATAAATTTACTGACAACCAAAATCAACAGTATTTTCTTCTTAAGCGCTTTCCAAACCACTAAGCCACTAAACCACTAAATGTACCTCACATATGCTAGGCAGGCATTCTATCACTGAGCCACAACCCCAGCCCAATTAAGCATACTTTTATTCTAACCTTTAATCAACATAAATTTGAGTCAGATGAGGAAAAAAGGGATTAAAGAGCAGACTGTACTTTATTTACTCACCTTCTATATAGAGGATGATATCATTAATTATTATTAATAAAATAGGATCAACATAAAAATTAATAATACTCATCAGAGTTATTACAATAGGTGATTGACAGTAACAAATGCTCCCCTTTAAAGAATACAAGTACTTTATGTCAGTGGTGCACCTCTGGTCTTTGACTCAAAGGGCAGGTTGGGAACTCAGTTCCCAGAAAGGGCAAGAAAAGGGAGGAAAATCCAAGAGGAAATTTCCAGGTTTGAACTGGAGACAGATTCCATCCACACATTCTAGAAAAATCCATGAGAACTGTAAAGACTCTGAGATTCTGATGTGACCATGAACTACCCTTAAATAAAAAGAGATTCTTTCTGGTATAGGATATTGAGGAGCAAAGAACAGGCTTAGGGGCTAGTTATGAAGTATTCATTTTAGGGAAGTATTATGGTTTGATTATATGGTGTCCCCCAAAAGCTCAGGAGACAATATATGCTTGTTAACAAGCAAAATGATCAGATTGTGAGAGCTGTGATCTAATCAGTAGATTAATTCATTTGATGGGTTAACACTGAATGGATTACTGAGTAGTAAATGTTGGCAGGTGGGGCATGGCTGGACAAAGTAGGTCACTGTGGGTGTGTGCTTGGTGATTATATCTTGTTCCTCTGGCTCCTCTCTCTCTCCATCTCTCCTCTCTCTCTCTCTTTCTTTTTCCTGTCTAGCTACAATGAGGCCAGCAGCTTTCTTTTGCCGTATGCTTCTGCTATGATGTTCTATTTTATCTTGGGCCCAGAGCAATGGAGCTGGCTGACCATGGACTGAACCTCTGAAACTGTTAACTCAAAATAAATGTTTCCTCTTCTAAGTTGTTCTGGTCTGGTATTTTGGAAGTTAGTAGGGACAGTATTGAAGCTACAAACTAAGTATTGTACCAGAGTTTAAACAGCAACTTGATAAAACAAAACAGATGGAGCTAAAAATAAAAATGATGGTGGCAACATAAAAACTGGCATGTTTCCCAAAGTACTAATTAATTAATTAATTAGTAAGGAAACTTGCATCTTCTCATTTGACATATTAAAACAACCCAATAAAGTAAAAATAAAATGTCATTTGGAATCCTAATGCAACCTCACACTCATGAAGTTGTCATTAATTACCCAGTGGAACTGAATCCTATTAATTAGTATTCATACACATTATTGAATTGTTCAAGGCTAAATGATGTTTGCATTTTTCTGTACAGGTACATAGATTTAAAAAAAAACATAAAATAGTACTGAGGAAAAAGTATCTAAGTCTATAAAATTGTTCAGCTTTCTCAATACGATTGAGGATTTTTCATCCTTTTCCCCCAATACTGTATCTAACAGTAACTTTTTCTTCTTATAATGATCATCCTTAACCATCATAATATGAGTGAGTTGACTTTCTGGTCATGCTAGTGATTCCACTAAGTTAGATGTTCTCTCATTGCATTTCAGGGCTAGAAGTGCAATCTACAGTCATGAGACAGATATTTTCCTCTGTGCAAAACTAACAATCATGTCTTGGGGTTAAGCCTTCAACTTTAGCTTTATTAATATCTCTGAATAAAAAAATCCAAGTGTGCTAAGTAATAAAACATGCACACATCACTTCTGTAATAGCTTCTCCTCTTGACACAAGCACACACATTCACGTGCATAAATGTATGCGCACATACATTCACAGAGACATCACACTCCTGTTTTATAGATACAATGAGTAACCTCGTTTTCACAACAGGATGTTTCTTCATGCAAGATCACTGGGTGTTGTCTATGCTGATTAGCAAGAAGCATTACTCCATCCCCCAAAGTTACCACGTCTTAGGTGAATAATTGAGGACCTGGTCAGGAAACAAATACATCTTAAGGTGAAGGTGTCAGAACTAAGAATATCTAAACTTTATCTTATAGACTTTCTTTTTTCTATAAAAACTATACTTTCCTACATAGTTCAAATACAGTCCTTCTGAATACTTTTGTCTATATTTTTATTATACTCTGGGGTAGTACCTTTGATCTGGAACTATAAGCTACTTCTTCTTTTTTTAATATATTTTAAACTGGTACATAAAAATAAAAGTTACAGATATGAATGGGATATCATATAATGTTTCAGTACATGTATATACATAGTGTAATGTTTAAATCAAGTTAGACATATCTATTTTCTCACATCATTTCTTTATAGTGAACATTTTAAACATTTAAAATCTTTTCTTTTAGCTTTTTGAAATGTATGGTACATAATTATTAACTATATTTCTCCTACCAGGCAATAGCACCCCAGAATTTGTTGCTCCTTACTGTAACTTGGTACCCACTGATCTTAAACTGTAAATTTCTTGAGGGCAAGGCCTATGGGACTATTCACCTAGGTACCAGGCACAATGACTGACATGTGCTAAATGTTCAGCAAATATTTGTTGAATAAATGTGGCAGAAGGGCTGATGGTACAAAGGAGGACTACAGTCTAATATTCTGGACACCAGACTAGGAAAAGGTTTACTATGATTTTATGAATGGATCTTATAAAACTGTCGATAGTAAATATATTACTACATTATTTATTAACTCCAATAATAAATATATACAGATCTACATTGTATTTTAATAGAAATTATCTAGAGGAAACTAATTTACCTCACCAGAAGTACAATATTAAGTAGAGTGTAAAGTCTTTGAATTAATCTTACACAGGAAAACACCTCATTTCATTTGGTTTTCTCACCTCATTGTTTTCATCTTCTTTTATCCCCTATATTCATAAAAATCCAGTTTATTGTTCTAGAGGATTCCTTGATTTCTCCTCTGGTCACTTAAAAGTTGTTTATTTTTTATAGGATACCAAGTCAAGCAAACACATATTTGCGCTCTTCATGAACTTTACAAACTGATGAAAAGTCCCTGCCATATGGAAGAGTCTCTTGGGAAAGACAGACATTAAAGAGAGACCACAGTAAACAGTGTCATGATTACCAATGTGCAAAGTACTTGTAGTACAGGGCACTGTGGGAATGTTTAATGGGGAAAAGTACAGAATGACCTGGTTGGAAAATTCAGCACTTGCCTGGGGCACCAGCAAAGCAAGACTCAGAAAGAGGCAGAGAAAGAGTGAGCACAGGACAGCATGTGTGAGGAGACAGAATGAGATCACAGAGTTGAAGAAAATCTAGGAAGAAGTTATTCAAGATACATATACATTTTGTTGTATGCTGTCTCAAAAAAATAGATAAATGTTTATTTGTTTCATGCTTCTATTTTTACTTGGTTGGCAGACAGGAGCACAGCCACCAGAATCCTTTAGGTATTTAGTGATAATGAATGTTTTAGCTCTGTAAGGAGACCTAACCTCTAAAGGGATAGCTTTAAAGCTAAGATTTAGATGATGAAGAATTAGTTGAGTAAGAAGGTAAAGAAGAATATAAGAGATTTCCTGGTAAACGGTATGTGCAACACAAAAAAAGAAGTATTATGGTTTGATTATATGGTGTGGCCATTCATCTCTTTTTTTCTCCTCCACAGGGAATTACTTCCAATGGCAGATCCCTCCAGCTCAAGGAAAATCCACCCTGCTGTGGGGCCATGTCAAGAGAGAAACCACTAGCAGGTGGTCACAACAGCATAGACACAGGGTTCAGTCTGATTCAGTTTTATCTTTGTGACAAAGTTTCAAATACATACTAATGTGCTGGGACCTAGTTAAGTGCCAAGTGTTCCCTAGGGTTTCTTCTGCTCTAGTCCTCAGGCCCACTGCCAGATCTTAGCTCTCTCCTGTCTAATTTTTCTCTCCCTTAATTCCTAGAGAAATAAGGCTTCTCCTCCTGGTTGCATTCTCTTTCTGCCCAAGTATCCTATCTCTCCTAATCACAAACCATTCCAGCTACTACCTGTTGAGAGCCACAGCTGAAGGGGCCCCAGCTTCCAGCTGCCAGCAAAATTCCAGCTGCCAGCAAACTTCCAGCTGCCAGCTGATGATTGGCTAACAGTGGCCCCAGCAAACTTCTAGCTGCCAACTGATTGGCTCCATGCTGATAACACCAAGGTCTCGGGTTCGTTCCCATACGGGCCACCAAATGCTGCAGTCTGGCTGGGCACAATTCAGGAGCCACTTGTCAAAAGAAATGAACTTTATTTTTAGAACACACATGCCAAACCACACAGCTCTTCAGGAAAAACTTCAGAGCCCAAATGCCACCACCAGCTTGCCACAAGCCTCTCAACCTCCCCCACTCCTCTGCTCTCGAGGCCGATTGGCTGGGTCACGTAGGCGGAGCCAAAAAAAGTCCCCCAATTAGCAGCTCTGTGGTCTGAAAGGGCGGGGAAACAACCCAATGAGCATCACCACAGAGGAGCCCATCAGTTGGCAGCTAGAAGTTTGCTGGGGCCGCTGTTAGCCAATCATCAGCTGGCACCTGGAAGTTTGCTGGGGCCCCTTCGGCTGTGGCTCTCAACAACTATCCTTGGTCTATCTCAGATCCCTTGTTCTCAACCTTCCTGAGCACCAAGAAAACAGTATGCTTTCTTACATGTTATCTGGAGTCACTCAAAACTCTGCCCTAGTACACTCTCATGGTGCTCTCTGCCACCCTATTGTAGTTTTTATCATGACACTCCCCATGTCCTTTGTAGTGGTGAAGTGGCACCCCCTTTCTCCACTGAAAAGTCTTTACTGGGCTTCTCCAGAAATCTTCATCCAGACTGATTTTAGGACTGTCAGCAAAAGAGTCTGCAAAAGAGTTCAATGTAGATAAACTTCCTATTTTTGTGCCGTCCTGTTTACTTGGCCACAGGCCGATAAGATACCAGCACTCCAGGTGCTGGACACCCCCTTACTAGTTTTTCACAAACATATCCAGTATAGTACTTTGAAGAAATGTGCAAACAAGGTCTCTGGCCTTGAGCTGGGCTTCACAGAGATGTCTACATTTTTTTTTTTTTAAAGACAGTGAGAGAGAGAGAGAGAATTTTTTTTTTAGAGAGAGAGAGAATTTTTAATATTTATTTTTTAGTTTTCGTCGGACACAACATCTTTGTTTGTATGTGGTGCTGAGGATCGAACCCGGGCCGCACACATGCCAGATGAGCACGCCACCACTTGAGCCACATCCCCAGCCAAGATGTCTACATTTTTAAGATAAGAAAGTTATCAACTGGGCTCCATGGTAACAGCTGGCAGCGGGAGAAGAAGCTCTCCCCTTCTCAGGTATTGTCCTTGAAGTTCACATAAAAGCAGCTTTTTCTTTCACTGTTCTGGACCGTGCTTTCACCGTTTCTGAACAGTGAAAGAAAAAGCTGCTTTTATGTGAACTTTTGCAGACTGTGAACTTCTGAGCCCCTCTCCTTACATGCCGCGTATAAAACTCTGGAACTACCTGAACTTGAGGTTCAGGGGATTAATTGATTACAGCAAAAGCCATGCCTTCTGAACCAGGCTGCAGCCAAATAAAAACTGTTTCCTGCTATCTTCGGTGCCTCGCCTCGTTTGTCCCTACAACAGTGGTAAGCTATTACCAAAGTCAGATATTCAGTCTAGTCCCTGAACAAGTAGTCCTATTCTTCCTGCTTCCCAGTCAGAAGTTTCTTAGAACTAGTACCCCTCGATTCCTAACTTTTAACACATTCTACTTCTTGCAACCCAAAGAAATACAATCTTCTATTTCTCTGTAACTCAGCAGTCTTTACTTGGCTGCAGTCTTTAGTCATTTTATTTTCTTCTATCAGTCTCCTCCTGCTCATAGAATTAACATTTAGAGTCACTGTAAAATAGTGAAAGTGTGGGGTGCAATTGTGGTGAAGGAAAAGGAAATCAAATAACCTCCCTCAGAGGAACAAACTCTAGATAGGGCAGATGGGTTGGAGGGGAAGGGATAGGGCATGGGGTTACTAATGATGGTGGAATGTAATAATCATTATTATCCAAAGTACAGGTATGAAGACATGAATATACTTTGTATACAACCAGAAATATGAAAAATTGTGCTCTAAATGTGTAATAAGAATTGTAATGCATTCTGCTGTCATATATAATTTTTTTAAATGGTAAGAAAAAAAAACCTCCCTCAGATTGTCAAGGGCCCACTCTTACTTTATTTCAAAAATTAATCTTTATGATTTGTAATCATGACTGATTTAGTCTTATATTTTCTTCTATTTCTTTTAGTCCAAAGATTGAAATATAGGGCTGGGGATGTGGCTCAAGCAGTAGCACGCTCGCCTGGCATGCGTGCGGCCCGGGTTCGATCCTCAGCACCATATACAAACAAAGATGTTATGTCCACCAAAAACTAAAAATAAATATTAAAAATTCTCTCTCTCTCTCTCTCTTTAAAAAAAAGATTGAAATATATACAGTACAAGATATAAAAGCAGTGGAGTAACCAGCTAAAGGGAAACTAAGAGTAGAAAAAAATAATAAACTGAGATAAGAGTAATTCACAGAATATGCAGTGGCTACAGTAAGTTTCTGAATTTTTAAACAAGCAACACAATGACAGAAAGCCTGCATTCAATTACATAATTCAAAATGCCCATTAGATTAGAAAACAAACTAGTTGTTCAAGGGAAGCACAGTTTTTTGTGGTACTGAATTTCTGCAAGTGCTCAGTGCAAGAACACAGCGTGATGAGTGAGCAGTTGTCTCAGCTGTAAAACTGTTGTGGGGGTCCCGCAGCCACTTCTGCAGTCACTGAACTTAGAATGTTTGAGTGATCCTGGACTGCAGTTCAGTAAAAGTAATATTAGGGGGAGCCAAAAGAAGACTAGCCAAACATAGAGTTCTAAGGGTTTTTCTTAAATCTGAAAATAAAATTTAGATGGCTTCAAAGAGTGCATAGTTTTCAGGAAATTCTGCATAAATATGACTTCTCACAACTGAGCATGTCTGATCATGTCTAGAAAGCAGAGAGTAGTGGTAGCAATTTAGAGCTATTATTTCAAAAATTTGCACAAGCAGCCGTCAGAACTAGGGTTAATGTTTTATTTTATTTTTTTAAAGAGAGAGATTGAGAGAGAGAGAATCTTAATATTTATTTATTTATTTTGTAAGTTTTCAGCGGACACAACATCTTTGTTTGTATGTGGTGCTGAGGATGGAAACCGGGCCGCACACATGCCAGGCGAGCGTGCTACCGCTTGAGCCACATCCCCAGCCCAGGGTTAATGTTTTATAAAAGTTAAGGAAATAGACAAAATATTTGTGGGCTAGGCCAAGATTTTTCTCAGAAAACAATCTTGGATCCACTCTAATACAGATAAGGGCAATGTGACCCCAAAGGTTTTGCCAGTGAACACAACTAAGAATGTTTTTGCCTAGAAAAGCTATGACACAACTGTTAACAAACACCTATCTAATGCAGTTATTTTAATCATCCAAAAAAAAAAAAACCCTCAGAATATCTAACTTTGAGCATGAAAGCTTCTATTGATGGCTTTAAGACAAAGTATTACAAAACTAATGCTTCTAGATGGCTAAATAATTTGCTCTATTATGTAGCATAAGTAACTCAAAGTTGGGTAAGTATTGGAGACTGCCAAAACATAGTAGTTCTGTTTTGTGGTTCTGGGGGATTGTACGAAAGGGTCCTTTATCACTGAGCTTTTTATTTTTTATTTTGGGGCAAGTTCTCACTAAATTGCTTAGGGTCTTACTAAGTTCATGAGGCTGGCCTTGAACTTTCGATTCTGTCTAGAGTTCCCAAGTCACTGGGATTACAGGTATGAGGCACTATGCCCAACTACATCATAGTTTCTAACAATATGAGTTAACCATTTCAGTTTTATTATAGCCCACCCGAAGTCATCAATATTTCTGTCAATCCAGGCCATCTGTCTATTTAACCTTTTTCTCTCAATGTCAAAAATACATATAACAAAATTTATGCATTTTCTATGTGATGGAATGCTACAGATTGCACATCCAAAGGAAATATCAAGTTATTAAAGGGCACCTTAAAAAAATCAGAAACAAGGGAGGTGCAAAACATATTTATATTTTATATACTTTTTTCATCTTTCAAGAAAGAGATCATTTTTATGGATTCTAACTCTCACAGAGGTTTTGCTTTTCAGTTCTGTGTAAGTAACTGAGTTCATGTAACTTAGCACACAACTGATATCTGTTTAAGGAATTTTCAGGAAACTATGCAAATATGTAACATGATTTTGTCCTAATGCAATTCTTCACAAGAGATACTAAAATATATGATGATGTTTAGTTCTAGAAGTTTATTTATTTATTTATTTATTTCCTTTGCCTGAAGACTGATCTGGTCTGGAACTCCTGGGATGCTTTTTAAGTGGAACAGATTTACTATTAGATTTATGATTTTGAAGACGTAGAAAGTAGTTATTTTTTTAAAAAATGAGATAAAGCAGATTTGGGGACCCATCTGATAGCTCCACTGCTATAGAAGTAATTAAGGCAACAAACTAGCAAGGCTCAGGGTCCTCCATGCAGATTGATACTGAGTGCCCTTGACTTGAGGATGGAGACCACTGGTCCTATCACATAGTTTGGGATCTAATACAATCATTCAAGATGCTTTGCTCTATATTGCCTTGGTATTCTGGGCCTAGATATTTTTCTCTAACTACTCAGTCATTGGCCTTAATTCATTTAACAAACACTTTTAGACACCATGAGTATCAAAATTAATGAGCCAGAAATCCTGATTTCAATAAGCTCACAGTATGCATTTTCCATTAGTGGTTCAAGAAATTCTGATCAAGAAAAATGTCTCTTTGTTTTGTCTGTTATACCTGCGAATGTCTATTACGCCAAGCTAGGAGACAGTTTTTTCCCCCCCGGAAGGAACGTGTCTCACAAGCAAAACTAGCACAGAATTATATTAACAAGTTTACTCTACAGAATGAATCATATTTGCCATTAATTCAGTGGCTGTCACACAACGTTGGTAAATTATTGTCTTTGAGTGTCTGTCACCTCACTTGGAATGGCTTTTAAGTTTCAGGTTTCCTTAACACCATGGCATCATTTCCTATAAAATGCTTTACTTCTGGCCCTTTGCCAGTCCAGCATTTTTCAATTCAATTCTTCACTCTAGCAAGTTTCCTACCTTACCATTTTTGTTTCTGTTTTCCCCCTCATCCTATCTCAAAGCATCAATACTCTGATGAGTATTTCTACCATTTTTCTGGTTAGAAAACTCTAGGAACTGCCAATTTCCTATACTCTTATCACTAGCCAGAAATTCTGTCCCTATTGTGCCTCTCCCTACTTATCCAGCCCAACTTCTTACTATTCCAAATTAGTTATTCTACCTCAAACATCTGGAGTTTTCCTGACTCAAGTATTTGCTCCTATAGTTCTTCTAGTGAGAAAGCCTCTCTCTCTCCTCCATCCTCCTATTTCAAAAGTTCAGCTCTGTGGCTGGGGATGCAGCTCAGTGGCTGAGTGTCTGCCTAGTTTTGCTCCACAAGACCACAAAAATACATAAATAATAAACTCAGTCTCTTTTCTTCTGAAGGCTTCTCCAATTGTATTGTCAATATCAGTATAATAATCACTAATTTCAGAAAATTGATATAAATTAAGGCCTAAAAATATAAATTTTTAGGCCTTAATCCCTTTCTATCTTGAATTGTTAAATGGTTCCCCATTCCAAATTCTCTTTCCTACTAGATTATAAACTGCACCCAGAGCAAAGGGCCTAATTTGTCCCCTTTCAGTTTTAGGCAGTTGTTATAAATACATTTGATGCTCAAAACATGTAAGAAATTATTGTGGAATAAATGAGTTATCACTGACTCCAAACACATTTTTTTTCTTTCTTTTATAGCTGGCGTCTGTCTTCTTAAGTTCTGTATTTTCCTATTTCAATGTATTTCGAGCTTTTCCAATAGCAACCGAAGAAATTCCTTTTATATTGTGACTTGATGTGCATCCATACACATACACACATAAATAAACCCAAAATTTCACAAAACAATACACATTACATTGGGCAATGTATTCTGATGTTTTCTAATGTTTTATTTTTTAAAACACCCATCATGACACACTAAATGAATTTCACAATCACTAAGGGGTTATAACTATAGCATAAACACTCTGCTATTTTATTATGGTCCTGATTAATAAGAGATATACAATACTCTTCTTTAAAGAAATGCTTAGAAAGAAATACTGCTTGGACTACTCATTCTTTTCCTTATAGTTGCGCTTCAGTTATGATCTTTATGTTGTTGTTGTTATTATTATTATTATTATTATTATTATTATTTGATATAAGGGATTCAACCCAGGGGGGTCTAATCACTGAGCCATCTCCCCAACGCATTTTTATACTTTATTTTGAGACAGGGTCTCACTAAGTTATTTGAGGCCTCACTAAATTGCTGAGGCTAGCTTTGGTCTTGCAATCCTACTGCCTTAGCCTCCTGAGTTACTAGGATTACAGGCATGTTGCACTGCGCCTGGCTCTTGAGGTCACTTTCTACCACCTTCCACCATAGCACTTAGAATCATCTCCCCATACACCCCCAACTGCTATCTCTCAAAATTTGAGACACAAACAATGATACATAAAATGTCCTCTGGAGGGACATTTTCCATTAGTGGTTCAAGAAATTCTGATCAAGATTATTTTTAGTGGCATATAAATAAAAGTTTCCAGGCCTAATATAATCAAACCACTTACAAATGAATACAAGTAGGATGGTCATCTCTGAGCATGCACTCTGTTGCCTGACAATACAGAATCTGCTTCACTAAGTTACTTAACATGAGTCTTCATTTCTGCATCCACACTATTGGTATAACACTTACTTCAAAAGATTGGTGGTGTTCAAATTAGAGCACGCACATAGAGCTTGATAAAGGTCCCGGAATACAGTACTCCGTGAATGGCAGTAATGTTTTATACATAACAAATAAATAAATGCACCTGGAACTTCATTTTAGGGTAATAAAGTAGGTTCAGTCCTAAGAACAAGAGTAAGACTACTTTTTCTCTTTAAATATCTTGCTATTTTTTGAAATTGAATGATTTATAATATAGAATTCCACTGCTAGTTTCATAGACCATAAATATCCTGCAATGAAGCTTCTATTTGTAGAGCTGAATAAGCATTATATAATAAGGATTGCCTACTGAAACTAAAAAAAATGAGTATACATATGCAATGGCTTGCCTAGTCATGCTAATCTAGATTTAGATTTGTTTTTGCTTGATTTTTTTTTCAAACCATAAACGACCATCTGTTGGTGAAGTTTGCTTTCAATCAGTAAGAACACAGCATACAGATGCATAACACAAGAGGTACATGGGGCTGCTTTCGAATAAAGTCAGACCTTCAAAGTGAAAGCCTTGTTCAAGCTGCTTTTATATTTCTTACCTTGTCATCCACACACTTAGATTTACCCAGTAAGTCAAGATACTTCTGGGGTGTTTCTGACTGCAGGGTTTTGGCGGTCAAAAGCAAACTACTTCTCCATTGAAATCATTTTTCTCCTAACCTGTCCCATTTAGCACCTCAAGAAAGAATATCTCGCCCATTCTCCCATACACACTGATGCCGGCTGGACCAGGCACTGGCGAACTGCAACCCTTTAAAACCCACTAGTCCCATCTCAGTTATTTGCTAAAGAGGGAAGAGTTGTGTTGACAGAGCCTTGGACAATTTAATCGAACCACTACAGGAACCTCTGAGGATTAATCTTCAGTCACATAAACTCCAAATTGCGCTTATGTGCTGGGGGACGCGTGGACCCAAGAGGGCAGAGAGCCAGAAACAGACCTGCAACAGGAGGCAGAGACAGCGGAGTGGGCCACTAGCTGCGGACTCGAGACAGACTTACAGAGCGACTTAACTCGAGCCCGAGAAAAGCAGACCGCGGCAGGACGCATACACCGCGCGGAGAGCCCCGTTCCCCTCCGCGATCGCGTTCGCCCCCGCCCGCACTGCCGACCCCCAGCTCCGAGCTGTGGTGGGAGCAGCCGGCCCCCAGTGCTCCGCGCACCCCCTTTCGTCACGTCCGGGGGCGGGCCGGAGCGCCGGGGGCGGGGCCGGGCGGGGCCGGGGGGCCGGGCAGGGCGGGGGTGGGGTTGTGGGGGGTGCTTCGGGTGACAACGGTCAATAATGAAGGTGGCTGCGGCGCGGTGGCTGGCTCAGCAGAGCCGGGCGGGGGCGGCGCCGGGGCCGCGCCTGTAGGAGCTCCGGGCCGGCGCTGTGGGATGGGGACC
Organism: Ictidomys tridecemlineatus; assembly: GCF_052094955.1. Lineage (NCBI taxonomy): Eukaryota > Metazoa > Chordata > Mammalia > Rodentia > Sciuridae > Ictidomys > Ictidomys tridecemlineatus. The sequence goes on from NC_135479.1 coordinate 126,460,223, forward strand.
CGGCGCGAGGAGTGAGGTGGCTGCGGCGAGCGGAACTTCAGCCGGAGGGGCTCATCTGCTCCCCCTCTGGCTAGTCGGGCCTCCACCTGCAGCCCCTGGGCTCCAGCGCCCCGCGGGGCCGCGACGGCGTCGGCGAGGGCATGTGGCGCTGGGTCCGGCAGCAGCTGGTAGGTGTCCCCCGCCCCTCGGGCACCCGCCCACGCGTGGCCTCTCAGCCCCCGGTGGCGGGACTGGGCCCGCGGCGCGGAGATAGGCCGCTGCGGAGGCGGGCGCGGGGCCCGGGCCGGAGAAGCCCCGCGCTGCCGGGGCCGCAGAGGCTGGCGCTGCGCGGAGGGAGGCAGCCGCTTCCTGCCGGCGCTTCTCCGATACTTCCTCCTTCGGTCGGCTCCTGAGCGGTCGCGGTCAGAAGATGAGGGTCTCCAGCGGAGTGGGGGTGCCCCCTGAGGAGACTGCTAGGGCGCCGGACGCGAGGTGGTCTTGGGGAGAGGAAAGGGGCTTGGGTGTCTTGCCTGTAGCAAATTAGAACAGGTTTGGGTGAAGAGCCGGGAAGGACTTGCCTTCAGCCCCCGCTTGGCACCGGGGTTCAGGATTTACTTACTGTTGCGTTGATTGACAAGGAGGAGGATACCTATCTCCTACCTCTGGACGAAAGAAATTTTTACCCAAGGCCTAAATGAAGGAAAGAGTATTCCAATTCCCCATCTAGTTTCGAGAAAGATGTACGGTAGTTATGAAGAACTAGTTTCCGTTCTACCTTGTCCTCCCCCCACCCCAAGCGAAACTTTTAAACCGTACCTTTTTTTTTTTTTTTAATCCGATTGTACTTAAGGGGCTGTTTGAACGAAAGGTGTATTTAACTTTCAGTATTACTAGAGCATCTGGAGGAAAAGAAAAAAGAAAGAAAGAAATCTTAGGAAAGGGTGACTTTAGGCATCTTTTAAAAAGCACCACCTTTCCCAGAATTTATTCAGAGAGAAAAATCTTTCCTGTCTTCTGGCAACTGCAGTCCAAAAAATACACTACTAAGGCAACGGTGACAATTAGGACAGAAATTACTTAAGGCTGAAGAATCTTAATACCTAATACCTTATCTGTGTGATGAGGCTTGCTACTGTTTATTCTAAATCTCACTGTTTAAATGCTTCTACATTTCATTGTTTTTGTTTACTAGTTTTAAAGGCAGTGGTAAACCTTAATGAAGCAGAAAGTGTTTTTGCGGGACTAAAACATCTTGTTTTCCCTGTTCTAGAACAACATTTTTATGTTAAGACTAAGTATGGTGTTTTTTAGTCAACCTTCTGTTACATCATTTTCAATGGGTATCATTCTCAAAAAAAAAAAAAAAAAAGCTTATAAATAAAACTAAGAACTGCCGCCACTCACTCCCTCATACAAATGTTGGCTCTTTATTTTTAGCTAGCTATAAATTCAGGTACTCCGGATGATATGCTTTATTAGGAAACTAACCTAATGATGTCATTATAATAGCATATTGCTATAATTCTTTGCCTTTGTTGCAGTAAGCTGTAGCACAGTAATTTGACTCTAGTAGTTAATTATTACAGATGTGATCTCGTGCTTTTGATTTGCCAAGTGTTCATGTATATGAGGTTTGATTTAAAATCATTTACCTGATGATGAGTTTGTATAGCAGGAAGATTGTTCTAAAGTGATTCTCTTAATGCTTTTACTAGTAGATTTTTCAGCGTTAGGAATTTTTGTTAGCCTGAAAATAATCCTGGTTTTATAACCATGCTCATCTTTAAGATAGAAAATCTGGTAACGTTTGGAAAAAATGGCTTCAAATGAAAACAACTAAAAGGAAGAATCAGAAGTTCTGTGGTTAATTTATAAGGCAGCTGTCTTACTGGAATGGTTAACAAGTTGAACAAGTTGCTGTGCATTTAAAAAAAAAATGCTATCACTGACATTTAGTTGCTCACCTTACTGGTTTTACTTTTAAGTTATCAGATCTTCTAAGTATGTAATCAGACCTGTGCCAGTGTTGGGCTTTGTATCTGTGATTAAGTTTGTGTAGTCACTTAAATTATACATTCAAGGCAGTGAATACATAGAGTAATGAAAGTATATTTTACTATCCCAGTGACAAACAGCTATTCTAGCTATTCAGTAATAACTAGAATTAGTTACTACATCAAGCAAGAATTGTTCAATTCAAAGTCTAGGTTATACTTCCATTAGCTCAATTGGTTTAGTCACCATGTACTTTAGCGTTAGGTTTATTTTAAAGTTTAAAAAAATGAAACAAATTTGGGGAAATTAAAAATCACAAGGAGTTACAAGCACACTTTATTCATTGTATGAATCCTGATTTTCAGCTACTTATATTGTCTCACTTAAAAAAAATTACAGAAACAACTCCTATGCTCCAGTTACTTCTAAATACAAAATATTTTTAATATTTGACATCATGGAAAAATCAAAGGTTGAAATAAAGTTAGTATTTTCCTTGGGAAAGTGGAGAAGGAAAAGACTTTTTTTTAAAATTCCTTTTTCTTTCTCTTTTGTTCTCTGTTTTTGGTTCACAATATTCAAATTATTTTAGGCTAAAAATTTTTCTCACTGTGTCTTTCTGGTAAAGTTTATATTATTCATATAGTATACACATTTTCAGTAGCATAGTGTATAACTCCTTTTACAGTTGACAGGACCTTGATTGTAATAATGGCAATACCATTAGCTACCCACTGAATTCTACTATTTAGAGATGTATGGTAGCTATTGACTTCATGTGGATGTTAAAATTAAGATGTGAATTCATGTAACTATTGGCCACTATATCAGTCAGTTCAGAGCAGAATATTTTTATTATCAGAAAATTCTATTGGAAAGCTCTGATGTAGACTTTTAAATGAAGGTTTTTGTCAACATTTATTTTAGTTGACACATAATATTTCTTTATAGGGGAGTATAACACTGTGTATTCATAATACTTAGTGTGTGTAGGTAGTCTAATGCACTAAACACTGGAGGTACACATGGAAATCAGTGAGGACCTTACTCTGCTTAGTACCTTACATTTGTCGTACTATAGGCATTGAGTATGTGTTTGCTGAATAAATGATGAACATGTGAATAAAAGAATGAACTCTATTATTTCTGGGTTTAGACATAAAGTGACAAAATTCAAGATTGACTAGAAGAAAACTAGAAAATAACTAACAATGCAAAAGCACAATTTAATATGTCATATTAGGATAACTGTTTCTCCACTTTTTTCATAAATATAGTCCCTTTAGATTTATATTGGAAGGAGCCTGATAAGATTGTTTTTGCTTCACTGGGAAAAATGGGAGCTCTTAAAGAAAACTCCCTCATTTTCTGTTCTTTTGCCCCTCACATTCAGCATACTCGGTTATACCTATGTTTAATTCGTCCCTTGTCCACCTGTCACAAAGGAAGGTATGGTCCTTCTCTTCTACAAGTAAGTCATTCCCCTTGTGCTTTTGATCCTATTCTTTCATCTGCTCTCCGCTAATTACCATTAGAATATTTGTTGTTTCTCTTTTCTTTTAACCTGTAAATATGTTCAATCCTCCCTCTGCTATTTTCTTTGCCCTATACCTATAACTGCCAAAATCTTTTTAGTTAAAAAAAAAAAAGTCTATTCTGAATAACAGTGCCATCTGGTACACTTGCAATGTGGTTAATTCAAATTGAGATCATCTTTAAGTATAAAATAAACATTGGGTTTTAAAAACAGTATGGAAATGTAAAATATCTTGTTATAATTTTATGTTTCCTTTTCTTTTTATAAAATATAGTTACTAGAAAATTTTAAAGTATGTATTTGTCTTGCATGTGTGACTCGTGTTAGATGTTTATTAGTGCTCCTGTATGCCATTAAAAGTGAGCTTGTGTTTCTGTATAGCACATTAAGTGGAGAGGTCTCATTTACTAGACTAGACTATAAATATCTTAGAACAAGGACTGTATATTACTTGTCTCTATATCCTTGCACTCAAGGAGGAGCTGGGTCCTTGTAAGTATTCACCCACCAAATGCTGGTTTAATAAAATTGAATGAGTTTAATTCAACATCAGTTTGGAATTATTATACTTTGTCTCTCTCCCAGGTAATGAATAACAACTATTTTAACCTCAAGAATGAATGTTTAAGAACATAGTTCTTTGAACATATGCTTTTTTATTTCAGTGGTCAGACATATATTCTTTTTTTTAGTTGTAGATGGACACTATACCTTTATTTTATTTGTTTCTATTATTATGTGGTGCCAGGGATTGAACCCAGTGCCGCATGCATGCTAGGCAAGCATTCTACCACTGAGCCACAACCCCAGCCCCTAGACATATGTTCTTAAATACTCAGTTTTTTATTTACTGGGGGGAGGAGTGGTAAAGCAGTAGAGCAACCACATATTTCTAGCAGCACTAAAGTAGAGACCTTGTTCCAGATCCTCCAAAGAACCTTATGAATTACTGTTATTGTCATTAATATTTTTTAGACCTATGCTGTCCAATGTGGTAGCCACATATGACTATTGAAGACTGGAAATGTTCCTACTTCGAATTGAAATGTATTAGAAGTGTAAAGTACACGTGAGATTTTGAAGATTTAGATTGAGGGGAAAAGGATCTAAGCTCATTCATAATTTTGTGACTACATGTTGAAATTATACTGGGTTATATATATATACAAATATGGCTAAATAAAATGTATTACTAGATTAATGTTACTTATTTACTTTTACCTGTTTTAAAAGTTGAAACTAAGGAAATTACATATTTGAACAGCACTGTTTTAGATTGTGGTGATTATATGTAATCTCTTTCATAGGCAAATTCAAGAAAGTTTTCACTTCTAAGGACTTTCTGATTTCACCTATGCTTTTTTCCTGTAAGTTTTCTATTTCTAGAGTGTTGGTCTTGTTATATTCAAGAGACTACAGGCTGCCTGATACATTAACCAATGTGTATAGAAGTTCTGGTCTACACAAGGGAAGAATTGCTTCTGGCTCTAGTGGGGTTCTAGACAGCATCTAACCATGCTGTTCTTCAGTTTGTTTCTGAAGTTGAGTGTTAATCATTCTAAATAAGATAATATTCATGATTAGCCTATTTTTTTTGTTTTACCAGAAATGCATATTTCTTTCAAAATATTAAAACTGAACTCTTGATATTTGAACTCATAGGCATGTTAGATTTTATTCTAAGGAATTCTTTGTCTTTTCCTGAAGTTCTTCTATTATAAAATTTAGTATAACAAACGGGTAATCTTCCTAAGATTTTTATATGGGAAATACTAAGAGATTTATTTTTATGCCAGTAGTTCTGGTTAGAATACATATATTTGCATTTTAATAATTCTGTGTGTGTGGTTGTAATGGAGTCAGTAAACTTTCCCCAGTCTTGCAAATGAGGCATGCATTGAATTTTTGTTGCTTCTTATTGCTTGGAAATGGCTGTGAGGGAACTGTCTGACTCTTAGGAGATTGCTGGGACACTAAATTTTCATGCTGTGACTAGCTTGCTTAGAATAATCTGTATAGTTTAATTTTTTTATTTTCTTCTTTCCTTATCCAGTACATGATATAGTTAGTTATCCCTTATTATCATGAGGGAATTGGTTCCAGGACCAAAAAATCTGCAGATGCTCAATTCCTTCTATAAAATGGTGTAATATTTGCATATAGCGTGTGCATCTCTAGATTAGTTAAAATACCTATTACAACATAAATACTGTATAAATAGTTATTGTAGTATATTGTTTAGGGAATAACCACTTGAAAATGTACATGATTGGTACAGTTTCTTTTTTCAAATATTTTCAATTTGTAGCAATTGAGCCAATTTTTTTTGCCAAATTCTTTCCAAATTTGTAACATATAGTCTATCCTAGTTAACATTAAAAATCAATTTATGTAGCTGGGCATGATGGTGAACACCTGTAATCCCAGCTACTCCAGAGGCTGAGAAGGGAAGATTGCAAATTCAAGGCCAGCCTCAGCAACTTAGTGAGACCCTGCCTCAAAATGAAAAATAAAAAAGGTCTAGTTCAGTGGTATAGTGCCCCTGGATTCAATCCCCAGTATCACAAGGAAAAAATTTAACTTATTGGGGAAAAAAATCATATTGTTTCTCTTTCAAACTAGTAGGTAATCCAAAATTTCAATTGAATGTTAAATTTAAAAGTATTAATTAAACCCTGTTTGTCTCCACATTTTAATTGGAAGTAGAGTACCCCCAGGAAAGGGGGGAAACTAGGATATGCACAGGTATCTTCCATTCAGTTATTCCCCTATATTTTGCAGAAGAACAAAAAGAGATGTGTCTTTATTGCTGATGCTTATTATGTGAAGCCAGTATACCTGATACAGCTTAATTGTGGTCTCATGGTTAATCTTGTTTTATCTGTTTTCCCCACTGACTATCCTTATTCCCTTGAATGATTTTGAATCACATCCCAGATATTATATAATTTCATCCATATAAATTTTTTTTTAATCTCCGGAAGATAAGAACTCCTTTTGTTTTAAGGGACTTCATATAGCTCATGCATTCCCTTTCTCCTTTACTTCTTCCTTCTCAGCAGCCAACTTCTTTAAAAGTCGAATATTGTATGTTGGGCGGTGATGCACACCTGTAATCCCAGTGGCTTGGGAGGCTGAGACAGGAGAATCGCAAGTTCAAAGCCAGCCTCAGCAACTTTGAGGCACTAAGCAACTCAGTGAGACCCTGTCTCTAAATAAATACAAAATAGGGCTGGGGATATGGCTCAGTGATCAAGTACCCCTGAGTTCAATCCCTGGTATCAAAAAAAAGGTCGAATTTTTTTTTTTTTATGATTACATATCTGAGCAGAAGAAATCATAGATAGAGCACGTGAATCCAAAAAGTGCTTTGCTTCAAAACAATACACTATAAATGTTCTATAATTTTATTTGTTAATTAAAATGCTTTGCTTATAACAAAAGAATGAATGGGGATAGTTTTAAGTTGGGGGGGGAATAAATTATGTTTCCCTCTTTGTTGCTGCTTAAAAACAATACAGGGGCTGGGGATGTGGCTCAAGCGGTAGCGCGCTCGCCTGGCATGCGTGCGGCCCGGGTTCGATCCTCAGCACCACATACCAACAAAGATGTTGTGTCCGCCGAGAACTAAAAAATAAATATTAAAAATTCTCTCTCTCCTCTCTCTCTCTCCTCTCTCACTCTCTCTTTAAAAATAAATAAATAAATAAATAAATAAATAAATAAAAACAATACATACAGAACCCTTTCTCTCACCTTCCTCTGCCACTCACTACACAAACTATACTTAACCTGTTACCCAGATTATTGCAGAGCTTCCTAGTTTACCTCATTGTTCTCTCCTTCTGTCCCTGCTGTTTCAAATATAGGAGCCGGAGTCATTTTATTAAACACATTAGATCATGTAATTCCTCTGTTGAAAACCTTCCAAGGGCTTGCCTTTCCTTCATGTTCAGAATAAAAGCCAAAATTTTGGCTTGATCTGTATTCTCCCATCTTCCCCCAGACCACTTCTCATCTTCCCGGCTCTTTACTTTATCGGTACAATTCAGATGTTCCAGGCACACTTCATTCTCAGGATTTTTGTCCTTATTGCTCCCTCTCTACCTGGAATGTTCTTTCTCCAAGTATCTGGCCCCTTCATTCCCTTCAAGTTTTTATTCTAATTTTACCTTATCAGTAGTGAAGCCTTTGTGGGTGTTGCAAATTAGGTTATAACCCCCTGTACTTCCCCATCACCATTCCCCACTTTATTTCTCTTAGCACTTTGTCACTATTTTGCATACTCCATAATTTACTTGTCTTGATTATCTCAAAAGGCAGGAATTTTTGTCTGTTTTGTGTTAGTTTTCCATTTAACAAAAGCTGTTTCTCAATTCTCCATCCCCTTTTAGTAACACCGTTTTTATCATTTGTTTATTAATTAGCTTAAACATTTTCTTGAACATCTACACTGTGATAGCATGTGGATAGGATTTTGAACCATCAAAAAATCCCTGCCTCAGCTAGTCTTTGACTAGGCTCTTTTTTTATAATGGGTATGTGGGTTGTTGCTAGTCCCACCCCCATTCAGAAAACGTTGCAGTGACTATTCTTGTTTGTTTTTATTTTTGAATTTTTGAAGAGGAATACCTCCTAGAAGTAGAATTGTTGGGTCATGGGGTGTGCACATTGTGATTGCCACTTGTTTCTTCACTTTTGTATCTTCTTAACTATAAAATAGAGATACACATATTCTTGCTTAGTTCTCCATTGTGCTCTTTAAAAAACATCAAGTTAACCTGGTGTGGTGGTACACGTCTATAATCCCAGAAGACTAGGAAGCTGAGGCAGGAAGATCAAAGGCTCAAACCCATCTTCAGCAACTTAATGAGGCTCTCAGCAACTTATCGTGACCCTGTCTCTAAATAAAAAATAAGTGGATTGAGGATGTAGCTCAGTGGTTAAGCACCCCTGCATTCAATCCCTAGTACCCAAAAAAAAAAAAAATCATGAAGTACATAAAACTCTAATAATAATAGTATACTGATTCCTTATCATGGGGAGACAGAAAAATAGTTCTCTAGTCTTTTCTTTTTCAACTTTAAATATTGTAAAGAAATAGGCTTCTTGAGCTGGGGTTGTGGCTCAGTGACAGAGCGCTTGCCTCGCATATATGAGGCACTGGGTTCGATCCTCAGCACCACATAAAAATAAACAAAGATATTGTGCCCATGTATAACTAAAAAAAAAAGAAAAGAAAAGAAACTGGCTTCTTAACTTAGATATATGCAAGGGACTCTCAGAGTTTGTGGATCGCTGCAATTCCTTGAACAGTTAGAGGAAATTAATGCAGTGCTTATGTGCCCATGCTGATCAACATTTTTCTCTAGTATATATTGTCAGAATTCAAAAAAAGAAAAAAGAAACATGATCATCTTAGAAACTTAAGGGAAGTGAAAGTCAAAGTTCTGAAATAACCAGATATGCTTTTTTAAAAAAAATTATTTATTTTTACATGGTGCTGAGGATCAAACCCAGTGCCTCACATGTGCTAGGCAAGCTCTCAAACCCTGAGCCACAACTCCAGCCCCCACCAGATATGCTTTTAATTAGTGTTTTTAGTTTGTAGTCTCCTAGACCATAGACTCCCTAATGATGTTCCATTTAAATTAAGTAAAATTTTCAGTGATCTATGACAAAATGAAAAATTAGCACAGTGTAATGTGTGTATTTGCATAAATTTTAGATGTCTTTGTTTTTTGAACAGTATCTACTTTTTTAAGCTATAAGTTTATTTTAGAGAAGTTTTAGATTAAAAGAAACGTTATAAAGAAATAATACAGGCCTGGATTGTGGCTCAGTGGTAGATTGCTTGCCTAGCATGAGTGAGGCACTGGGTTCAATTCTCAGCACTACATAAAAGTAAACAAAATAAAGGTATAAAATATTTTTTAAAAAAGAAAGAAATAGTACAGGGGATTACACTCCTCTCCCATCCATTTTTCTTACTGCTAACATTTTATGTTACTGTGCTACATTTGTAGTACCAATATTGATACAAAATTATTGGGTTTTATTAGTAGGTACCCTTTTTTCTGATTGCAAACCTCTGGGATATCACATTACATTTAGTCTACACTTCTAAGTCAAGTTTCTCAGGCTTTTGAGAACAACAGTCTTTCTTATAAGTCAGGATTTGTGTTCACTGCTTTCTTTTGTCTTAATATTCTTGTTTGGGAAAATAAGAAGTTGGCAACCCTCTGTCAGTTTTACTGGTCTGTGAAATCCAAAACTCAGTATGATGATGATTAACAATGAAAAAGTCTCCAGGTTCTGTAACTTTTATTCAGTAGTAACTGCTATTTCCATTTATCCACCCTCTCTACCTCTACCCAACCTCATTATAGTCTGACTTTAGCCCCTTTAATTTTACCTGAATTGTGCTGGCAGAAACCACCAATGATTTCAGTACTCTCCCTCCCTCATCCTTCCTTTTTTCTTCCTTCCCATTCATTCCCTTCCCTCCCTCCCTTCCTTCCTTCCTTCCATTTCTTATCTTTCTTTGCAGCATAAGAAATAATTATTTTGCATTTTCTTCCTGGGTTCCTGCCACACCACAATTCTTGTTCTCCTTCCACTCTGATTTTTCTTCTTTGCTTATTCCATTTCTCCCCTGTGCATTTTAAATGGTGACCCTGAGAATTCCATCTCCTGCCCTTTTTCTTCTTTTGCTTATACTTATCCTTGGCTTTACTCCTCATCCTTGTTCTTACTGAACTCCAATTTCAAATTCAACCCTCTTTCCTAAGCATATTCAGTTACTTCCTAAGTTAGTAAATATCCATGTTGATTGTCCCATATTCAAACCAGAAAATAGTTGTGGTTTGATCTTAAATATGTGAGAGGTAATAGGAAATTAAATGATATCTAGGCAAATAAGACCCGAATTGCTAAGATTTCATCAAGTTGCCAAAGAATAAGTCATATATTTCTTTCGCACTTTTTAAAGAATATGGTAGTTGTAAAATAGTTTAAATTTATGTGTCACCACTATCTACCCATAATTTTTACCTTTAGCAGACCTTAACTTAAAATTGGAGTGGCTCCAGTAGCTTTAATCTGCCTCAGTTTCTTTGCCCAGAATAAAATAATATCAGAGGAGAATGCATTAAGGGGCTGAGGGTATAAATGGATAGTCTGGGATGCCAGCAGAAAAGTAGTATATGCCAAAGTTTTTTGAACCCTGGTGCAGGTAGCCTTGATCAGGGAGTCCAGATTATTTGTTTCTCAGTACCAGAGAATTCCTGATAATGAGTGCTGGAAATACTTTAAATTTCGTACCAACTGTATAGTTTTACTGTTAATTTTTTAAGAAATTTTTAGTTGTCACTGGACCTTTATTTTATTTATTTATATGTAGTGCTGAGAATCGAATCCAGTTCACACATGCTAGGCAAGTGCTCTACCACTGAGCCACAACCCCAGCCCAGTTTTACTGTTAATTTTGATAATATATTTGTTTTGACTACATTAAAATAGGGAAGGGTGTTAATGAAACAAAGATTCTCCTTGGGCATTTTAAATAGGGAGCAGGGAGATGGGGGACTGATTATAAAATAAGATTTTAGGTTAAGTGGTCTTAAATTTCTTTATGTCATGAAAATCTAATGAAGCCTATGCACAATTAGAAAAATTTGTATATATGCAAATTGCATACAATTTCAGGGATTCACAGAACTGAGGCCCATTTAGACCCTGCTAAGTCAATTTCTATATTTTTGGACAGCTTTTTTCTTTTTACTCAATTCATGATGAGTTGAACTTGTTGTGGAGAAGATGCTACTGAAAGGTATAGGTTTAATTTTTATAAGGGATATTTAGTTATAATTTAGAAACATCTCAAATTTAAATTTTTTTGTAATAAATACACACATTCACATAGTCTGCATGCCATTGATTATAATATGATTGAATGAGATAATATGAATTAATCACAACTAAAAAAACTCAATGCATAAGACAAACATTATTCTCCTTTTGGAGCTGTCATTTAATTTGTGGTATCTTAGAATGTAGAGCTGCTGTATAAATTTTTTAAATACAATTCAACTTAAAATTAATTTTGTTGAGCAGTATTTCAATACATGCTCTTGAAATAATTGTACAAATCTCAGGAGTTCAAAATTTTACCACAAGATCACTGATTCATATCATCCAGTAGAGATGAATGGGGAATGATGAGCTTGGTTATGTGGAAAGTACACTTGTTAATATATAAATTCTAGTCATAACTATAGTTCTCTGTTATTTTGAGTACTTTTTGTTGGTTTCTTTCTTGCCTTAGATGTACAGACTAATAAATTCCAATGTTGGTTGATTTTAGCAAAAAGCATAAAATAAAATTCTGTATTAGTGGTTCTCAATCTCAGTTGTTTTGACATCTTCTTAAAGATTTATATATTATTTCAGGCCCTCAAATCTGCTTTTTTCCTGTAACTTATCTCAGAAACTTACCTGCTGATTTGTAAATTTAGTGTTAGATAAAAGTAATAACATATCAGGTGCATTTTATTAATTTTAGTTAGCTCCAGCGGGTTTCCATCTCAGTCTGTTGTGCTGAGCTGAAGGCAGAGTGATACTGAAGAAGACGGAAGGAACTAATGTAAGGAGGGGAAATATATTAATATGGTCACAAAGTGGATGTTAAATAAATATGCCTGTGTGTAGAGAAACTCCTGTGAACCTCTTTTGAAAAATAAAAATGTAGACTAATGCAGTAACATTCAAACTACTTGTTTGCTCACTTATTCATTTTTTTTATAAAATTGTGAAATGTTTAATAGAAAATGTATGAACAAAACAAATATGCATGCCATCATAATTTTTCCTTGAAAAAACTGATTCTGAAAATGGACATATAATGAATGACACATGCACATCCACAAAATGTGGTCATTACTAATGCAAAGTGTTATAAAGACAAGATTGAAAGTCATAGGACTTTAAATAGCATGAACAAATGAAATTACACATCATATATTTTATGGAGCATACAAATGTAGTTAGTTTGCATAGTTCCATATTTGCTGTTTCTAAGATCATAAAATAAAATTTTAAAACCAAGAATAATAGCAGGTAAATACCATAAATAATACTGTTAAATTTCTGATAAACAAATTTATCAGAAAGGATATTTCTAAACAAAATATCCTTCTAGATAATTGGGAATTCCCAGATCTATCTGCTTAATGGAAATGTAAGAATGCTAAGCATTAAATGGCAGCCAGATTGATTAGTGGATTACTGAATTAGAGTCTTCAGTAATATTTAAAAATCAATTGTTTTAAGTTTGTGGATATCAAATAATTGACTGTTAATAACTTAGTACTAGTTGAAGTACTAGTAAATAATTTTTGAGCATTATTTTTAAAAATGAGAAAATCAAAGGAATTTCTAATTATTTGCCCGTTAGCAAAGGTAATGTAGTTGGGGATTGCTTTCAGTCTGTCAGAAGGTTCCCAAGATCTGTCAAGGGAGTTACAACTTTGGAAGGGAATAGAGTATTATAGAAATAAGATATTGATATTTTTCTCACCAGTGAAAACTTTTCAGTAGAGATTATTACCAGTGTACCTTGCAAGATTTTCTTCTGAATTTGAGGCCACTATATGTGTTCCTCAAGGAATATTATATTCATATTGGTGTTTCAATATGTCATTTGATACTGTAACTGGCACAAATAAACAATCGATGGAATGAATCTGGGCAAGACAGTGTGTGATGAATTCTAAGTCCTCTGGGAACAAAGCTGTTTGAAACCAAATTCATCTTGGTGTAGAAGAAGTAAAAATACCTTCCTCTGCCCTCGGACATGGTAGATGCATATTTGCTACACAGGACTGCTATATTCCTTAGGAATACTCCTAAGAGAAGACAAGACAAGTAATATGCAGAATTAAAAAAAGGAATTCAGTAGTGAAAGGAGCTTTGTCCTCGAATAATTCTATTGGTCTCCTATATGATTTTTTTCTTTGTATTAGTATATTTGAAGATATGAACTGTTTTTATTACTGAAGGTATATTTTATTTATATCTGAAAATAATATACCTGTTTACTTGCAAAAGAAAAAAAACAACTCTTCTAATAATTAGATTGAGTCTATCTGCAGTTTAATTATGTATGTAATCTGATCAATTAAATAAAACAACTTATGAAGTATCATAATAACTAACCTTATTTACAAACATTACTTTTTCTCATTTGGTCTTAGGGTTTTGACCCACCACATCAAAGTGACACAAGAACTATTTACATAGCCAACAGGTTTCCTCAGAATGGCCTTTACACACCTCAGAAATTTATAGATAACCGGATCATTTCATCTAAGGTAAAGATTAACACTTTTATTATTATTAAAATTGTAGATACATAGCATTTTATTTTGAAAAATTATTTATTGTGTATGTTCAAGTTTATTTTGTATCCTTACAAAATAAAATGTGGTTAATAGATTTATCTTAATTAAAATGGTGAGTTATGAAATAAAAGGAGTTGCTGGTTGCTGTAATCAGGTAGCCAACATGCCAAAAAATTACCTTTAGTTTCAATTAAATTAAGGTGCTAATACTTATATTTATGTGCTAGGGAGTATATTCATTACTTCTCATATCATTTAATCCTGAAAACAACCCTGTGAGATAGCTATTATTGAATCAGTTTTACAAAGTGTTATTATACTCATTTTACCTTTCTTTTAAATTTATGCTAGGGTATTTAATTTTCCCATGTTTACACACTAGTAAGTGACTAGACTGGAGTTTGAACTCCATTCCGTATGACTTTAAAGCCTGCTTGCCTCCAGTCTTATCACTTTTCTGTAAATGTTTTATGGTACCAAACTACTGCTTTACTCTTCTTCTTCCTTGTTTCATTTTTCTGTGTGACATTTTTAAGATGTCTTAGTTTATTTGAAGTTGAAGATTATACAGGAAGGCTATCTAATAGACTTTCCTCTCATGTTGGAAATGTTTTCCACATTGTTCAATATGATAGCCATTAGCCACATAGGGCTGTTGTGGCCTTGAATGTGACCAGTGCAATTGAAAAACTGAATTTTTAATTTAATTTAAATGTCAAGAGCCATATGTAACTAGTAGGCTAGCTTATAGAACAGTACAGTTATAGAAGATTGGAGTCAATAGAGATTGAGTGTAAAGTTCTTAAATCATAGCTAATGCTTGATAGAACACTGTAAGAAACATCTTCCCTCCTTTCCAAAGAGACTAATATGTTTTCTGTAATCCTGATTTCATCTTACCTAAGGATGTTGTCTTAGTTCAGGTGTTTCTTTGTCCTACCCCTTTTTCTCTGCCTTCACATTATTTATATATATGACATACCCATTAATGATGTCTTTTATTTTGGACAATAGCTCTAGAGCAGCAAGAGGAAGAGGAAATACCAGAATCTGTGATGATGGAGGAGCTCTATACTAATGACGTAGTTTTTAGTAAATTATGTCAGAAATTAACATCTTTGAAATTTTTAAGATTTTCCTTAACTTGGAGTATTATTTAAATACAAGAAAATTTATCAGTTTTAAGTGTATAATTCGATAACTTCTGATAAATGTATACCATGTGACCACCACCACAGTCAAAATGTGCAATATAGCTATCACTCCACAAAGTTCACTCATGCCCCTTTGCAGCCAGTCCCCCTCCTCCTTACCCTTAGCATTAGCAACCACTGATCTGTTTGCTATAATTATAGTCCTGCCTGTTCTAGAATTTCATATAAGTATAATCATACAGTTCAGATCTTTTTTATCTGACTTATTTTTACTTAACATAATGCTTTTGAAAGTCAGATTTGTTGGTACAAGTGTCAGTATTAGTTTATTGCTTTCCTAATGTACAGTTTAGCTGCTAGCCTGGGTTTATATCATTTATATCCTGAATTTATGTCATTTTCTTTGTGTGCTTCTCTTGTATTTTCCCCTTACATTTCCAGCTAGCTTTATAGCTCTGAGCTCTAATATCTATCACATTTTTATATTTTGGTGAATAGGTCACGGTTCTCTTCTGTTTTGCTGCCATAGTTGTGGAAGTTGAACAGTGTCTCCAAGCTACAAAGCCCCAAATTTCTAGTTCTGTTTTCTCACAATTTTTTTCTTCTTTCCTTCCAAACTCTCTTCCATTTTAAAAACACTTTTCAGAATTTTAAATAGTTCTTAAGTTTTTTGTGTTTTTTTTTTAAATTTTTACCTACTGGGAGTTCACAGGACCACTTCATTAAACTCTTCTGCCAATACAGAGAGCTGATTGTCCTTCCTGAAAACTTTTAGGATTAAATAAATGCCACTGTGTGGCTTATTTCATAAGCAGGAGTATTGTTTCATATTTTGACCACAATTTCAAAAATATAGGTGTTTAAATTAACATTGCTTTTTTAGAAATTTTTTCACCATAAATAAAATGACTGTCATTACTACCTTCTTTCTTTTTTATCATGCCACTGTTGCTTTCATAACTTCCTTCCCAACTAGATTATTTGCTATTATGCATGCTCATGTCAAACTTTCCTACCAAGTTACCTTTGCTAGATTTCTTCCTGTTAGCCACAGCTTTTAAAATGTAAAATTTTGTGGAGATTGTAGATTTTTTTAAAATATAGAATTCATATCTTTGAACCCAATTTTAGGAATGTAGATATTTATGTAGACACTATTACTTTTTTCCTGAATGTAAGTGAAGCCTGACTCTTGATTATTCTCTTTATACTATCTTTTTACCATCCTGTTATCTCCTTAAACTCTTTTCAGACTGTGTTATCTTGTGTCCCACAAATCCATGATGAATTTTCCTCCTCTGTTCCTTTTCTCATACTGTCCTGTCTTTCTCAAATGTTCTCCGTTATTTGCTTTTGGTTTTCAGCTTGTTGAATGTTCCTTGTTTAAAGCCCCCATCAAATATGACCCTTTTCATTAACTTTTTTGTTCTCATTTTCTCCTTTTTCTTTGAATTATTCATGTTCTTTTGTTTACTTCATCTTTGAATACAACTGTTAATATTTTGTTCTTAACCTGCTCTATTTAATAATAAGCTTCTTTGTTTCCCCTATCAATTAAGTGTTGTACACATTTTTAGGTACATGATCTGCTTTATTTCCTTTCATTGGCCATAGTAAGTACCCTATATTGAATTTAAACTTCTTTGTAAAATATTTAATTTCAATGGGTATAGTAACACATGCCTGTAATCCAGCAGCTTGTGAGGCTGAGGTATGAGGGTTACAGGTTTGAAACCAGCCTCAGCAACTTAGCAAGGCCCTTAAATGACTTAGTGAGATCCTGTCTTAAAATAAAAAGGGCTGAGGATATAGCCCAATTGTTACCAAAAAAAAAAAAAAAAATTAAAGCATGTAATATTGCACCAGAGGAAATTAGATAAACTGCTTCTTCAAAAATTTTAAATTAATTTATTGCTTTTCGTTTTCAACTTGTTGGATGTTCCTTGTTTAAAGCTCTCATCAAATATGACCCTCTTCATTAACATTTTCTTTCTCATTTTTTCCTTTTCCTTTGAATTATTCATGTTCTTTCATTTACTTTATCTTTGAATACAACTGTATTTCACATTGATTAATTTAAGATTTTTGAAGAAACAGTTTATCTAATTTCTAAAAAATCAACAATTTAGTAGCAAAATTGATAAGTTCCAGTTTATCTAATTTTTAACTACTAACGCTTCATTATCTGAAGTCAGCATATTTGAGGGGGAAAAAACTTATTTTGACCATTTTTATTTATTCATTCACTAATTCTGCAAAATTTTTGATCTCCAACCTTGTGCCAAGTGTAGCTTAAGTACCTGAGATACAAAAATAGATAAAATAATGTCCCTGGTCTCTGGGATCTTACATTCTACTGGGAGAACAGACATAGGATAAAGTAAAAGTTCTATAAACTATCTCCCTATTTTATGTATAAAGTTATGTTGTGTGTAATGATGCAAATAAAATCTTTAGTATATTAACTCTGTCCCTATAAACAGCATTATGAGCTTATGAACTGAGTAATTAATAACAAACGTAGCAATTAGGATGAGCCACTTTGTATTATACATGCTTCATATATTAGCTGATTTAAGCTTTTTAAGAACCCTATAAGATATGTGCATTATTATTATCTTCATTTTATAGAGGAACAAATGTGGGACACAGAGAGAGATTAAGTCCAAGGTTATTTATTTAATGAGTGTTATAATTAGGATTGGGACTGCAGTAGTTTAAGCCCCAAGCATCTAGCTCTTGACTATTAAACTCTACTGTCTTTTTAAAATTGACATTGTAACAGAGTTTCATTTCTCTCCTTGGGACTTTTTATTATTTATTTATTATTAATTTTTTATTTTTATTAGTTATACAGAATAATGGGTTTCTTTGTGACATGTTTGTATGCTCATGTAACATACTTTGATCATTTACAATCACCTTTATGAAATTTTTTATGTTTTCCCACTAATAATGTATCTGAAACATTCTTATTTCCTCAACATACTAGATAATTTTTCCATGTTCTGTACTAAAAAAAATAACTGAATAATTTGACCATTTTCTATTTCTGACACTGAACCAAATGAAATAAATGTTATCTAGTGTCAGCATTTACGTCAACTTTTATTCATGTTTACCATTATTTAATTTTGTATAACAAAGTCCAAAATAAATTATTAAAATATTGTTTTAGACCTGCCTTCTCTAACTTCTAAAAAATCAACAATTTAATAGCAAAATTTATAAGTTCCAATTTATCTAATTTTTGAAAATTGCATTAAAATTACTAATAGAGGAAAAAGGAAAGTAGAATAATAAGAACTACTGAAACTAGAAACCAGAGACTAGTTTCTATAGCATCTAGAGTTACAAAAGTGGACTCAGTGGTACACACCTATAATCCAAGCTACTCAAGGGGCCACCACAGGAGAATCTTGAGTTTGAGGCCAGCCTGGGCAACTTAGTGAGACCTAGTCTCAAAATAAAACATAAGCAACACTGGGGATGTAGCTCAGTGGTAGAGTACCCTTGGGTTCAGTCCCTATTACCACACATGTGCATGCATCACACACACACACACACACACACACACACACACACACACACACACACAAAGGAAAAAAAAACTATATGAATTTGATGATTTAGTAAATCTGATTTTACTTTTCTTATGTTTACATCAATATAGCATATATTCTTTTAGGACATTAATTTATTGATATCTTTTTCTTTCTTTTTTTTATAGTATACTGTATGGAATTTTGTTCCAAAAAATTTATTTGAACAATTCAGAAGAGTGGCAAACTTTTATTTTCTTATTATATTTTTGGTTCAGGTAAGCTTTATCACTTAATGGATTATTGTTTGTAAACATGTTTTCTAAAAATATGTCTTAGAAAAGGGAAAAATTACATTGTGTTCTTAGGTATTTGACCATGGGATCATTTTTTTAAAATATTTATTTTCTAGTTTTCGGTGGACACAACATCTTTATTTTATATTTATGTGGTACTGAGGATCGAACCCAGCAAACCGCTGTTGAGCCACATCCCCAGCCCATGGGATCATTTTTTTAAAATAAGAGGTGTCACAATGTAGTCAAAGAATAAATTCTCTAAATCATATCTAGATTTCTAAAAAATAGCCTATGGATTTTAAGATCAGTTGTATTTTGTTTCATTACTGATGTACCATAGAGCTGATAACTGAAATCTAAGCTAAGATATAACCTATCATAGTTCAGAATCCTGCACAGAACATATTTTGGCTGTTAATATACAGTGCATATTTTTGGCACATGCCTACCTATGGAATCATCTTTGAATAAAGTGAAATTCTTTTGTTTTTTTAATTTAAGTTTTATTTTAGCTGGATATAATGGTTCATGCCTGTGGCCCTAGCTGTTCAGGAGGCTGAGGCAGAAGGATCACTTGAGCCCAGGAATTCGAAGCCAGCCTGGACAACATAGTGAGACCCCCATCTCAAATAAAGAAATTTTAATTTCAAATTTTTTAAACAGTTCTACTTTTTAAGAATCTCCAGGAGTACAGAGTCTTTATTCAGGAGAGCCTTTTCTGTTCATTATAATATGGTTTGCCAGTTTCTAAATCTTGACATTATACTTTTTCTTATATATCCCAATTATCAAGAGAGAAGCCTATGAAATCTGAGTATAAGTCAAGATGTAAAAATAGTGATTATCATTTTCCTTCAGAGATTATGCTTTTAGGAGAAAACTTCATAAATTTCTTTCATTATGGCATTGAAATTTTTTAATAAGCTCTTTACTTTTCTCTCAGTAGAACCTGGGATTTCAAAAGAAAAATTTAGGGTTGGATTTGTAGCTCAGTGGTAGAGCCTAGTATGTATGAGGCACTGGGTTCAATTCTCAGCACCACGTTAAATAAATAAATAAATAAATAAATGGTATTATGCCCATCTACACCTAAAAATATATTTTAAAAAAAGAAAAGTTAATACTAGTCAATCATTTTAATGCTTTGAGAAACATTTACATTTTTTTAAAATTGCTTTTCTTTATGAACAGAGTTCAAGGATCTCCTGATTTATGTCAAGAGAGCATGTGTTTGGTTTTCTTGGAAAAGTGAGAAGTCATATTAGCCATATCCAAATAGTATACATGGCTTTGTGAAATAACTAGCTAAGATCAGGAATTTAGCATATCTGTGAAATAGAACAAATTTAATTGCCCTATTCAGAGTAAAGGAACAGTAATAAGTCATAAGGCCCCTGTTCTTGCTAACCATATGTAATCACTGCTGTAAATACTTCTTTACTTCTCTAGCAACTTATTGAAACCTCAGTTGTATGATTTACATTTTAATTACAGCATCATTTTCTTTGCTGTCCCCCTCTGACTGCTGGATAGAACAAAATTGCTTGTAGCAAAAACCTTTTCCATACTCCCATTCCTAGTTCTCACTTCCCAGTGTTGAGTTTATTCTGAATGAGAGGGTAAAAATTACTGACACATTTATCAGCATTTTTCAAGATGTGCAAATAAATTGTAAAACAAGATCTGAACAGCTATAGCTCCACTTCTGGGCAATATTGAAGAAGAACTTAAAAATACCCTGTGTGTTAAGAAAGCAGAGTGACTGAGTCCACGCTAGCAATGTATGTGGGTATACGATACAGATTTAAATATTCTACCAATCCTTATATCATAGCCAATAAGGTGAAGTTGTGAAATTATAAATTAAATTATACTTGCTGCATAATAGAATGAGATTTTAGATGTTAATAGTATGATGTACATGGTATAAAATAATAATACTCTGCATTCTTTTTAATCTAGCTCATGATTGATACACCTACCAGTCCAATTACCAGTGGACTTCCATTATTTTTTGTGATAACAGTAACCGCCATAAAGCAGGTATGAAATACTTTCTATTATTGTTGTTTTCATTCAGTTCATTTAAGTTGCTAAATCTTTCCACAACAAAGTAACATTTATTATCCTGAAAAGAATTCCATTTCTAAAAAAGCATAAATTTGTTTAATATATAATAAAATCAAACTGTTAGCCAGTCTATTATATTTCGGGTACCTGATGACTGATAAATGATTACCATTATTAAAATGTTGCTCCTTTGACACAGCTAGGAAGCATGTAAAAACAAATACTATATGTACAAGCCAATTTATATATGAAACAGTTTATTATAATCATCTTAGTTGAATCTGGTGATATTTAAAGAAAAATAGTTCGAAGGAATATGTTTACAGGTAGTAAAAAGCATACTTCTGGATTGAACATTTGTGAATAAAAGTTGTATAGTGCTTTCTTAGTTTTTACAACTATACTTTTATGTAAAGTAGCACCCTAACGAAAAAAGTTTCAGCCAAATTATGAGTTTACATTAAAATCTAGGTGTAGAGACACAAAATTATAGGATAAACATACTAATTAAGAAATAAAGACTTCTTTAAAATGTCATGTTGTTATAGCTAGCACTCTCAAAAAGTCTTGACAGGCTCTCTGATTATACAGAGATGTGATCCCTACCAACGGAGAGAGTTAATTGACTTATCTAAATGTGATGAACTTTCATTTTGTAATATATAGGGCTGGGCACAGGGTAATCCCAGTGTCTTGGGAGGCTGAGGCAGGAGGATTAGGAATTAAAACCCAGTCTCCAAAAGTTAATGAGACCCTGTCTCTAAATAAAATGTTTAAAAAAGGGCTGGAAATGTGGCTCAGTGGTTAAGTGCCCCTGGGTTCAATCCCTGCTACCAAAAAAAAAAATAAGAAGAAGATGTAAGAGATAAGGTATAGATGGACATGAAAATAAAATTGACAAACACTTTGGGATGAAGTATGTTTTCTATTATGTAAGGAGGATAAGAGGAGTCTATGGATTAACAATTAAATTATGAATCTAGTGTAGCAAAGAATATTGAGCCACAGCTCTTAGTTTGATTTCTTTCTTTACGCTTCTATCAAGGACTAGAATTGGTGCATGTAATTCAGTAAGCATTCAAATCATTCTGTACAGTTTTCCAGATGTAATTTTTCTCATCAGAGTAACACGTATTCATCCCTTGTACCTCTTTTATATATATACTTTCCTCTTAAGTGATTTCATCTAGTCTGGTGATTTAAAGTATCATCTGTATGTTGATAGTTCTCAAATTTATATCTATCTTTAAACTATTATTTGAACTTCCAACACATGTACAACTGTTTACACAACAGTTCTGCTTATTATGTCTTACAAGAATCTCAAACAGAACTCTTGATGTTTTTTCTCTAACGCTTATTAAAGTTTATTAATGGCTCTGCCATCTGTCCACCGCAAACCTTGGCATCTCCTTCTTTGACTATTTTTGTCCCTAGCTTCAAGATCTACCTCATTAGTCTGCTTATCATGATCTCTTCCCTGGACAATTGCATTATTCTTCCAATAGTTTCTCACTTCTACTCTTGCTCTCCTGCTGTTTCCATATAATAGCCAAATTGATCTCTTAAAATCAGATAATACCACCCTCCTATTTAAAACTGTTCGGAATTTCTTGTCAAACTGACCAAAACACTACCCATTTCAATGATCTACACAGATATACAGTCTAGTTCCTGGTTCTCTTTATTTCCCATTGTTTTTACATATACTCACTGTCCTCTAGCCGTACCCTTGTACCCTTCTCTTTGTCCTCAAATGCAGTAAGCATGCTCCTATCCAAAAGCTTTATGACTTGCTGCTGTACTCTTCCTGGAAAGTTTTTCTACCAGGTAATTGCATGGCTCAATTCCTCATTTTACTTAGATACTTGAACTTTGGCTTTTCCTGGTCATAGCATACCATTCCCTAATGTTTTTTTCCATCTTTTTTCTTCATATCATTTATTCTGACTTGGTGTTCTGTTGAATTAATGTTTGCTTAAAGTTTATCATTTTCATTCAAATGTTTAGCTCTCTAAGGACAGAGACTGTTTTATATACTGGCTTATTTCCAGTGACTGAATGAGACCATACACCTCTATGGGCTTTTAAATATTAGCTGAATAAATGAATAAATTAACCTATTGAATATTTTTAAAGCAATGTAAAATGTTATTATATGTCTTGTCCTTATTTCTCAGTATATATTGGCCAAATATGAACTGCATTTAATTGGAATTTGATACCATTCATGAAGTGAGTTGAAAAAAATTATGGTATATACCTATCCATAAAACAATCATTTAGTATAATTATAATAATAATTGACATCCTGTCTTCTTCTAAACTGGGTTAGGTAAAAATGCATAAAATCTAAAGTAAGAAACAGGGAAATTATACTTCAAACCTGAGTTAGTATGGTTATTGCTGTTGTGAACTAAATTTTTAAAAATTTTTTTTTCATTGTAGATGAACACAATACCTTTATTTTGTTTGTTTATTTTTCTGTGATACTGAGGATCAAACCTAGTCCTCACACATGCTAGGCAAGCACTCTACCACTGAGCCACAATCCCAACCCCTAGAACTAAATTTAAATGAGAATTTCTTGACACCTAATGCAAAAGAGGAAATATATAATTTTCAAAGAGAAAATTTAACCTATAAGGCTTTTCTGCCTTTCTCAAAGCAAATTTCAGGACTTGAATTTTTCTGTTTTGTAATAACTATTCCGAAGTTTACTCATTTAATAAACAAAGAAAGTACTTTCTTCGATATATTATTCAGTCTTTATGTCTGTCACTATAAATCAAGAGAAGAAATTCAGAAAAATTGTAGAAGTGAAAGTTGCTACGATCCAACCTTATTGGTATTCTTTTCTTCTCCCTTTTTAGTTTGCTTTTGCTTTTTTCGCTTTTGCCAAAATAAGAAAGACTCCATTACCAGTTGTTTGTTTTTAAAATTTTCCCATCTGTATATACTTGTCATATATTCTCAAGATATAGTGCTCTGGTAAATAAGATGGTCTCTACCTTTTAGGAGCTTTAACTCCATGAAGTAGGAAGGTAAGACCAAATACAAAAATAACCACATAGAGTGGTAATAAGATATACTAGATATGACTGTTCAAAAAAGTGATGTAGCACTTCATCTGGATGATCAAGGAGGATTCTGTGGAGGAATGTTATTTAGTTGAGTCTTAGAACATGGATAAAATAACAAATGAAAAATGTTAAGGTAGAAACAAACTCAAAGACTCAAATGAGAGAAAAGACAAGACCTATTTTGGGGAATTATAAGGCTAATTAATGTTTGAGCCTCTTTAGGAAAATACTAAGAGGTAATAGTAGAAATTAACATAGATACTAAATTAAGGAAGCTATAAGATTCTTTGCTCTAAGGTTTGGGAGTCACCAGGGATTTTGAGCAGGATAGTAATTTAAAACAATGTTGTATGAAGATTGATCTGACAGTAATACGTACAAGGAACTAGAATTTATAAACTTATATTAGAAAAGATATTGCCTTTATTATTATAGCTTTGCTGTTAATGTCTTCCTACTATAAAAGTGTACTTTTTGACGGTTTCAGAAAAGATGTTTTGACTCCATTAAATTTTTCTCAGATTGACATATCTTAGCTTAAATGGGGCCAATATAACTTAGCCTATCTATCTAAAGTGTTCATATAGGCAAGGATATTTTCCACAAACGATAATATAAAACATAGTCTATAATTCTATACCTTACTTTCTGTCACTTAATGTTATCTCTTAAGTGTCATCTCATTATCTGTACTTATACTTTACCTTGAGTCCTTGATTAAATAGCACAGAAAGTCTTTTCTACTTAAAAAAAAAATATGTTCCTTAACATCAAAAGATTCTTGGTGAAATATTTGTCTGTTTCTCTTTCTAGTAATGACCTGTATAGTCTACCCTGTTTTTTATGGTACTACAGATTGAGCATTCTTTATCTGAAATGGTTGGGATAGAATTACTTTGGATTTCAGGGTTGGTTTTTTTTTTTCAGATTTTTGGGATATTTGCATGTGCATAATAAGATACCCTGGGGATGGGACCCAAATCTGAACATAAAATGTATTTATGTTGTATATTCACTTTGTAGTCTTGGCTTGAAGATAACTCTGTACAGTATTTGAGATATTTTTGCACATGATATTTTACACATGAGATCAGGTGTGGAATTTTCCACTTGGGGCATCATGTCATTACTCAAAAAGTTATGAATTTTGGAGCATTTTGGGACTCCAGTTTTCAGGTTAGGGATGCTCAACCTGTAATTATAATTAATTCTTTTGGTCTATTGTTTTAAAAAGTGAACAGAGTCAATCTAAGTTTCAAAATCTTCTTTTTTTTCTGTTTATAGTCTT
This sequence comes from Ictidomys tridecemlineatus, assembly GCF_052094955.1. NCBI lineage: Eukaryota > Metazoa > Chordata > Mammalia > Rodentia > Sciuridae > Ictidomys > Ictidomys tridecemlineatus. The sequence goes on from NC_135479.1 coordinate 126,485,570, forward strand.
TAATAATACAGTGTGATTTTATGTTTTGTAATTAAAATAAAATATTATTTGTACATTAAAGTGATAGAATTTAGTGATGGAATAGTGTTAGGAAAATAGGAGTCAAGAATATGACTTTGCAAGGTCTGGGGATATAGCTCCATTGGTGGAGTGCTTGCCTTGCATGCCCCCCCAAAAAAAGAATGACTTTGTAGATTTTTGGCATGAGTCAAGTTAGGAAATATGGAAAATGCAACAAATTTTGGGGGAAATATCCTAAATTTAGTTTGTAAGATATTTATGAGAGAGGTGGAATCCCGCCAGCCAAGCCCGCACTGACCACCGGGCTGAGTACGGGATTTTAGACGGGGAAGGAAGCGGTACAGTCCCATCCCCCACAGCGGACACTCCACCAAGGCAATCAGCAGCCAGCATCTTGAAAAGCTGAAGTATCCACTGCCACTCTCCGACAGATTGCAAACAACAAAACAGGTGTGTGGCACTCAGCCCATCCCCCATTCATCGGGAACTCTCATAAAATCTCTCCTAGGCTTTCCGGGGGAGTGAGTATCAGAGTGAGCCTGCATAAAGACTAGGGGGGAACTAGAGGCACCTGACCTGCAACCCCCCCTCCCCATCTGCAGCCAAAACGAAACCTGTCTAGCTAGCGCTGGGGGAGGGGCAAGCAAGAAAAATCAAAAGGACAGAGTACCTGGGATCCCAATTGCCAACTGGGGGACCCCGGAGATCCAGGCAACTGATTCACGCGGCCTGCCCTGCGGCTACAGAAGGCGTGGGAGGGAGTATCAGAGTGAGCCTGCATAAAGGAAGGAAGCCGTACAGTTCTATCACCCGCAACGGAAACAAAACAATAGAGTGCCGGGGTTCCCAATAGTCACCCTCCACACCCAACAAACGGCAGGCCCAGAGTACAGTTTGAACTGCTGAGCACCATCACTCAGGGGAAATCTGGTCTAGCAGGAGAAACCAAGATTAGCAGGAGAAACCAGGAGGCTAGAGGCAAGGCCCTCGAGACTGGGCAGCTGGAAGCTGCAGGCCCACCAGCGACAGTTCACTCACTGCCCGCGTAGCTGGGCGGTAGGAGAACACCCGCCCGCAGGCAACCGATCACCCGCCCGCGGCCTGTGATACTGGGCAACTGGAGACCGTCCACCTGCCGCGACAGGGAGCTGAAACCAAACAGAGACAGTCCAGTCACACCCCCCCATCAGGACACCCCGGCAAGGAACTGGGGCCGGTCATAGCAAAGTAGTGTCGTCACTGGAGCTCGGACGTCGGAACTTCCTTCACAGCGGAATCCACGTTAGCAGGCATAGTTTAACAACACAAAGGAGAGACATCAGAGTAATACAGAACCAAAACAAATCTATAGAAGAGAGCAGAAACACGACAATCAAATAGAGCTGGAAAGCAACAGGGACAACATGAGAAAACAAGGGAAAAAAGGAGTACAAACAATGCAAGACAACTTAATTCTACAAGAGGACATAGAAACATCAGAAGCAGGGATAGGGAAAGAACTCAAGGCATACCTAACTCGAATGAAAAGGAATATTAGAGAAGACATGAGACAGCAAGTCCAAGAAATAAAAATATATTTTGAAAATGAATTAAACAAACAAATTCAAATGGCAAAGAACGAGCTCTACCAGGAGATAGAGATCTTAAAAAAGAATCAAACAATAATCCTAGAATTGCAGGAAACTATAAACCAAATTAAAAACTCAAACGAGAATATTACAAATAGACTTGATCAAGTAGAAGTCAGAACATCAGATAATGAAGACAAGGTTTATCAACTTGAAAAGAGTATAGTCAACACAGAAAAGATGCTTAAATCCCATGAGCAATCTATTCAAGAGATATGGGATGTCATTAAAAAACCAAATTTGAGAGTCATCGGGATAGAAGAAGGCACAGAGATTCAAACCAAAGGAATGGACAGCATATTAAATGAAATAATTGTAGAAAACTTCCCAGAGATGAAAGATGGAATGGATTGCCAAATCCTGGAAGCCTGCAGGACCCCAAACATTCAAAACTATAATAGACCAACTCCAAGACACATAATTATGAAGATAGCCAACATACAGGACAAGAAGAGAATATTAAAAGCTAAGAGAGAAAAGAGACAGATTACATTCAGGGGTAAACCAATTAGGTTAACGACTGATTTCTCAGCACAGACTTTGAAAGCGAGAAGATCCTGGAACAATGTATTTCAAACGCTGAAAAATAATGGATTTCAACCAAGAATACTGTATCCAGCAAAATTGAGCTTCAGATTTGACAACGAAATTAAAATCTTTCACGATAAACAAAAGCTAAAAGAATTTGCAGCAAGAAAACCAGCACTGCAAAGCATTCTGAGCAAAATACTACAAGAAGAGGAATTGAAAAATAGTGCCCAAAACTAACAACAAGAGGTATCTCAGTAAAGGAGGAGGAAAATAACCAAAAGGTAAAACTAGCCAAACTAAAATAAATAAATTAAGAAGCATGACTGGAAGTACAAATCATATCTCAATTGTAACCTTAAATGTTAATGGCCTAAACTCACCAATCAAGAGATATAGGCTAGTAACCTGGATCAAAAAAACAAATCCAACAATATGCTGCCTTCAGGAGACTCATATGATAGGAAAAGACATACACAGGCTGAAGGTAAAAGGTTGGGAAAAATCATACCACTCACATGGCCCTTGGAAGCAAGCAAGGAGTGGCCATACTCATATCAAATAAAATCAACTTCAAACCTAAGTTAATTAAGAAGGATAAAGAAGGACACTATATACTGTTAAAAGGGACCATCCACCAACAAGACATAACAATTATCAATTTGTATGCACCAAACAATGGAGCTGCAACGTACATAAAACAAACGCTCCTCAAGTTCAAGAGTCAAATAGACCATAACACAATAATTACGGGTGACTTCAACACACCACTCTCGCCATTAGACAGATCCTCTAGACAAAAACTGAATAAAGAAACTATAGAACTCAACAGCACAATCAATAACCTAGACCTAACCGACATATATAGAATATACCAACCATCATCAAGTGGATACACGTTCTTCTCAGCAGCACATGGATCCTACTCAAAGATAGACCATATATTATGCCATAAGGCAACTCTTAGTAAATATAAAGGCATGGAGATAATACCATGCACCATATCTGACCATAATGGAATGAAATTGGAAATCAGTGATAAAAAAGGAAGGAAAAATCCTACACCACATGGAAAATGAACAATATGTTATTGAATGATCAATGGGTTACAGAAGACATAAAGGAAGAGATAAAAAAATTCTTAGAGTTAAATGATAATACAGACACAACATACCGGAATCTATGGGACACAATGAAAGCAGTTTTAAGAGGGAAATTCATTTCCTGGAGTTCTTTCATCAAAAAAAGAAAAAAACCAACAAATAAATGAACTCACACTACACCTCAAAAACCTAGAAAAGGAAGAACAAAACAACAGCAAATGTAGTAGAAGACAAGAAATAATTAAAATTAGAGCAGAAATAAAAGAAATTGAAACAAAAAAAACCATTTAAAAAATTGATAAAACTAAAAGTTGGTTCTTTGAAAAAATAAATAAGATAGACAAGCCTTTAGCCATGCTAACGAAAAGAAGAAGAGAGAGAACTCAAATTACTAATATACGGGATGAAAAAGGCAATATCACAACAGACACTACAGAAATACAGAAGATAATTAGAAAGTATTTTGAAACCCTATATTCTAATAAAATAGAAGATAGCGAAGATATCGATAAATTTCTTAAGGCATATGATTTGCCCAGATTGAGACAGGAAGACACACACAATTTAAACAGACCAATAACAAAGGAAGAAATAGAAGAAGCCATCAAAAGACTACCAACCAAGAAAAGCCCTGCACCGGATGGGTATACAGCGGAGTTCTACAAAACCTTCAAAGAAGAATTAATACCAATACTTTTCAAGCTATTTCAAGATATAGAAAAAGAAGGAGCTCTTCCAAATTCATTCTATGAGGCCAACATCACTCTGATCCCAAAACCAGACAAAGACACTTCAAAGAAAGAAAACTACAGACCAATATCTCTAATGAACTTGGATGCAAAAATTCTCAATAAAATTCTGGCGAATCGAATACAAAAACATATCAGAAAACTTGTGCACCATGATCAAGTAGGATTCATCCCTGGGATGCAAGGCTGGTTCAATATACGGAAATCAATAAATGCTATTCACCACATCAATAGGCTTAAAGACAAGAACCATATGATCATCTCGATAGATGCAGAAAAAGCATTTGACAAAGTACAACATCCCTTTATGTTCAAAACACTAGAAAAACTAGGGATAACAGGAACTTACCTCAACATTGTAAAAGCTATATATGCTAAACCTCAGGCTAGCATCATCCTAAATGGAGAAAAACTGAAGGCATTCCCTCTAAAATCTGGAACAAGACAGGGATGCCCTCTCTCACCACTTCTGTTCAACATAGTCCTCGAAACACTGGCCAGAGCAATTAGACAGATGAAAGAAATTAAAGGCATAAAAATAGGAAAAGAAGAACTTAAATTATCACTATTTGCAGATGACATGATTCTATACCTAGCAGACCCAAAAGGGTCTACAAAGAAACTATTAGAGCTAATAAATGAATTCAGCAAAGTGGCAGGATATAAGATCAACACGCATAAATCAAATGCATTCCTGTATATCATCGACAGATCCTCTGAAATGGAAATGAGGACAACTACTCCATTCACAATATCCCCCCCAAAAATAAAATACTTGGGAATCAACCTAACAAAAGAGGTGAAAGACTTATACAATGAAAACTACAGAACCCTAAAGAGAGATATAGAAGAAGACCTTAGAAGATGCTAAAATATACCCTGTTCATGGATAGGCAGAACTAACATCATCAAAATAGCGATATTACCAAAAGTTCTCTATAAGTTCAATGCAATGCCAATCAAAATCCCAACAGCATTTCTTGTAGAAGTAGATAAAACAATCATGAAATTCATATGGAATAATAAAAGACCCAGAATAGCAAAAACAATGCTAAGCAGGAAGTGTGAATCTGGAGGTATAGCGATACCAGAGCTCAAACTGTACTACAAAGCAATAATAACAAAAACAGCATGGTACTGGTACCAAAGCAGGCAGGTGGACCAATGGTACAGAATAGAGGACACAGAGACTAATCCGCAAAGTTACAACTATCTTATATTTGATAAAGGGGCTAAAAACATGCAATGGAGGAAGGATAGCATCTTCAACAAATGGTGTTGGGAAAATTGGAAATCCATATGCAACAAAATGAAATTGAATCTCTTTCTCTCGCCAGCCACAAAAGTTAACTCAAAATGGAACAAGGAGCTAGATATCAAAACAGAGACACTGCGTCTGATAGAAGGAAAAGTTAGCTACGATCTACATATTGTGGGGTTGGGCTCCAAATTCCTTAATAGAACGCCTGTAGCCCAAGAGTTAATAACAAGCATAAACAAATGGGACCTACTTAAACTAAAAAGTTTTTTCTCAGCAAGAGAAACAGTAAAAGAGGTAAATAGAGAGCCTACATCCTGGGAACAAATTTTTACCCCACACACCTCAGATAGAGCCCTAATATCCAGAATGTACAAAAAACTCAAAAAATTAAACAATAAGATAACAAATAATCCAATCAACAAATGGGCCAAGGACCTGAACAGACACTTCTCAGAGGAGGACATACAATCAATCCACAAGCACATGAGAAAATGCTCACCATCTCTAGCAATCAGAGAAATGCAAATCAAAACCACCCTAAGATACCATTTCACTCCAGTAATATTGGCAGCTATTATGAAGTCAAACAACAATAAGTGTTGGCGAGGTTGTGGGGAAAAGGGCACACTTGTACACTGCTGGTGGGACTGCAAAATGGTGAGGCCAATTTGGAAAGCAGTATGGAGATTCCTGGGAAAGCTGGGAATGGATCCACCATTTGACCCAGCTATTGCCCTTCTCGGACTATTCCCTGAGGACCTTAAAAGAGTGCACTAGAGGGATACGGCCACATCAATGATTATAGCAGCACAATTCACAATAGCTAGACTGTGGAACCAACCTAGATGCCCTTCAATAGATGAGTGGATAAAAAAATTGTGGCAGCTATACACAATGGAGTATTATGCAGCACTAATAAATGACAAAATCATAGAATTTGCAGGGAAATGGATGGCATTAGAGCAGATTATGCTAAGTGAAGCTAGCCAAGCCCTAAAAAACAAATGTCAAATGTCTTCTTTGATATAAAGAGAGCCACTAAGAATAGAACAGGAAGGAAGAGCATGAGGAAAAGACTAACAGTAAACTAAGACGAATGGGGGGAGAGAAAGGGAGAGATAAGGGAAAGCATATGGAAATGGTAGGAGACCTTCAGTGATACACAAAATTATAAGAGGTTATGAGTGGCAAGGGGGAGGGGGAAAAAAGGGAGAGAATTGAAGAACAGCAGAGGAGGTAGAGAGGGAAGATGGGAGGGGAGGGGAGGGGAGGGGGGATAGTAGGGGATAGGAAAGGTAGCAGAATACAACAGTCACTAATATGCCATTATGTAAAAATGTGAGTATGTAACAGAAGTGAGCCTGCAATATGTATTTGGGGAGTTCAAAACCCAATTGAGTCAAATGTATGAAAGATGATATATCATGAGCTCTGTAATGTTTTGAACAATCAATAAAAAAAAATGAAAAAAAAAAAGCCCAAAATACCCAATAATAATCTTTGGAAGCAGACACAAGAAGCCAACAGTGGTTGTTTGCTTCTTGGGGATGCAAATGATGTTGTTTTTTTGTTTGTTTGTTTGTTTCCTCTTGATGTTCTTGTTTCCCTCTCTGTACTTCCCCTACCTATATCAAACCATAAATTATTTATAATATATGTAATTTTAAAAGGAAATCAACAAACCATTAAACTAATTAAAATTTTAAAAAATATATTTATGAGACATCAAAATGGAGATAATAATGCAGCTAGATATTAAGTTTGGAATCCAGAAGGATATGAATTAGAGATAGAAATTTCAGAATTACCATATATTTTGTATTATATGAATACCCAGAAATAGTGAGGGTGAAGTGTGAGAAAAGGGTCCACAAAGGTAATGTGGACCTCCAATAAGGAAATGGAGAAGTAGCTAGAGAGAGCCTATGAAAACAGGAACCATGTATATCATGAAAACCAAAAGAACAGAGTATTTCTAGTAAGAACAAATGTCAAATATCTGGTGAATGAAATGTGGTGGTTTTTTTTATTCTTTTTTTTTTTAAGAGAGAGAGAGAAATTTTTAATATTTATTTTTCAGTTTTTGGAGGACACAACATCTTTGTTTGTATGTGGTGCTGAGGATTGAACCCGGGCCGCACGCATGCCAGGCGAGCACGCTACCGCTTGAGCCACATCCCCAGCCCTGAAATGTTTTAAGGAAGTTTTCACAATGTTTTTCTTACTTGATCAAAATGGTTTTAAAATTATACTGAAAGGGGTATTTTTTTATTCTTTATATATTTACAGGGATATGAAGATTGGTTACGACATAACTCAGATAATGAAGTAAATGGAGCTCCTGTTTATGTTGTTCGAAGTGGTGGCCTTGTGAAAACTAGATCAAAAAACATTCGGGTATGCATCTAGTAAATAATAGAAAATAGTATTTTGATATTAGAGCATTAATTTCTATCTTGATTATACTTTAGTACAACAGGCTTTAGCCTGTTTTTTCTACATAAATGTAATATGATAGGGGCTGGGGTGCAGCTCAGTGGTAGGGTGCATGCCTAGCATGCTGGAGGCCCTGGATTTTACTCCTAATACCAAAATAATAAGAAATAAAATGAAGTGAAATACTCTGATAAGGTTCTTATAAGTCCTTACCTTTTAAAATCTGTTTACTCAGCTTTCCCCCAACATTTTTCATAGGTGGGTGATATTGTTCGAATAGCCAAAGATGAAATTTTCCCTGCAGATTTGGTGCTTCTGTCCTCAGATCGACTTGACGGTTCATGTCATGTTACAACTGCTAGTTTGGATGGAGAAACTAATTTGAAGGTTTGTTCATATATATGTTAGAGTGCTGCTCTTGATGAACAAAATAGCTTTGTGTTATTACTGATATTTTCCTTTGGTTAAGTAATAAAATTTGACCTGATGAAGAAGACATTTTTTTTAATTACTGAAACTTTTAAAAAGCATGATTTTTTAAAAGAATAAGTGTTATTATATATCTATTTTAAGAGTGGTCTAACATGGTTTAGTCAATTCAAGTTGAAAATGGAAAGTATATTTTAGGAAAAATATAGTCTTATTATTTTTGTGATGATTATTTTTTTTTGTGTGTGTGTGTCTATACACATCAGGGATTGAACTCAAGAGCACTCGACCACTGAGCCACATCCCTAGTTCTATTTTGTGTTTTATTAGAGATAAGGTCTCACTGAGTTGCTTAGCACCTCTAAGTTGCTGAGACTGGCTTTGAACTCTTGATTCTCTTCTTTCAGCCTCCAAAGTTACTGGGATTACTGGCGTGCATCACCATGCCTGGCATGGTGGTTTTTTATCTAAGGGACAACTTTAAATTTTTTCAGTTTTCAGACTACAGCCAAGAGTGAAAATTCACATTTTTCCCCTGTTAAATTGCTTATAATAAACTTTGAACAGTAGTGACTGTATGCACACACTTCATTTCCTTGTATGTAAATGGCCTCCATAGACAGGTAATCTCAGCAATCCCTTTTTTCTTTCCCTTCTGTTTTATTATCTAGCTGAGTTATCTCAAGTACAGTAGGTTTTATCTGTAAAAGAGATTTGAAGTACCTGATATCTAAAGTCACATTTGATTACAGTTTAATCCTTTTTCCCCCCTAGACACACGTGGCAGTTCCAGAAACAGCAGTATTACAAACAGTTGCCAATTTGGACAGCCTTATAGCTGTAATAGAATGCCAGCAACCAGAAGCAGATTTGTACAGGTATGATGTTCAGTGTACTCATTGTAAATACCATTAATAATAGACTTCGTTTTTTGGTTTTATAACCATAAGCAGAAAATCAAATCTTTATCTAATTGGTAATATTATTTATGGAGAAGGTAAAGGAAGGGTGAAATTGAGGACAGCAATTGGGGAGGGGATAAAAGCAGAATTTACCAGAATTCTAAGCAGAAGATATGAATTTAAAAGCATGCCTTCCATTATCTTCTACTTCTACTGTTATGAACCAGCATGCTCACATATAGCTCTAAAATCTATAGAGCTGCAGAAGTAGTATTATTCCTTTTAAGCCCTCATAGATTTGGGGCTTTAATAAATATACTGACAAATTACAGAAGCATTGTAATTGGACTGATTTTTATCACATAAGCAAAGTAAAAGTTTATGAGATTTTTTGTTGTTTCAGATTTTTACTAGCATTAAGTATTATAATTTTAAAATGTTTACTAATTTTATAGATAATGATTTTAAACTGTATTTTTTTATCAGAAAGGTTAAGTCGTTTTCTATGCTTGTTTTCGTTTTTCTCTCTTAAATTGTGCTTCTTTTCAATTGCCTGTTTATTAATTGGGATTACATTATTCCTCTTTAAGAACTTTTAATAGTTTATTGAAAGTAACTCATGTGGTATTGAGTGATCTGTGCTAAACTACTGAAAGAAGTGAAAAATAGTGCTCCTTTCTATTTAGGAGCAGCCTCTAGCATGTGCCTATTTCACAGAAGTCTTCATTTTCTCTTTTTTGGGCTGCTTTAGTTCTCTTTGTTTTCTTTCTACCATTTATATTTTAGACTTTTACATAGCTCTTCTATATTTAAGATTTTTCCCTAATAAAATAACATTTTGCTTCTAGGAATTTATCTTAATGAAAATGTGAAAGGATATATATGCAGTGTTATTCAGTCAGGACTATATTGTTTAGGCTGTTCATAAGTGGAGAAATAAACCTAAATTTCATAGTAGTGGTTTGAATAAATTATGCAATAACCAAGAAATGCAGTACTATGTGTGGCTATTAAAAATAATGGTGTAGATATGCTTTTGATTGGGCACGTTAAGTTGGGAGAAAAATGTTAATATCACTATTTATATTGTGATCCTGTTTTTGTTTTTAAGATGCATACATACACGCATACATGCATATGAATATAAAAAAACCTGGAGAATGTACTCCAAAATATTAGCAGAATTTGTATTTGGTAGTGGGATTACCAACATTGTGACTTTAAAAAATATTTTCTTAATTGTTTTATAAAATACTCATATATTTGAGTATGTATGTAGCTTTTGTATTTGAAAGGGGAATAATAAAGTGATTTTGAAGAACATCAAATGTGGATTTGAAACAAGGGATAAAGAAGACACAAGATGGATTGGGCCAGTGTGGAACTGACCTGAACAGATAACTTAGAAATGCCTAGAATCAAGAATAACAGAACAGGGCTAGGGATGTGGCTCAAGCAATAGCACGCTCGCCTGGCATGCGCAAGGCCCTGGGTTCGATCCTCAACACCACATAAAAATAAAATAAAGATATTAAAAAAAAAAAGAATAACAGAACAAATAAAAATAAAAGAAACAGCTCCTTGTTGGAATTTAGCTAAGGGAAACAAAAGTACTGATCACACATCATCTCTGAAACGTATAGAGAAACACTAGCTGAATTTTTTTTATTATTATTATTTTGGTTTTTTGTGGTACTGGGGATCAAACCCAGGGCCTTGTGCATGTAAGGCAAGCACTCTCTTAACTGAGCTATATCCCTAGCCCAAATTGTTTTCTTTGAATCTAAATTCAAGGTCTAGGAGTCAAGACTACATAAAATTCCACTATAAGTGGAGAAAATAAGAACAGTACTTCGCATTGACATAAACTGACAAAAATAGAAATAAGAAACTGGAAAGAAACAATGAAGTCAAAGTCTCCAAGGGATAAAGGATCTGTGACTTGGAAACGGAATCATAGGGGACATTTGAAAGGGAGTACTTAATATTTCTTTGCCTAAAGATTAACATGATACTTTGTCTAGAATTTGCTTCAACTCAGAATTTGCTTCTTACTATAGTAAAAAGTAACTGTATTCATGAATTGACTCCTTGCTCTGATGATGTTTTGGTGGTAGAAGTTGGGATTGAAAGGCCCAGCTGGAAGTCCATTATACCATTCACTCTAGATTTCAAGCAATGGACACTTTAAATATAACTGCAAGGCTAAAGAAGTCCAGAAGTTCACTGATAGGTTTTTTGCTTACTACTCTATCCCTACCATATAACTCATACATTAAGTAGTTGCTCAGTGAATATCTGTTGAATGAATGAATGAATGTATAAGCTGGTTCAGTGACATATAGTCACAAGAGTCATTAGTCAATTATAATGAAACATGTAGATATTCATTGTTGGCTAACTAACATGCATTTTGTGTAAAAACTATAAATTCTCATGATGATCAAACAAATAATAATAGTAAAAACATAGCATTTATATATTTTTTTTCATGGTTATATCACCTTTTATTAAAGCTAATTGTATCAGTACTGTAGGGTTCCAATTTAAGAAGTACAATGCCATTTCCATGATAGCCATTATTATTTAAGTAGTCTGTTTTCATACATGTGAGCAATATTGGTGCAAAGCGAAAAGGCTGGGGTCTGTGCAGGTCCTGAGTTGGGGTGTCAGTGGTACCATAGGGATGGTCAGCCTCAATGTACATTTTGGTCCATTTATCTTTTTTTTTTAATATACCTTTATTTTTTTAAACTTCGTTTTTAAAAAACTTATTTTGTATTAGTTCTAATCAGTTCTACATGACAGCAGAAAGCTTTTCGATTCATTGTACGCTATTTAGTTTTTTTATGTGGTGCTGGGGATCGAACCCAGGGACTCATGCGTACTAGGCAAGCACTCTACCACTGAGCCACAACCCCAGCCTTGGTCCTCTTATCTTTATAATTCAATCATACTGCACAGTTTCAGTATTTACATTTGTGTAAACTGAGAAGAAATAACATGTTATAATAAAGCTTATTTTAGTGGGCTTTACGTGTCAGAAATAATTCCCTCTTTCATGATTATACTTTTTAGAAGGAATAGTTCCATATAAACATATAAATTGGTATATACATTTAGAAAACCTTATAGAGATCTATGTAAATTACAGTTTGGCCACCAAAAAGCAAATTAATTCCCCATTTTTTCAAAATCATTACTGTCACCAACAAGCAAATTAATTAATCCCCACTCCCTCAAAGTGAGTAAAATTTTTTAAAAAAAAGAAAAAAAGAATTGCTAGTGATTGTATTTTATGGTATGTTTTTAGAGAAAATATAATAATGATCACTGACTTTGGGGCCAGATGGAACAGATGGCTTTTATGTTTGTCATTCTGTGATTTGCTATAATCATGTTTTTTCCTATTAAATTGTTCTTGGTAATATGAGTTCTACATCCATTTTATATGAGTGTTTATATTAAACTTCAAAATTAGTTCTGGTGGAATCCAGAACATGTGTCGGGAACTTCTAAAAGCAACTTCTTTTTTCCTCCAAATCATGACATCATTTGGCCAGGTTAGCAATTGCTGCAATGAGAACAGCAGCTTCTGGGGACTGGTGGGTGCCCTGCAGCGAACGTGTACAGGCAGAAGCATCTGGCTGTGGGATGACGTTTAGTTCTTCTTGGCTTTCTTCAGATAGCGAGCCCTCAGAGACTTGTTGAGACCCATGGATATTTTAAGGTAAATCCAAGAAGGCAGGATGGAGATTATTGAGCCCATAAGAGAATGGATCAGGTATCCATTGGTTCGGGACTGCAAGCCTACTGTTTTAATTGCAGATTTCACAAATGTCTCTGAAGAGGGCTTGTCCCAAGTTGGCTTTCGGATTTTAGCCAGTTTTGTAGCTATGTAAAATGGCAGGACATTCTGCACAAAGATGCCCTTGCTTCTATACTCCTCATGGAGGTACTGAGAGAAGAAATCTACAAAAGCCTTGGTCGCAGAGTAGATGGCCAATAGTGGAACCGGAAACATGCCACTGGCAGAGGAGATGTTCAGAATTGCACCTTTAGACCTTTCTACCATGCCAGGCAGCACCACTCATGTCATCTTACAAACAGAAAGAATATTAATATTTATCAGTTTCCTAATGGCATTGTCCAAGTCAGGAATTTCCAAAAAGTATTCAGGATACTCATATGAGATTCCCACATTGTTCACTAAAATGCCAATTTCAAGACCCGCCAGGTCTGTTTTAATTTTATCATAAATATCTTCTGATGTAAAGTCAACAGCAATGGTCCTTGTCTCCACTTTGAATTTTTCTTTTATCTCACTGGAAACCTGGTTCAGTTTGTCTTGTGATCGGCTGATTAGGACAACCTTCATTCCATGATTTGCTAGCTCTTCTGCATATGCTTTTCCAATTCCATCAGTACTACCTGTGACAACTGCCCATTCACCGAGCGCCGGGCTGACCCCCACCTCGTTACCCACACCCCAGACGCGAAGAGCCGAGTAGAGCGAGTACGAGATGCGGAGGGACAGGTAGGCCACGGTGCCAAAGCCTACCCAGTACAGGAAGCTGGCAGCAGGGAGAGCGCTCTCCATGGCTTTCTAGCAGGCCTTTCTACCTCCGTGAATGGAAGAAAAAAAAAAATCGAATGAAGTCAGAAGGAGGTGCCAGCTGTGACTGCCAGGACAACACTCACGCGCCTTTCGTAGAACCCTTTGAGCCTAAAACCATAGCATTTATATTTTGAAAATTTTTTTAATTTCTTAATTACCAGGAGTAGAAAAGGCAAGATTACTAAGTGTTTTAAAGCCAAAGGACTATCAAGAGCTTTGTAATGTTGTGAACAACCAATAAAAAAAATAAAAAATTAAAATAAATAAATAAATGAAGCCAAAGGACTATTTTTATAATTTCTAGCATGAATATTGAACATTCATATATGCAAAAGGTTCATTTTTGTTTTATATATATGCAAAACTAGTGCTAAAACTAAGGTGTTTTACCCATTGATTTATAAGTAATATATTTTTGTAACATAGTGCATTCTTTTATAGATTCATGGGACGAATGATAATAACTCAACAAATGGAAGAAATTGTAAGGTAAGAATAAATTCACATTATCTAATTACTCTTAAGTGGGAATTCTTTGTGGGAGGGGTTAAAAGGTAAAGGGAAATTATAAGTAAACAACAGTGTATCAGAAAAGTTTAATATAAAAGCATTTAGCACTTTATATGATGGTAATTTATGGTGGCAATGAGTAAAGGTAAAATATCTTAGAAAATGTTATCAAGTAATTTAGTAAGATTTGTATATTTTTATTTCTCTCTTTAATAATATTAGGTAGTACCTTTAAAAGGAAATAGCTGCTGTGTTCAGATCCTTATGTATTTAAAGCCATGCTTAAAGTCAAGAACATGAGGGCTTGGAGGCATAGCTAAGTGGTAGTCATGTGCTTAGCATGCATGAGGCCCTGGGTTCTATCTATCCCCAGCACTAAAAAAGTAAAGAATGTGAAAATTTTCATATGTAATATTTAGCAAGTATAAATGCAATGGTCTTCCTGACTTCATAATCATGGATTTCAAACTGGAGTATTTAGGGACCAGTCCAGGACCATTCACTCACTCTTCTATTGGTTTTTTGCTTGGTTGATTGTTTTGGTTTGTTTTTCCTCAAAATTCAGGTTAATTTTGGGGATTTAAATGAAAGACTTTGGGTCAGTTCAAAGATTAGCTGGTAGAAAGAAATTACATAACCTTAAAACTTAATTTAGAATCAATGTTGGAATCAGCCCTTGAATTTCTAATCAAATTTGACATGGCACTTCTTTTGGGGGGACATGTTCATTTATATATATGTGTGTGTGTGTGTATTTTTTAGTTGTAGTTGGACACAATACCTTTATTTTATTTATTTTTATATGATGCTGAGGCTCAAACCCAGCACCTTGCACGTGTTAGGTGAGTGCTCTACTGCTGAGCCACAACCTCAGCCAAGATATATTCATTTTATACTAGCTGCATGAAATAAGTCACTAACAGAATGAATTGGATATTTTTAAAATGAAATCCTAAAGACAAGCCACCAAAAATTCATGCATCAGCACTGATTCACATTTTTAATAAATTTTAACACAGAACCACATTCTATAAACTTTAATAAGATCTTGATATGTGTAGGATCCCTGCTGAATAACTGACTGGATTTTATTTTTATTTCTGTAGTGAAATAATGAAAAAATATGTGGATTTTTTATCTTCATTAACATTAAGATATTGTGGCTGGTAAAGGAAGGTAGCAGTTATGTGACTTCAGCTCCTAGTGGCCAAAAAATGAACTACTTTCTTTACTGTAGCAACTGGAGTGAACTGATGAATTACCTTTTAATCTGAAGCTGTCATTTTAGCCCAATTTTGTATACTAGTATCAACTCAAAAGATTTGTATCCATTGTTAAATCCAATATTAAGTGCAAAAGAATTGTTGTATACTTCTGAATAGTTAGTTGCAATATTCATAGAGAGGACTCCAAATACGACTATGTAATAAAACCATACTTATTAGCCATATTCCAAACACCTAGTCCTCCTTGGTTCTGTTGCATTTTTTACAGTGTTTGGGTTTGCAGATACTTTCATAAATGGTTCAGATTCTGTTCGATTTAGATAAATATATGTTTCAGAAAAGCATAAGGAATATCAACACACTGAAGGTTTTTTTTTTAACTTATCCATAACAGACTCTTCATTTTGCTATCACTACAATTTCCTTTCTAGTTATACCTTGTGGTTTTGAATCTCCTTTATGGAGAGAAATTCAAACAGCAAGAAGACCTGTGCTCCAAGAAGTATTCAATGCAAGTAGTCAAGTTGTAATGTGCATTCCTGCGTACAAAAGACACTAACAAACTTTCTACATTATATTTTGTAATCCAGCATAATTTTAGTTGTGCAAACTCATGCATTTATACACAAATCATACCATAATCATTTATAATGCATTTTAATTCTGTATTTCCCTTCTAAAGCTGTTTATTAATTTTGCTCAAGTTTTTAAAATTTTATCTTTTACTAAACTTTCTTAAATCACTGCTTTTAAACATTTAAAAATTTTTGAAACTAGTGGCTTTGTGAATTTATTACATGTCTAATTTTATTTTTCAGCCACTAACTTTAAAGTGACTTAAATGCTAAAGCAGGTGTTTGTTGTTATAATAACTAACATCATGGTTGGCCTAGGTAGCAGAGTACCTGGGATTTTGGTTTTATATGAAAGCAGAGTTGTAGCTATAACTTGAGTACCTCCTACTGAAGATGTCCTTTAATTGAATTGAATTTTTAATATATTCAGTGCTCTTTGATGTTCTCTTTTTTCTTAGACCTTTGGGACCAGAGAGTCTCTTGCTTCGTGGAGCCAGATTAAAAAATACAAAAGAAATTTTTGGTCTGTATATATTTTTAAATTTTTAATTATTATTTTGTATTGATATTATTTTGTATTTTTTAAGAACACAGCATGTATGGTCTTTTTGTTAAATAATTCAATTCTTATGTTATATATTTTAATTTTCTTACAAAGATTGAATTAATTTTATATTTTTTGTTGTTAATCCTAGTTGGTTTTGTTGTTGTTGTTGTTGTTGTTGTTGTGTGAGTAAGAGACTAGAAACTTCCTCTTATACTGTCTTTGTGGATACTTGTAAAACAATGCCAAGAAAATAATTCTGGTATTTCTAGTAATGTGGATGAGAGCTAATATAATCTAGCATCATGGAATAGTAAATTATCTCTATAATTCCATTGTGATTATTTTTAGATTAGATTAATTACTGCTGTCTTATTCATTCATATGTTCATTTATTCAGTGAATTCCTGTTGACTTAACTATAAACCACATATTATTGGGACATATGCTGTCTATATCAGAATAAATAATAAATAGTGCTCTTGCCTTGGAAAATGAATTTAGTACACTCTGAACTCACTCTAGGCCAACTGTGAGATTCGTGATAATCTTTATGTATCAACTAGTTCCTCCCATTTCAGAATACTTCTTAGTACTCTGGCCCACTGTTGCCCACAGGTTTTTAGGTCTTGCTCCTGATTTTCTTTTCCTGCTACCTGTATTATATCTTATCTCTCAGTATTAGGCTCTCTGATAAATCCTATATATATACATATTTTTTTAAAGAAAATAATAAGCATTGGCAAGGATATGGAGAAAGAAGAACCCTTTTTCATTGCGGATGGTAGTGTAAAATGTCACAGCTGCTAGTAAAACAGTTTGGCAGTTCTTCAGGAAGTTAAACATAGTATTACCATATGACTCAACAGTCTCACACTAGGTATATACCCAAGAGAACTGAAAATGGGTGTTCAAAAACTTGCACAAGAATCTTCATAGCAGCACTCTTCACAATGACCAAAGATTGGGAACAGCCAAATGTTCATCAACTAATGAATGGATAAATAAAATATGGTATATCCATATAATAGAATACTACTTAACCATAAAAAGGAATGAAGTAATGCATGCTACAACATGGATGAGCCTTGAATATTGTGTTAAGTGCAAGACGTGAGACATAAAAAGTCACATAATGGTATGATTCCATTTATTGAAATACCCAGAATGGATAAAGTCATAGACACAAGTAGATAAGTGAGTCCCAGGGGTTGGGGAGAGGAGGGAACTAGGGAACCAATTATTTAATGGATGCAGAGTTTTTTTTCAGAGTGATAAAAATATTCTCTGGTTTATATGGATGGTTCTATAAAATTGTGAATGTACTAAGTGCCCCTGAAAATAGTAAATTGTATGTTATATGTATTTTACCATGGTTTTAAAAAAATCCATTGTAATGTTCTGATGGCAGAAACCAAAGTAACTCTCCAGGGCTTTTAGAGCTCAAGTAAGTATATTTTAGTATATCATTCTAATAATGTCTCCTTCATCCCTGTTTACCTTAAAGCAGTAGTCCCAGTTTTGTGCACTCTTAAAATATGTATTTTAATGCCTTTAAGTGGGTCTATTTTCTGTTGTTTGCCTCAACACTACTTTTTCCTGTTGTTTCACTATGGCTATTTTTACACATTTCTAAGTTCCAGTGCCCTTTCTCATTTGAGTTATGACCCCTGCCTTTAAGGAGTCATTCTAATACTAAAAATTCCAGGATAAAGAGTGCATGATTAGTCCTGTATTGTTTCTCAGATTAATATTTAGCATTAAGAATGAACATTTACTAATTATCTGTTTGATTCTAGACATTTTGTTAATTTTTCATACGGATCTCCCAGTTCTATGAGGTATTTTTCCTCCATTTAAAGATGGGGAAATTGAGACTCCAAGAGATTACGTATACATAGATGTGGAACTAGTAAATGGCAGACTAGTATTCAAACCAAGGTCTAACTGCAAAGTTTTTATAAGGTTGTTTTTGCCAAATGTCATTTATTCCCAGTATTAGTCCTGTTATTACTGTCATTCTCACTCATCTCAGAGTCTTTTATATAGGCACACATTTTTTAAATGGCATTTTCTTTGCATTTACGTAATTTACTATGATGGATATCCATATTATCTCTCCAGTGCTTATAGAATGATGTCTAGACTCCAGATTCTGGCATTGAGGCTTTCACACATGGCCCCGATACATTGTTTCAACCTAACAAAGTGCTTTTCTGTTTCTGTCTTTGTTAGTTAGCACTGTTAACTCGATCTGTAATGGACATACATCTTTTTCATCATTTTTCTCTATCAATTCCAACACAAATAATATCTCTTTCAGGAATCCATTATAACTCTGGAACAGGACTCTCATGGCCTCCTTGTCCAGCAGGCTGAGTGATTAGGGTTTCTACAAAATTGGACTTGGAAAGACTTTAAAAACTTAAAAGACTTAGAGAAAAGCCAAAAGTACAATAACTGTCAGACAATCCTTTTTTAAAGATGGTTTCATGCTGTTAAGCACATTTATTTCCTGTGAAACAGCCCAGAGGATTATTTTTAAAATAAGTTTTGTTTTGTTTTGTTTGGTAGGTGTTGCTATATACACTGGAATGGAAACTAAGATGGCATTAAATTACAAGAGCAAGTCACAGAAACGATCTGCAGTAGAAAAGTAAGAAAACTTTTCACTTATTTATATATAATTATATTTGTCATATATATATATATATATATATATATATATCAATAAAATTGTGTCCTTGGAGGCAGGGCAGTGTCTTATATTTTTATGTACAGGCAGCATTTTGCATGTTGGCATACTAAAATATGACTTTAAAAATAAATATTGTGTTGGGTAAATTGTAGAATCACTTGAACAGGATAACCTTCCTATGATAATAATTTTTAAAAGGAAAAAAAAACACGTTTTAAAATAATCAGCTATTAGAAAACACTGGAAATTGACCAAAAGTAAGCAGAAACCAGCAAGGAGGCTAATCTTGAAAGATGTCAACACCAAAGGAAAAGATTTGAATACAACTTTTGTCTGAGGGCATTCCCAATTTATGAACTGCTAAGGACATCAAAAAGTCTAAGCATGGGATGTGGACTCAGCTCAGTATAGCATTTGCTTAATGTACATAAGACCCTGGGTTCAATCTCTAGCACTGCAAGAAAAAATAAAAGAAGAAGAAGAAGGGGGAAGGGAGGAAGAGGAAAGAAGAAAAGATTACTGGATTAAAATACCAGAGGACACGATTCAAAGGTGATGGAAGAGCAGCTGGAAAGTTAGGGACAAATATGTAAGGAGAGAGCTAGAGAACTTGAAAACCTCAGAAATTTCTTTCAAATCCTTGCCTGACTACTAGAACCATATATATATGTGCAAGGTATACCTAGTGGGCTTGGGGAAAAAAATAAACAAAATAGTAGTAGGAAGCTGAAAGAACTGAACAGAGAATTTCACTACTTCTTACTGTGGAAGTAGTGAAATTCTGTGGAGACAGAATTGAGGGGGTTAAGTCCAACCAGGTTAACTGCCTAATGAAATAAAAATCAGCACTCTTCTGAGAAATATGAAATAATATAGGCTCTGCAGCCTATTATTTAGAAAGTCCAGTATGCATTAAAAAAAATAAGCAGACATAAAGCACTTGCCTAGCATGTGCAAAGTCCTGGCCTTGATACCCAGTACCACCAAAAAGAAAAGTCTGCAATAAAAAAAGAATGTAACTCGTACTTTATTGGAAAAAGCATTCAATAGAAATTGTCTCCAAAATAATCTAAATCTTACAATTAGCAAATAAGAATTTTGAAGCAAGGAGCTAAAAGAAAATACGAATGAACAAATGAGAAAACTCTCGTTTTTGTTCAAGGGCCTAAAAGAAAACATGAATGAACATACGGAAAACTCAAAAGAGAAATGGAAACTTTAAAAAAGAACCCATGAAAATTATTGAGCTGAAAAATATAAGTACTAAAAGATAAACATTACTGGATAGAGTTAACATCAGTTACTGAACTTAGGGAAATTATTCAATTTTAAGAACTGAGAGAAAAAAGATTGGAGAGAAAAGAACAGCACTTCAGAGGAGGTGTGATAACATTAGACTGTCTAGCTTTAGTATAAATGAATCCCCAAGTAAGAGAAAGAGGCAAAGTGAAAAAAAAAATTATTTGGAAAAAATGGCTTGAGACTCTAAAATTTGGAGAAAAAAAAAGCGTTAGTTTATACTACCAATAAAGATCATCAAATGCTAAATGGAGGAAAATGTAGAACACCTGCAGGACTTAGAGTTAAGCAAAGAGTTATTAGATATAATAATTAATAAGTTGGATTTCATCTAAACTAAAAAACTTTCAAAAGTTCTGTTAAAATGATGAAAGACAAGTTATAGACTGGAAGAAAATATATGCAAACCATAAATCTCCCAGAGGCCTATTTCTAGATATATAAAGAACTCTTAAACTGAACAGTAACACAAAAATTCAGTTACAAATGAGCAAAAGATGTGAATATATATTTCACCAAAGAAGAGTTGCACATAGCAAATAAATACATAAAAATATATTCAGATTATCATGTCCATTTACAAGAATGGGGGTTCTAATTAGAATAAGATATATTTTGTGCTTGTATAATCTTATCAGAATTGATTCTACTATCACATATAACTAGGAAGAACCAATTAAAAACAAAGCAAAAAAATAAAAATAAAAAAAAGATATTCCCATCATTACCTATTAGGGAAAAGCAAATTAGAACCACAGTGAGGTATTGCCTCACCTATTAAAACAGCTAAAATAAAAAATAGTGGTAACACCAAGTGCTGGATAATAGGTGAAGAAACTGGATCTCTCATCATTGTGGAAACAACACTCTGGAAAATAGTTTTTCAGTTTCTTACAAAACTAGACATGCATTTACCATACAGCCTAGTAATTGCATACTTGGGTATTTATCCCAGAGAAATGGATTTTATGTTAACACATAAACTCATACAGGAATGTTCATACCAACATTATTTGTAACAGCAAAATATAACTTTATTAGGAGCACTTCTCAGTGTCCTTTAATGGGTAAATAGTTGAACAAAAAATCTAGTACATTTATGCAATGAACATTACTTAGCAAGAAAAATAACAACCTGAATAACTCTTAAAGGCATTATACTTGGTAAAAAAGAGTCACACTCAAAAGATTATATACTCTTATGATTTCAATCTTACAACATTCTCAAAGTGACAAAATTATACAGCTACAGGAAAGGATAAATGCAAATATTGTTAGTATTAGCACAAGAGAGTTCTGTGGCAAAGTTCAATATCTTGATAATGGTGGTTAATCTATATATAGCATTAAATTATATAGAACCGTTTACACACATACAAATGAGTACAGATTTTATAAATGATGAGAATGAATCTACAGTCTAATTCACTATACTGTAACAACATCATTTTCCTGGTTTTGATATTATGCTACAACTATATAAGATGTCAACATGGGCTAAGAGAACATGAGACTCTGTACTGTTTTTATAATTTCCTGTGTGCCTGTAATTATTTTAAAAGGCAATTGATGCCAGGCATGGTGGCACATGCCTATAATCCCAGCTACTTGGGAGGTTCAGGTAGGAAGGTCTGAAGTTCAAGCCAGTCTGAGCAACTTAGAAAGATTCTTTCTCAAAATAAAATTAAAGTGGGTGGGAGGGTGGTGAGAATGAGGAAGTCAGTGGTAGAGCACTTGCCTAGCATGTGCCAGGCTCTGGGTTCAGTCCCTAAAACTAAGAAAAAGAAGCAATTAATGAAATGACAGGATTTAAAAAAATAAAAACACACACACAAAAAAAAAATAAAAATTAAATGGGTAATTTGAAAGAAGGAAAGTACAGAAGAAATGAGAATGGTAAAATGTTAATATCTTTGACATTTTAAGCAGCAGAAGAGCAATGAGGGAAGTGTGAGCAAAGACAGAAGGTGGGGCATGACTGGGTTAATGAAGTCAGAATTTGGAGTCAGGCTGATGTAAATTTGAACTTCAGATCCACTGCAATTAGTTATGTGATCTTGGACCAGTTGTTTTATTCCCTTGAACCAAATGTTTATTTTTAACAATGTGAGCAGTACAAAAGGTGGAATGTCAAACACTGTGCCTAATACATAATACCCAAACAAAAAACAGTTACTTTCTTGATCTCTTTCCTCCCCACCTGTTCTCACTATAGCATAGAGTTTATGTTGTAAAATAGTGGAATATCAATTACTTGCATAGTTAAGATAAGGGTAAATTATGAAGGTCTATGGAGAAAATCCAGAATTCAGGCATTTTTCCATCCTTAAGAGTTTTTACAAAGCCTGAGACCTGCATTTGCCTTCAATACATGTTAGATGCGTGGGGGTTCATTATACCATTGTTTTATTATTTTGAATATATTTGGATTGTTTAATAAGATGCCATTTATTTTATTATATGAAAAATGCATGTTTTTAAACTTAACATCATACAGGTGACATTAAATTTGACTGGTGAAGGGAAGAGGGATCCTGACTTTGATGGTTTGGAGAAAGTACAGAAATATATTTGGACTTTGGTCTTCAGCAGGAAAAACAATGGATTAATCTCTTCTTCACAGAATGTTTATAAAGATAGTGGATGTGCCAAGTTTTGTAAAATTTTAAAGCACATGGCATTAAAAAAACATAAAATGTTCTTTTTAGTTAGTACATTTGTAATGAGATGGGTCCTGAAAATACTTAAAATTCTTCAAACAATTCTTTACAGCAAAAATAATTGGCCAAAGCTGTTATTTACTATAACATCTATATGTATCAGTCCTTTTATTTCTAGTAAATAGATTGTTTTGAATGGTTATTTCTTGAAAATAAAGACTGTGTCCTCTAAAATAGCTATAATAATACCTTATTATTTTATTATCCTCTTTAATAAAAGTATTAATTACTAAGCAAATGAAGACAGTAACTTGGATGTTTTGTATTATCTTTTTCTTGCTTCAGATCAATGAACACATTTTTAATAATTTATCTAATAATCCTTATCTCCGAAGCCATCATCAGTACTATCTTGAAGTATACATGGCAAGCTGAAGAAAAATGGGATGAACCTTGGTATAACCAAAAAACAGAACATCAAAGAAATAGTAGTAAGGTATTCTATGGTGCTCCGCTATAAAAGAAACTATTTTTTTGGCGAAGTTAGTGCTTTGCTAGTGGCTTGTGATAGGAGGGAACACTGTGATCACATAACCATTAGTACTGACAAAACAACGTTGCAAATGAAGAGCAGTCAGCTTTTCATAGCTTAGGATGTGTAAGTAGTTGCGTTCCCTGTGGAATGACTTGAGTAGTTAAAACAGATCGAAAAAATTTAAATCTGATTATATTTGTATCTACCTCAATACTACAAATTCTGTTTTCTATTCCATTTACTGTATATTGAAAATTATTTGAAGAGCAAGTTGATTTATTTTCTATCCTGTCTATATAATTCAGGTTTCTCTGTTTTGGTGGTATGAAGTAACTCACAAATTATATCGTATAAAGGTTTAAACTGATTAAATGTGGACTACCAAGAGAATTTAAACTACAATTTTGGTAAATAATTGTCCTCCAAATTTAACCTTAGATTAAAATATACACATTGAAAGATGTATTTGGATCTCTAGGAGATCACAAAGCAGATAAAATGCAGGATGATATTTTTCAATATCATTCACAGTTATTTTACCTTTCGCAGAATTCAAATGGAAATTTGGCTCTGCTATGCCGTGGATTAAGGCTATCCCTGTAAAATCTGTACTTCAGATTTTGATTTCTTACCAGTTCCAACCTAGCAATTATCTTATATTTTTTTGGAATTTACACTCAATTTTAATTGTCCATGGTTTTGAAGGGAGTAGAGTGGGTAAGTGCACTCCAGAGGGCATAATTATAATTTTACCAAAGGCAGTTTCAGTAATATCAGGTGACTTTAGCTTCTGAAAAGTAACAAATTATTTGAATTTATTGTTTTCCTTTACTCTGATCAAGAGTCTAAATAAAGAAAATAAATGTTAAAAAGACAATTTAATAAATGAATTTCAATTTGTGATATTATCCTATTTTGGAATATAATTGATGATCTGTTTAGGTATGAAACCTTTTGATAAGAAGTAACAGAAGAAATTCTCATGCTCTTATCAAATAATCATTTCTTTTTTCCTAGATTCTGAGGTTTATTTCTGATTTCCTTGCTTTTTTGGTACTCTACAATTTCATCATTCCAATTTCATTATATGTGACAGTTGAAATGCAAAAATTTCTTGGATCGTTTTTTATTGGCTGGGATCTTGATCTCTATCATGAAGAATCAGATCAGAAAGCTCAAGTCAATACTTCTGATCTTAATGAAGAGCTTGGACAGGTGAATATAACCAGAATATTTTATTTTTAAAACAATACATATACAAAGGCTAATATAACAAATATTACAAAGTTCATATCAAAAACATCCCTGCTTTGTTCTACATCTAATTCCATTTTTAATTTTTAAGTTGCTTTTTTTATTATTTATCAGTGTATTTCTACACTCTTTCTTAATTTTAACATGCTAGAAATTATCTATTATGAAATATGAAGATAAACTCATACTCTTCCTTCCCATACATATTCTGACACATAACCCCCCTTACTTCCCCAAGCCCCTCAATATTGTTATTTCACAAATTAGAATTTATTATTTATTGATTGATATCATTTGACTACTATTCATTAATTCCCTACTCTTTATGTTTCCTATAATGATGTTATTTTGTTTTCTTTCTCTATATTTTGTTTTCCTTATAATTAGAATTGCTTTGTTCTTTCATTTGCATAATTTCCACATACCACAAACAAGTCCTTAACAAATACATGAAGCTTCTTGCCTCTGTATGTTCAAGCGTATCAGTTACTTAGGAATTTTTTTTCTTCTCCCTCTCTTTCTTTGTCTCTCTCCCTCTTCCAACCCCGACCCTTTTATTTTTTTCTTCAAGATGGGGTGTTCCTTTGCTTCCAAGCAGAACTCCTGTAGTATAGTCCTCCTTCCTCAGCCTCATGAGTACCTGGACTACAGGCATTCCTCACCAGACCCACCTTTATTATCATTATTATTATTTTACATAGTGGAATTCCTATGTCTCTGGTGTTATAGTTATCTTTACTATTCCCAATAATATGGACATTTAAGTGTTTATCACTTATATTTATTTCTTGCTCGAAGCAGTAAACTCTACTTTTCCTTTTTTTAATTCTGTTTAGATACACATGACAGTAGAGTGTATTTTGAATAGTATACATACATGGAGTATAACTTAGGTGAACTCTTCTTTCTACATGGTGGTGCTCTTTTATCCTAGAATCCTGGCTGAACTTGGTTATTTGTTCTAATAGATATTTCAGTGGATTCCTTAGGACTTTTTATATACAATGTCATTTCATATGCAAATGGAGAAATTTTCCCAGTTTGTTCAATCAGGATAACTTTTCTTTTTCTCTTTCTCCCCCCCCCCTTTTTTTGGACTAATTTCCCTAACTAGTACTTCAATACAGTGTTGATAAAAGTGGCCAGAACAGATATCTATGTCTTATTTCTCTTTGCATTTAGGAGAAGAGCATTCTATATTTTGGTACCTGTGAGGGGTTTTTTGATATGTTTTATCAAGTTGAGGAAGCTCTTTTTATATTTTTAGTTTGTTGGTTATTTTTATCATGACAGGCATTGAATTTGGTCAAATCTTTTTTCTGTATCTATTAGGATGGTCATTTTATTAATCAAGTACAAATATTATTAATACGGTAGATTACATTCTTTTTTATTTTTTTAATGTCGAATCCGTCTTTTATTCCAGGAATAAATTCCACATAATCATGGTAGATAATCTATTTTATATGTTTCTGGATCTGGTGTGTGTGTGTGTGTGTGTGTGTGTGTGTGTGTGTGTGTGTGTTTGTTCATTGGTCTGTGGTGTGTTTTTTCTTGTGACAGCTACCTCCCTCCCTTTTTATTTTTTATTTTTTAAATTTTTAAATTTTGCAGTACTAGAAATTGAACCCAAGACCTTGAGAACACTAGGCAAGTGCTCTGTCACTGAGCAACATTCCCAGCTCTTACCTCTCTTTTCAGGAATCAAGTCCTCACTGTAATTCTGGTTATATCAAGACTTAACCATTGTGTCTCTCTCTTCATGGACCTACCATCTTCTAGGATTAATTTTCTGGAATTAGTCTCTAAAAATATTAAAATAATTTTTCTTAACTACCTTTTAAAAATGTTTTTTTTTCTTTTAAACATTTAATTTTTTCATTGTATTTGTTTCCTGCCCTCTGTTTCAGTTTTCCCTATTTTGGACAACTTTCTCACCTGTGATCTCTTGCATTGCCATCATTTTGGGTTCCTACTCCCACATTTCTTCAGATCCAGATATCCTTTCACTTTCCAGGTTATAAGGCATTCCTTAAATCCTTACTTTAGTGATAATTTTTTAGTTATATTATTTAAAAAATAGTTTACCCATGAGATAGAAATGAATTTCTTATACTATATGTGAGTCAGTTCTTCAGAGGAATTATGTATCTAAAGATGCTACAAACATCAAAGTTCATATAGATTTAAAATGTTTTGTGTTGCCTTGTTTAGTTTCCTTGGCATCTATATTGTATATGCATGGACTTATGCTTGAGATCTCAACATTGGTGTACTAAGGTTAATAGATCAACTAGATTTCAAGAGACAAAGTTTTTGTTATTCAACAAAGGACCTTGAATACAAGGTTTATTTTGTTCTTTCTCTCTAGGTTGAATATGTGTTTACAGATAAAACTGGAACGTTGACAGAAAATGAGATGCAGTTTCGAGAATGTTCGATTAATGGCATGAAATACCAAGAAATCAATGGTAGACTTGTACCTGAAGGACCAACACCTGACTCTTCAGAAGGAAACTTAACTTATCTGAATAGTTTATCTCATCTTAACAACTTATCCCATCTTACAACCAGTTCTTCTTTTAGAACCAGTCCTGAAAATGAAACTGAACTAGTAAGCAATTTCTAAATTAATAAATAAATGTTTCTATAGGTATGTGTACTTGCCTGTAATCCCAGCAACTTGAGAGGCTGAGGCAAGAATATCCTAGTTAGCTGAAGCTGGCCTGAGCAGCTTACCAAGATCCTGTCTCAAAAAATAAATTAATAAATAAAAAGGACTGGTGATATAGCTCAGTGGTAAGCCACCCATGGATTAAGTCCCCATTACCAAAAATAAAGAAATAAGTGTTGTATATGCATTAATTCTCTTCAGTAGTTGATGGATTGTGGGGGAAAAGTTTGTATCTTTGAAGCAAGGAATGAATATTTGTAATGTATATATTTGAATATACTACAGAACATAAGCCTAAGAATTTTTAGTTTCAGCCCAATTTAACTTGTCACTTCAAGTGTGTTAGTCTGAGTTCTCCAGGTATTTAAATGAAACAGAGTTAAGAAAAGCTGTTATGCCCTTGAGGTAAAGAAACTGAGAAATAAAGCTTAAATTTATTTAACACTTTTTGAGTCCTCACTTTGTCCACAAAAAGGTATTCTCCTTTACTTGCAGTTTGGTTATACCTTCTAAAAAGATGCACATATGTTGAAGGATCTTAAGCCAATGTGATGTTTCATGGCTCTTTGGGTCATTGGACTCTTTCTTGTTTTAGCTGTTAGGATTCTGTCTGTAGTTTCCTTAATGATATTGGGGAACGCTGCTGCTTTTATCATCGATTATTATATTTTTACAGATTAAAGAACACGATCTCTTCTTTAAGGCAGTCAGTCTCTGCCACACTGTTCAGATCAGCAATGTTCACACTGATGGCATTGGTGATGGCCCCTGGCAATCCAACTTGGCACCCTCCCAGTTGGAATATTATGCATCTTCACCAGATGAAAAGGCTCTAGTGGAAGCTGCTGCAAGGTAATTGAATCAAATTTCCTAACCCTCAGAAAACAACCTTTTAAGTAAATGTTAGAATATTAGAAAACCATCATTTAAAATTTTCAAGCATAAATTCATCATTTTGAATTTTCTAAAATCTCTAAAACTCTAGTTACTATGAAGAATATAATAAAAGTTATAAGAAATACTTATGGTTGTATTATTCTGGACCTCTCTGATCCTTCAAGTTCTTAAAAATAATGATTTATTCGAAAAAAAGCATTTTAAAGTACATTTTAAACTTTCATTTTAAATATTTTCACTTAAGCTAAGTTATAATAATGTCTTTTTTTTTTTTTTTTTTTTTGGTACCAGGGATTGAAATCAGGGGCACTTGACCACTGAGCCATATCTCCAGCCCTATTTTCTATTTTATTTAGAGTATTACTGAGTTTCTTAGCACCTTGCTAAATTGCTAAGGCTGGCTTTGAACTCATGATTCTCCTGCCCTCAGCCTCCCAAGCTGCTGGGTTTATAGGCATGCAGCACTGTGCCTGGCTAATAACATGTTTTTAAATATTTTTTTAAATTGTAGTTGGACATAATACCTTTATTTATTTATTTTTATATGGTGCTGAGGATCGAATCATGCTAGGTGAGCACTCTATTGCTGAACCACAACCCCAGCCCCTGGCTAATTATATTTTTAAATATGAAATATCATCCATTAATTCTTAAATTTCTTTGTTCTTTTAATCCCTAGAATTGGCATTGTGTTTATTGGCAATTCTGAAGAAACTATGGAAGTTAAAATACTTGGAAAACTGGAACGGTAATTTTTTCATATGTAGTGGTATTCTCTATACAAAATATATAGTACTGAACAAGGATCAATAAGTATAGCCCATGAGCCCATTCTGACCTCCAGTCTGTTTTTTTGTATAGCCCGTAAATGACATTATGTTTTTAAAACATTGTCTTTTAAAGAAAGAAAGAAAGAATATGCAGCAAAGACTGCAAATGGCTGGCAAAGTTGTAAAATATTTACTTATCTGGTTCACATAAAGTTTGCCATTCTCTGCTCTAAAATCATGTCAATATCACATTGTATCTCCTCACAGTTATAATAATATTCTGTTAAGTCTTTTCCTGAATTACGGCTATGCTTATTTTTAGACACTCTTGGGGTTGGGTTTCATTGATTTTTACTCATTGAAAAAAGAAAACTTTTCTTAAATTTATTTTACTTGCTTGTTTGTTTATTTTCTTGCAGAGCTAGGAGGGATCAAAACAGGCCCTCAAACATGCTAGCTGCACTTTACACTGAGCTACACCCCAACCTAACTATCCTCCTATTTCCTGTGGTTTTGTGTTTCAGATATTAAAAAACAGCAGTCTCGTAGCCATTATTTCGACTTTGATAAGTTAATCCATGCCTATTATACCTTTTGTGGTTTTATCAGTTATGAATATATTTCAGCTCTAGTTATCCTTTTCCAAACTCTGCTTTTACAAATATAGGGTCCATTCTTTGGGTACTTTCTGTGGCAGCCTGTCTAGGTCATTTCATCAACTTAAAATCATCATTCATCTCAGTGTTATTCTATGAGATGTGGAAGGTATTTCATATGTCCATCATTGTACAAGATTTACCTGGATTTTTCAAGCTATCACCTATTTACACAAATTCTTTTTTAACTCCATGAAGAGGTATCTATTCAAATACACAACCAGGCTCAGAATCACTCCTCTAATGAACTTCTGATAGTAATGTGTGTTGTTGTACTTGTCAAAATAAGTGTTGAAAATAATTCACCTTTTTTAGTGAGAAAAACATGGAACTGGGCAGATCTGGATTCCAGTGCTTGCTCTCCCACTCACAAGCTTATTTAACTTTATGAAAATTACTTAATCTTTCTGAGTTTAATAGTCTAAATCTGAAATGAAAATGTAATTGAGATTAATTTGTTATTTTAAATAGTGTTTTATTTTTTATAGGGATTCTTTCCAAATTTTCACTTATCATTAATAGGAAGAGTAAGGTTTTTGTCTCTCTTTTTTTTTTTTTTTTTTCCTTTTTAGGTACAAATTGCTTCACATTCTGGAATTTGATTCAGATCGTAGGAGAATGAGTGTAATTGTTCAAGCACCTTCAGGTAACCAATCTGAACTTTTATGACTTAATTTACCTAGTATTAAGAGCTTTATAACCTATTTTTTTCTTTTAGGTGAGAAGCTTTTATTTGCTAAAGGAGCTGAATCATCAATTCTTCCAAAATGTATAGGTGGAGAAATAGAAAAAACCAGAATTCATGTAGATGAATTTGCTTTGGTGAGTATAAATTTCTGTGCTATAAATCAACAAACTCTAAAAGATATATTTATAAAAGATTTGGGGCTTCATTTTTTAAAATTTTTTTTAGTTGTAGATGGAGACAATACCTGTATTTACTTATTTAGTTTTATGTAGTGCTGAGTATCAAACCCAGTGCCTCATATATGTGAGGCAAGCACTCTGCCTCTGAGCCAGAATCCCAGTCCCTTCATTTTTAAAATAATTTGTCAAGGCTAGAATTGTAGTTTAGCAATAGAGTGCTTACTTAGCATGCATGAGATCATGGGTTCACCCCCAGTACTGTAAAAAATAAGAAAAATATTTATCAAAAATTATGAAATTCTTCACTCTATTGCACTTTTGACTTCCTATTCTTTACATAAAAACTCATTTGTGGGACTAGGGTTGTAGCTCAGTGGTAAAGTGCTTGCCTAGAACATGTGAGGCACTGGGTTCAATCCTCAGCACCACATATAACAAAGATATTGTGTCCATCTAAAGCTAAAAAAAAAAAAAATTGTTATCTGCTTAAAATGTAAGTCTTCTCTTCAAATCTGTTACAGTCAGGGGCTGGGACTGTGACTCAGCGGTAGAGTGCTCGCCTAGCACTGGCAGGACCCAAGTTCAATCCTCAACACCACCATTATAAAATGCCTTTATTAAAAATAAAGGCATTGTGTTGTGTCCATCTACACCTAAAAAATAAATATTTTTTTAAAAAATCTGTTGCAGTCCAGGCACTTTTGGTTACAAGGACTACTCAAACTGCAATTTAAAAAAAAAAAAATGTTTAGAGTTAAGAATATAGCTCAGGGATAGAGCATTCACCTATTCCTGGACCTGGATCAAACCCCAGCAGAACCATAAAAAAGAGGCACAGTTCCTAAAGCCCCAGCCACTGGGAAGTCTGAGGCAAGATAATTGGTTGAGCCCCAAGAGTTTAAGATCAGTCTGTGTCTTAAAAGTAAAATCCTGTCTTTAAAAAAAAAAAAAAAAATGGGCTGAGTGTATGTTTAGCATGCACAGTGCCTTGGTTTACTCCCTAGAAAAGGGGTTACTAAAGAAATATAGGGAAATTCAAATGTGAAGAAACCAGAACCCTCATACATTGCTGATAGGAAGAGAAGTGGCATGGCTTCTTTGGGAAAACAGTTTGGCAGTCCCTCAAAAGGTAAACATGAAGTTATTATTTGACCCTGCAATTCTATTTTTAATTATATACTCAAAAGACTTGAAAACCTTTGTCTACACAAAATCTTATACATGATTGTTCAAAAGCAGCATTGTTCCTAATAGCCAAACAGTGTAAAAAACTCAGAGGCCCAACTAATGAATGGATAGACAAAATATGATTTATCCATTTAATGGAATATTGTTTAGCCTTTAAAAGGAGTGAAATACTGAACCAGGCACGGTGGTGCACTCCTGTAATCCCAGCAGCTCCAGAGGCTAAGACAGGAGGATCCCAAGTTCGAAGCCAGCCTCAGCAAAAGTAGGGCACTAAGCAACTCAGTGAGACCCTGTCTTTAAACAAAATACAAAAAATAGGGCTGGGGATGTGGCTCTGTGGTCAAGTGCCCCTGAGTTCAATCCCTGGTACCAAAAAAAAAAAGGAATAAAATACCGATACATGCCACAACATGGATGAACCTTGAAAAGACTGCTTGAATGAAAGAAGCCACTCACAAAAGGTCGTGTTACATTTACATGAAATATCCAGAATAAGCAGATTCTTCAAGAAAGCAGATTAATGGTTCCTAGGAACTAGAAGAAAGGGAGAGAAAGGATTGTCTGCTAATGGGTATGGGATTCCTTTTGTGGGGTAATGAAGTATTCTGGAATTAACAGTGATGATTATACACTTGTGAATATATTAAAAATCACTGATTTGTACTTTTTCAAATTAAAAGGGTAAATTTTATAGAATGCAAATTGTATCCCTTATTTAAAAAAAAAATAAAAGAGTTCAGGTGATTCTTATAAAAAGAAAGAATCCTCATTTTAATATCCAGAAAAATGCCAGCACACAGTTGACTGTCAGTATTTGTTTTTTAATGAACTAATTGATTCATATATTAATAACTGGATACCCCCTGTTATTCATAAAACATGTTCTTTTTAGGTGTGAATCATTTATAAATCAGGGAATGCCAGTGTCTAGAAATTTGCTTAATATAGTCATATGATATTTTTAAAAAAATTTTTTGGGAGGCAGTTGTAGATGGACACAATACCATTATTTTATTTATTTATTTTTATGTGGTGCTGATGATCGAACCCAATGCCTCACACATGCTAAGCAAGCACTCTACCCTGAGCCACATATGCAGCCCCTCATGTAGTATTTTTTAAAATCTACCCTTTCTGCCATTATTAGAAAAGTATGATGGGTTTTCTTGAGTAAAATATGTAGCAAGGAAAAGAACTTTATAAGCCTTTAGATTTAAAGATACCAGCTTTTAGAGATTTAACTTTGATCCCAGTGGAATCAAATAATCAACTATATATTTCTAAGTTTTGAAAATTTTAATTCACTACCAAAGACAAAACAATATTATTTCAAATTTTAATTGTTAATTTGGTAGATCTAGAAAATATAGTTTGATAATAACTATTTTACAGACTTCTTTATTTGAATGTCAGACTTTGTCATACAAAAAACTGTCAGAAAATTATAGTCTTCTTTGCCTAAAAATGAAAGCAGATTTGTAAGTTCAACCAAGTGAATAAAACCTTGTACTGTCTTTCTTGAGAGTCATGAAGGCATCATTATAGAACTTTCTAGCTTTCTGTGTAACCATTTTAAAACTATAAATAAGATAGTCCTTGCAGTCCTTTCTAGGCTCTAATATTGTACAGTCCAATAAACTTAATTATTTTGAGCAACATTTTAAGAAATTATCAGAAATTCAAAGAGGGCTGATGTGGGACCCATAACTCAGATCATGAGGGCTTTGTGACATTTATTTCCTCACTTAACGACAATAGTACTTTTTAAGTTATTCATAATTGATTTTTTTTTGGTAATGTGATACTTTTGTCGTTTATTTTATTTATTTATTTATTAAATTTCTGTTTTATTCTGATATTGGGGATTAAACTCAGGGTCCTCAGTGTATGCCAGTTAATTTCATTTTTCATTAGTTATTTGTCATCAATTTTTGTCTTTAATTGTTTTTTTTTTTTTTTTTAGAAAGGGTTAAGGACTCTGTGTATAGCCTTTAGACAATTTACATCTAAAGAGTATGAAGAAATAGATAGGCGCCTTTTTGAAGCCAGGACTGCCTTGCAGCAACGGGAAGAGAAATTGGCTAATGTCTTCCAGTTTATAGAAAAAGACCTGATATTACTTGGAGCTACAGCAGTGGAAGATAGGTAATTATCAAATAAGTAAACAATTATCATTTTTCTCTCATAAAAGTATTTTAGCCAAGTTTCTAATGTATGAATTAAGTTCTGCTTATTAACAGCCTATTTTGATATATTTAAAATCAAAATATAAAAATATTTAAAATCAGCTGGGCATGGTGGTGCATGCCTGTAATCCCAGTAGCTTGGGAAGCCGAGGCAGGAGGATCATGAGTTAAAGCCAGCCTCAGCAAAAGCAAAGCACTAAGCACCTCAGTGAGACCCTGTCTTTAAATAAAAAATACAAAAAAGGCTGGGCATGTGGCTCTGTGTTGAGTGCACCAGAGTTCAATCCCTGGTGCCCAAAAATTAAAAAAAAAAAAAAGTGAAATCAAAATAGGGAATTAAAGTCTTAATTTTTCCCAATCAGTATATCATATTTTGTTGTAGCCAAACATCTGAGATGGACTTTAAAAAGCACTCGTCTGTAGTTCTCCCTGTAGTCTTGAATACTCTTCAGCATGTACCATGCAATAACATAAATTACCTGCCTACTTCTCCAGCCAGACCTCCCAACACTGTTCCTTTCTACTTTATGCCTCAAATGGTACCACACTGACTATAGTTCTCTACACATGGACTATAGTTAGAAAATATTCTACTTTACTCTTGTTCCCCTAGCAAGGCTGTGCCTTCTACCTGGATGATTCTTCCCTTCTGTATCCATCTGCAAATACTTATTCATAAAATACACTTTGAACTCCACAAAATTTAAGGCACAATATAGCATAGATATTAACCTCACTTCAATAAGATCTTTCCTGACACCTGACAGTATTAAAACTTCTCTTCTTTATGAAGTCACCATGTTTTTAGGTAGTTCCATTGTTCCTGTGGTACTTTATTATATATGTATTCCCTTAGCCTGTGAATTCCTTGCATCCCATTTATTTGTCTTTATTGCCAAGTATCTCTCAATGTTTCTTGCAATAAATTTAATTCTATATTAAGCCTGTAGTTTTGTATTTTTCTACCCCTGGATCTAAAGGTGTTTATATATTTTTTAATCTAGATTTTTATTTGGTTTTTAGTTCTACTCATAAGAGTTCTTAGATTCACTTGAAGTTATATAGACCTCTGTTTTCCACAGTCTGGTTTTTTAACTACAAGAATGATTTTCTTGTCAAAAAGAAAAACAGAAATATAAATCTTTTGATTTGAAATTTAAGATTTTCTAGGGCACAGGGGGTATAGCTCAGTGGCAGAGTACTTGCCTAGTAAGCTTGAGGCCCTGGGTTTGATTCTCAGCACTGCCAAACGGTACAGGGCTGTGAGTAGGGGAGTGAGCACTTCCTAATAAAATAGGAGTTTATGAAGACCACATAGTTTGGTCTCATAAAATTCAGTTTTGAAGATAGACTCTAAAAATTCGAAGTTGCAGATTTTAATTGGTTGATTTTTAGGCGAGCCAGATGATCATTAGTCAGTTTATTCTTGTTTCCTCCCTAATAGGAGAAATTTTCAATTATATTGCTATGCTCTAACATGCCTAGTTTGAGTTCAGACTTGACTTTACACATACTATGTAGTTTATATTTATTAGTCAGAAAAATAATTTCTTTATCCCATTTTGTGACTTTCATTTTCAGACTACAAGATAAAGTTCGAGAAACTATTGAAGCATTGAGAATGGCTGGTATCAAAGTATGGGTACTTACTGGAGATAAACATGAAACAGCTGTTAGTGTGAGTTTATCATGTGGACATTTTCATAGAACTATGAACATCCTTGAACTTATAAACCAGAAGTCAGACAATGAATGTGCTGAACAATTGAGGCAACTGGCCAGAAGGTAAGAATGTAGATATCTGGATCATGCAGTTTAGGATCAACCAACTGTAGTGCAACAAATTACAAGTCAGAAATGACCTACTACCACTGTCCATTTTTTATGGTTCATGAGCTAAAGGCAATTTTTACATTTTTTTATAGATAAAAAATAATCCAAAGATGATATTTTATGACATGAAAATTACATGAAATTCAGATTTCAGTGTCAGTGCCTGAAATACAACCACATAAATTTGTATACCTACTGTCATAATCATTGCAGCATCAGAGTTGAGTAGTTGCAGCAAACTTTATAAAGTCCTCTCATCATTTCACACTGGTGCTGGTATACTACAAATCACAGTGACATAGTTACAACTCAACAATGTTTTGAGTGCCATGCCTGGCACCATATTTTATTTATTGTTAGTATATAATCATCATGACAAAACAAGAAAAATGGACTCTAATATTACAATTTTTAAGGCACAATGTAGTGGGGATTACTTTATTGTTGAATTAGATTGTAAAACACTTTATTATGCAGTGGTATTTAGCTGGACCACCTGTTTGAAATTACTTTGTCAAACATCAATTCCAAAATCTCATAATACAGTTCTATTGTATTAAAATATCAAGACTCATTACAGATCAGCAGTCAGTATTAATAGATGAATATTTGTAATTATTTAATAGTAGGGAACATAAACTTTGAACTCCACTTTAGCAAAATATTATTCCCCCTAAAAAAAGACTATCATTCTTTTTATTAGTAGGCTTCTGCTATAAAAGAAAATTGTATTGAATTTTTACTACATTGTTGTAATTTCTTTTTTCTCTCATCTTATAAGTACCTATATAACATCCTTAATTTTACCTTTCCACCCACAAAGCCTGAAGTTGAAATACTTGCTCTCTGAGCCTTTCCAAAAACATTTGCTAACTCCTTGTCTAGTTCACATGCCAAACTGGGAAATTAAATCTGCATTTTACTGTTGAAAGATTATTTCATAAGAATAATTTATACTCTAAACCATCTTTTTTATGGTACTGAGGATTGAACCCCTAGGGGCTATCAACCACTAAGCCACATCCCTAGCCCTTTTTTCTTACATTTTATTTAGAGATAGGGTCTCACTGAGTTGCTTAGGGACCTCACTGAGTTGCTTAGGGACCTCACTAAGTTGCTGAGGCTGGCTTTGAACTCACCTCCTGCCTCAGTCTCCCAAGCTGCTAGGATTACAGGCATGTGCCACTGTGCCCAGCTCCAAATTATCTTTTTTACAAATCTGTTTTTTAGAGGTAGTTCAGATTCATTTAAGTGTCTACATTTAACCATCTAATTTATTTTTTAATATTTTGGGTTTTTTAGTTGTACTTAGACACAATGCCTTTATTTTATTTTTATGTGGTGCTGAGGATCAAACCCAGTACCTCCCACATGCTAGGCGAGTGCTGTACCACTGAGCCACAACCCCAGCCCTAACCATCTAATTTTTCGTAATAAATTTAGGAGTGCTTTGGTGTGAGCATCAGGGCCGGTTGTATGTAGACAAATTAGGTCTCCTACAGGTATTTGTAATTTGCAGTCTTGTGATTTTTAACTCAGAAAAACAAACCCAAAAAGACAGGGCCATAATTGTTAATATTCATTCAGTGTTTCATTTATGTTTGTTATGTAGGCATTGATGTGGTACTAAAGACTAGATTTCATCAAAAAAAAAAAAACTTTTTGAAGGGATATTTTTAAAAGACAGTACAAAAGAATGCCAAAAGAATCTTTACTTGAATACAAAAAGGCACTTGTTTCTAGGTAATTATACAATTAGAGTCAACATCATTGTGGTTGCTTAAGTATTTGAATACCATAATGTCAAGGAAACTCCCCCCAAAATAGAAATCAATTGCTTAAAATCATGTACTTTATTTATGCTTTTAAAAATATTTTTCCTGGGCTGGGGATGCGGCTCAAGCAGTATCGCACTTGCCTAGCATGCGCAGGGCGCTGGGTTCGATCCTCAGCACCACATAAAAATAAAATAAAAGATGTTGTGTCTGCCGAGAACTAATAAATAAATATTAAAAAATTCTCTCTCTCTCTCTCTCTCTCTCTTAAAAAAATTTTTTCCTGATTATAAAAATAGTAATTGTATACTTAAAAAAATAGTGAAAATTAAAGATATATTGGTTAATAATGTAATACAAACATCTAAATTTATTTAGCATATTTTCTTTATATCTACTATATATGTACTTTTAATGAATGTGTTATGATCATTAGTATTCATTTCCCTTTTTCTACAAAAACTGTATTATTAAGTAAAAAGTATACACATATTATATTCCATGTCTATAAGTTAAAACCTAAAAATTTACATAAAGTAACCTAAATTTAAAATTTACATATAGTAAATATTAGACTTATTATCTTAGTCTGTTTGCATTGCTATAACCAAGTACCAGAGATTAGGTAATTTATAATGAACAAGAACTTACTTCTCATAGTTCTACAGTCTGGAAAGTCCAAGATCAACACACAAGCAGGTTACATGGTGAGGGCCGCTCCCTGCTTGCACCTTATTTGGGTAGAAGTTGTGGAATAAAGGACAGGAGAGGGCAAACTCAGTGTTTTTATTTTGTTTTGTTTTGTTTTCCCTTTTGCTAGTACTGGGGATTGAATTTAGGGCCTCATGGCATGCTAGACAATCAGTCTGTCACTGAGCTATATCCCCAGCCTTAAGGGCAAATTCTCTGACGCCTCTTTTATCAGAGCAATAATCCATGAGGGCAGAGCCTTCATGTCTTAATCACTTCCCAAAAAATCCCACCTATCAGTACCATCAGAATGAGGATTAAGTTTCACCAACTTTGGAGGTGACAAACCAAGCACTTGCTATGTAAAATTTATATTATATTTTAGAAATGTATCTTTTTGGTGAAATACAGTTTCTCATATGACCACTGTGAATAGGATTTTGGTGTATAGACTTTCATATGTATCTGTTCTTAAATTTTAACAAAAATATGGAGTGGAGCAAAGAATTCCATATCTTTGAGAGTCTTGCTTTTTGTATCCATTCTTCACAAACATATATTATCTCCTCTATCTAGATGCTAGGAGCATGATCTTGTAACTTGTGGTGTTTACTCTCAAAATTATTAATAGTATATAGGGAGAACAAAGAAATGAGTGCACTGTCCATAGACCTGTCACAATAGAAATGTAACTGAGGCAAGAACAAAAGTTGTGGAGGACAGAAGAGGGAAGCTTAACCTCAGACCAGGGTTAGCAGGGAGCATTCTGGAAGAACTGATGGCTATTTTACCTCCTGAGAGATGAACTATAAATTGGGCAGAGAGTGACACCAAGAAGCAAGAAGCAAAAGGGCGGGGGAGGGGGGTTGTGGCTCAGTGGTAGAGTGCTTGCCTAGCATGTGTGAGGCACTGGGTTCATTCTCAGCACCACACATAAATAAATAATTTTTAAAAATGAGTTTTACCATCAACTAAAAAAAAAAATTTTTAAAAAAGAAGCAAAGGGGGTTGCGGATGCAAGATCCAAGAGCTGGGAGGGTGCATGACAGTAAAGTGTGGTTAGAGAACGAGGGAGTGGTGAGATATGAGGCCACTGAGATGAGGACATGCTGTCTCTTGTGTGCTAGAACTTAGATGTTTTTCCATATTTCCTAAATATTGTCCCATAGATTTACCAAGCCTGCCTAGAGGAATACTGAATTTAGAGTTCCTTGGAAAGGTTCCCTAGGAAAACTGGTCTGATCTGTCCCACTCTGGGCTGCTACTGCTTCTGAGGGATGTTGTTCAGGCAATGCTTAGAACAGGCAGAAGACACCGGCACAGCCCAGGTTTCTAAATAGGGAACAAAATCAGTCAGCATAGGTGTTCTGTTTAGTTATTGGAGATTAAGTAAAGGGAAAATATAGACATTTTAAAGATTTTCATGGTGTGGAATACATTGCCTAAATGAAATGCAACACAATAATGATTAGACAGAATACAAAAGGCATCCTTTTAACTTATGAAAGATTTTTCTATTATAAGACTAAAATCTCTGAATGGTTAGATTTTATAGCTTGTTGCTTATTTATTATTATTTTTATTTCTCATTTTAAAATGGAGGGATATTTCTCAGAAGCATCCTGTGAATTTGTAGTTCTTTCTTTTTTCTTTTGCTTAGCATAATATTTTTTAATTTATTCTAATTTGTTATATATGACAGCAGGATGCATTTCAATTAATTTTACATATATAGCACAATTTTTCATATCTCTAATTGTACACAACATAGAGTCACACCATTCATGTCTTCATACATGTACTTAGAGTTATGAAGTCCATCTCATTCCACTGCCATTCCTACCCCTCTTCCCCC
Organism: Ictidomys tridecemlineatus; assembly: GCF_052094955.1. Lineage (NCBI taxonomy): Eukaryota > Metazoa > Chordata > Mammalia > Rodentia > Sciuridae > Ictidomys > Ictidomys tridecemlineatus. The sequence continues at coordinate 126,525,937 of NC_135479.1, forward strand.
TTGTAGTACTTTCTTTATGTAACATAGGGTTACCTTGAGTGCCGGCTTTCACAACATAAAGGAGTGTACACCAGAGGTAAATCTGTGTATTACTTTATCAAGAAACTCCTATAACTGCTGTGTGCAGTGGCACACCTATAACCTAATCTACTGAGAAGGCTGATGCAGGAGGATTGAAAGTTCAAGGCCAATCTAGGCAACTTAGCAAGACCTTGTCTCAAAATGATAAATAAAAAGGATTGGGGATATAGCTCAATGGTAGAGCATACCTATGTTCAATCCTCAATACCAGAAGGGAAAGAAAAGAAGAAGAAACTCTAGTTACCAAAGGAGGATTAGAGGGAAAAAGTTGTACAAAATAATATGTTTAGTGATATAGTTGATTCCTTACTAGTGTACCCTCGTTACCTCTTTATAGCAACAAATAGTTTGACCAAATGCTAGTAAGCAGACCATACCCTGAGTAACATTTGTTTATTGTATCCCCACAAGTAGGGTGTTATTTTTGTTCCACCATAGTAACATCTGGCATTACAATCCAGTATAGGAATTAGTATCAGTGGACATTACTATTGCTTCATTTCTTTCCTTCCTACTTACACATATTGACTGTAGTACATGGGTTTTCCTAAACATTCTTGATTTCATTTAACCTTTTAAAGTGAGGATTTACTAAATATATGTAACAAATAATGCTTGTATTTTTGTAAGTATTTTTCATACAGTTTTGAAACATATCCTCAGATTGTATGTTACAATTCACATTTTAGGACTGATACAATATTTATATATCAGTTTGTTGTAAAATTGGATATCCATCTATTTTATTCATCATATTGTTGACAGATAATACAACTGAGTTTCTTCCCTGGCATGTCAATCTTATAACAATTAAGTCTATGGTTGAACTACCCATCTTAAAGAAAGAATTTTTTGTTCTGTCTTACAGAGGATATATTTTCTCTTTCAGAATTACAGAGGATCATGTGATTCAGCATGGGCTGGTAGTGGATGGGACCAGCCTATCTCTTGCACTCAGGGAACATGAAAAACTATTTATGGAAGTTTGCAGAAATTGTTCAGCTGTATTATGCTGTAGAATGGCACCACTGCAGAAAGCAAAAGTATGTATATTTTACAAGTTCCATAAAGATATTTAGATCTAAAAATATTAAGGTTAATGCCTAAATAGTTTCAATATGGTGGTATGCAGTATATGAATCTTTCTAGGAGCCAGTCTCTTCCCATATTATGAATTTTAATCATGTCCATTTAATTTTTAGGATTCTCAAAAGAGTACATATTGAAGTTTCACGTATTCATAATGACGCAGAAAGTCTGTACTAAATAGCAGTTTGTGATCTTGTCAAACACAAATTTGAACTGTGATAATTAACATTGAACAAATTACTTAGTGAAAGAGTCTAGGAGTCTTGAATTCATCTGCACTTTCAGATGGTTCTGTTGATCTCTGCTTATTTCTACATTCTCATGAATTGATAATTCTTTGTTAAAAGTGGCTATCAAGTGATAAATAGACTTTAGTAAAAAGTTAAAAAGCCAATTCACTTGTAATGCATAGCTATTATGTATAGGAAATATTTATTTTTAGCTACCTGTGATTCAAGTGAAAGCCTATGCAAACATTTTTTGTAATCCCACATTAGGACTTAGGCTATATTCTTCACAAATACCTCTTGCAATGCACATCTAAATACGGATTGTTTCACATATAAGTCTTAATAAATTAGATAATTTAATTTTGGGGGGCTTTAAGGAATTTCATTATAGTGCACATATTATAATTCACATATCCTAATGGGTTAACTTTTTGTTACTGTGACAGAACCTGAGAAAATCACCTTGGAGCAGGAAAGATTTATTTTAGTTGACTGTTTCAGAAGCTTCAGTCTGTGGTTATTGTTTGGGGCATGAGGCAAGGCAGAACTTCCCTGGTTGAAGAACATGGCTTATGAAAGTTGCTCAGCTCATGACAGCCAGAAGGCAGGGGATGGGGGTCCTGGGGACAAGATATAGTCATCCAAGAGCATATACTGAAAGACGCCTCACCTCAACTAGATCCCACCTCCAACAGTTTCCACCACTTCCCAGTAGTCCATTTAAATGATGAATCCCATATGGATTAATTCACTGATGAGGTTAGAGTCTTCATGATGCAACCATTTTCTAAAAGCCCCGCCTCTGAACATTACTGCATTGGGGACCAAGCCTTCAATACATGAGACTTTGGGTACATTTCATTTCAAAACACCACAACCAATCTATGGATACTGAAACTGGAGACCAAACAGAGTTAATACCTAGGTTCTTGTTATTTCCTTTTTTTTTTTTTTTTTTGGTACTAGGGATTGAACCCAGGGGTGCTTTACCACTAGGCCACATCCAGCCCTATTAGTAGTAGTAGTAGTAGTAGTAGTAGAATTATTATGTTTTATTTTTGTTTTGAAACAGGGTCTTACTAAGTTGCTTAGAGCCTAAGTTGCTGAGACTGGCCTTGAACTTCTGATCCTCCAACCTCAGCCACCCAAGTTGCTGGGATTGCGCATGGGTGGCTTGCCTAGGTTCTTTACAAAAGGGCATTCAAGAATGTCAGAGAAATCTGAATTTAAAATTGATTGCTTTTTTTAAACTTCAGATTTTGCTTATTACAAAAGAAAACAATGGTTGTTCCTCGATAGCAAGTAAACGAATAAGAAAAAACATTTTATCTGACAATTCAATTATTTGAAGTTATTTATTAATAATTTTATTTTTTATACAAGTTATTACTTTTTGAAAATTTAAGATACATTTTAAAAATTATTTCTCATTACTCAAAATTCAAACATAATACCCTGTTTGGTTATGACATTTCTGAAAGACATTCCTAAAACCTTATTGGAGGCATTCCTCAAAAAAATGAACCCCAGTGCATAATATTATCTAATATAAAATTAAATATTTTTTAGTATTATCCTTATTGTAGTCATTTGAGAAAAATGACATTGCACAATGCAAGACAGTCAAAAATTTTATCATAAAGAAATAATTCATTGTATGTCTTCCAGGTAATAAGACTAATAAAAATCTCACCTGAGAAACCTATAACACTGGCTGTTGGTGATGGTGCTAATGATGTAAGCATGATACAAGAAGCACATGTTGGCATAGGTGATTGACTTTTTTCCTGAATTTTAAAGTCTGTAATTATTTGGTGTTTTTGGATTTTCCTTTTGAAAATTAAAATACAATGTCAAATATATAAATGAAAACTAAATGCAATGTTGGTAATATGTCTAGTATATCCGCATCAGAAATGATTATAATTAGGCACACTATTTAGGATATTTTAGTTAAAATTTTAAAGGAAATATTACATTAGTGAATCATATTTTTGCCAATTTTAATTTATAATAAAAATAACTTTATTTTTACATGCCATCTCATACCTTATAAAATACTTTCACATTATTTTATCTATAAATTTATGATTTACATGGTTGCCCTTATGGTTTAAAATTCTTTTTTAATATTTATTTTTTAGTTATAGGTGGACACAATATCTTTATTTTATTTTTATGTGGTGCTAAGGATCAAACCCATTGCCTCACACATGCTAGGTGAGCACTCTACCTCTGAGCCACAGCCCCAGCCCCCAAATTCTTATTTTAGAATTACTGTGATTATTTGTGAAACTAAAGGTTCTGTAACACATTTGAAGACAATATTTAGAGATGAAAATAATACTAAGCAATAGTAAAAAGATAAAATGTCAAATAATTTTGTGATTTTAATGCCTTTATTCTAATTTCTATTTTGTCTAAGACTTAATTGGGTTCAGAGTACTAATACCATTAGTATTAGTAATAAATTATAATAAATAATAAATTTAATAAATTATTAATCATTTCCTACTTTAACATATTCTGACTATCTTCTTCTGTCATTTTATATTATAAATACAGAGTCAAAGAGAAAAGTATGGTTATAGATTTTTTTGCTATTGTCAAAGGATAAAATTTGAGAGTTAGGCTAACATTTGTTATGTAATAGTCTTCATTATTGCCTATGACAGTTTTCAAGTCTACTATTTCCAATTTATCCCTCAAAATAACTCCTTCCTCTTTGGGATAATTAACTGTTCATTTTGAAATTTTAATTTTCTTTCTAGTTTGTACACTATTGTTCCCCTTAAATCTCCATAATAAGTTGATAATTTCATATATCATACATTAAAGCATAAAAAATTTGCTTATATTGACAAAGGAGATGTTTCAAATAAGAAAGGAAACACATTATTCAATAAAAAGTGTTGATTAAACTGGTTAGTTATTTGGGAAAGAAGAAAAAAGTTAAGTCTTCTATTACTAAAGCAAAAGAAATTCCAAATGGATTAAGGATTTAAATAATTTATCACCATAAAAATTAATTGAAAATGTAATGAATAGTTCTATTATTTGAGTAGTGGAAAGTTCTCTTAAGTACAATACCAAAGCAAGGAACTTGAGAGAAGTTTTTTGTTTTTGTTTTTTGGGGGGATACAGGGATTGAACTCAGGGGCACTTGACCACTGAGCCACATTCCCAGCCCTATTTTGTGTTTTATTTAGAGACAGGGTCTCAGTGAGTTGCTTAGTGCCTTGCTGTTGCTGAGGCTGGCTTTTAGCTTGTGATCCTCCTGCCTCAGCCTCCTGAGCCACTGGTATTACAGACGTGCACCACCGCACCTGGCTTAAGAAGTTTCTTGTTATTGAGAAAAAATTAGTATGTCTGGCAAAGGTAAAATCTCCCCCAAAACAAATTTCAGTGGGACACTAGTAAGGAACACTTGTAAAGTAGATGACCAAGTCTTAATACTTCTAAATATGTGAAGTCTTAACAAATTAACAAGAATAAGAGTCACACTCTAATAGATATATGTGGAAAGATGTGAGTTCCAAATGAGAAGTATAAGACAAATACAAAGTATATGAAAAAAGTGTTTCATCTCTGTAACAATCAAAGGAATGTAAGTTAAAATTGCCTAGCAGATTGGCAACAATTACAAAGATTGATAAATCTGAAGTTGACAAAGATACAGAATAAAAAATGATTTTATACAGCTTTAGGGAGAGTGTAAACTAGTATGCCCTGCATTATTGTGCATGACAAAAAAGTTTAATTCTGTGCTTCTTGATCAATAGTGCACCCAGGAATTTCTTCTAATAATTAACGTGTTGTAATGATATGTATATCGTCAATAAAGTTTATATCTATAAAGTAACAAATTCAAGTTACAAAACAAATACTCTCATTTTTGTACACATTTTTTTATATATTAAATACATCTACACATGCATGTAAAATACAGAAAGAAAAATTCTAAGAGAATATAGGCTAAAAATTGTTTTTCCCCATAAGTATTGTGAATATAGATTTTTTTCTCTGCTTCTTCATTTAGAACATTTTGATACTTTCATAATAATTTTTTAAAATAATTATTTTTTAGTTTTAAGTGGACACAATATCTTCATTTTATTTTTATATGGTGCTGAGGATAGAACCCAGTACCTCATGCATGCTGGGCGAACACTTTACCACTGAGCCACAACCCCAGCCCCATGACAAAAATTTTAAAGGTTAATTTTGAAAAATAATTTTTAAAAGTTGCTTTGGGTCAAAAAACACAAACATGGTGATCTCTGATTTGTTTTTTTGAAACCTAAAGGATTATTGTAACCTAAAGTACTCTTTTTCAGATAAAATGATGCACTGATTTCAGATGGTACATTTTTTTCAATTTATTTATTTTTAATTTACATTTTTCTTTTAAAAAGCACATTTGACTTATTTATGACAGTTTGAAGTAGCTAAATATGCCTATTTTTTACTACATCAAGGTTGTTCAAGTTTAACTTTTTTATATTCACTAGAACTAGTAAAGACAAAGTTGTTTAGCACTCTTTTCATTAGATGTTTATTACCCAATACTTTGTGCTTATTGGTACAATAATTGATGCTTCTGCTAGATCCTGAACTTTTAATATTATTTTTATTTTAATTGTATTTTTTTATATTATAATTCTTTGAATATTGGTGTTACATGTCTTGTATATATTACAGCTTTATATTAAACTACACATTTAAGTAGAACAACCTTTTGGATCGCTGCTAATTTCTGTATATTAGGATTTAGTGTTTCTAAGTCCAGGTTCAACTACTAAAATATTTAAGATATTTATAGCTATTTCATGAAAATTAAACTTATGAATTATAAGTGGACATTCCTTTTTGTTTTCTTTATTACAGGAATCATGGGTAAAGAAGGAAGACAGGCTGCAAGAAACAGTGACTATGCAATAGCCAGATTTAAATTCCTCTCTAAATTACTTTTCGTTCATGGTCATTTTTATTATATTAGAATAGCTACCCTTGTACAGTATTTTTTTTATAAGGTGAGTTTTATATGGATTTTTAGGATCAATTATTGATGTAGTAATTTGAAATTTTAATTTAAGGAATGTTATAACCATATTAATTATTCTTTAATTATTTTAATTAGGTATATATGACAGCAGAATGCATTTTGATTCATTGCAAATTATTCTTAAAAAATAGTTTCTGTAAATAAAATAGCGGTACCTTTGTAATTAACATGTACTGACAGAATGCAAATCAGTAGTTTTCTGGGACCAAGAGTATAGGTGTTAGAATTAACTAGAAAGGAATATAAAAGAACTTTTGGAATTGATGGGAGAGTTCTCTAATCTTATGGCGATGTTGGTAATATATAAATTTATCAAAACACATCAAAACTTACACTTATATTGATGTCTTATTCTGTACAGATTCAGCTGCAGTAAGTTTGATTTCCTTAAGTTTACTTCATCTTGAGTCAATAAGTTTTAATTTAACTCCAACATGATGATTTCAAGCAGAGGTTAAATTTGTTTTGTTTTGTTACCATCATTGGTCTGTTAGTAAGTTAGTGAAGGTGGTGAGCTTCTCAGTACAGGGTTTTTGTATGCATAAAGTGAAATACTTAGAAATGTATTTCAACATTTTTATTTGTAATCCTATCTCTGGACCCTTTGGGAAATGTGGGAATCTGTAGACGACATGTTAAATGCCTCTGTTACTAAAACATTTAATATGCCAGAATGTCTTATATTGCATATATTTTTATAATTTATAGCTATAGGCCGGGGTAGAACATAGATTACATATTACTATAAAATGATGTGGCAGTTTTCTTCTAATTTACTGTTCTGGCTTTTACTTGTAATATGAGAATAGATTGAGGTCATAAAATGTTTTGATAGTTCTGTTTATTGTGTACTTTAAGTATTTTTGCATTGTAAAGCTATCATGGCCCAAAAAATTAAGTAAATCTTGCTTATTGTACTGTGTTTCAACTATATTGAATGAGAATTGGAAGATTGTAAATTCAAAATAATGGTATTACTTGGCAGTGATGGGAGGTGAGGGTATGTTCATTCTCATATCTACACTGCTCCTTCAAATTCTTTTAGGTATTTTTTTAATAGAATAAGAAACCTACTTTCCCATTTTATGTTGACAAGTCCTTATGAAAAAAATCCTCAGGTTGCCATATTAACTGAGATTGTGTTTCTGGACCCTTTACCATATTTAGGAATTTTTTTCTCTTTTAGTCCAAAATATTTTAATTGTTTTTCATTTAATCTTTTTTTTTTTTCAGAATGTGTGCTTTATCACACCCCAATTTTTATATCAGTTCTACTGTTTGTTTTCTCAACAAGTAAGTAAATAGAAGCTTGTGTTTTGTTCTTTTAGAATAAGATAAGTGTGTTCAAATTTTGATAGATATTTAGAAGGACTTTTTCACTTTTCTAAGTCCTGCAGGTAACTATACAAACTTCTCTGAGTAGTATGCTTAGTCAGCATAACATGCATAATATTTATTCTGGTTTTCAGTCTAAAGTTAATGTTGATACCAAAAATTTATTTTAATTCATGATGCTTTTTTTTTTCATTTTTCTTAGTCCTGTAAGTAATTAGACAAAACTTTTCTGATTAGCAATTAGCATATCACTCATAAATTTTATTTATTCTAGTTTTCAGTTTGAGATAAATGTTGATAACAAAATATATTAAAATTCTGGATGCTTTTTAAAGAATTGATATTAACTCTTTAACAGCTTGTGAGAAAATTTTGATAATTTGTTTCAATTATTTTGTGATACTTCTATAGAATCCATATGAAGCCACACCAAATAACTCTTTAGTGGTTCACCTCATCTTAATTCTTGACTCACAATTTTTAAATTTTTGTGTGTGTGTGTGTGTATGTGTAGTTGTAGATGGACAGCATGCCTTTATTTTATTTATTTCATTTTTATGTGGTGCCAAGCATTGAATCCAGTGCCTCACACATATTAGGCAAGCACTCTGCCATTGAGCTACTAAGCTCAATGACTCACAGTTTTTTATGAACTTTAGTGGTTTAGTCCAGGGATGACATACAGGTTTTACCACAGAAGCTAATGTAAATAATTGATAGAAACACCTAGAATGCTATGTTAAAAAGGTTTCTGGAGTTTAAGAGAGGGAAAATGCTGTAATTTATTAGTGATTGTAATGGGCACAGAGTGGGTCTTTAATTGTATACATGTCTCATATTTGCCATTCCTGATTTACTGTTTTATTTTACAGAAAAGGAAAGTGAATTTCAAAGAGATTAAGTAATTTGCCCAAAATAAGATAGCTAAGTTCATGACTAAACTATGACTTAGACCTACTGCTTCTGACTAATTGAGCACCCTTTTCATACCATACTTTATCAAATTGAGCAAGACATGGTTTCTAATTTATTGAAAAAAATAAGAACTTAATTATCTTAAGTTGTTAGGTTTTCTTTTCATGTGTTGTTCCTCCTTAATTACTATTTTCAACTCTGTGTACAAGCTGAACTCTAAATTTTAGGTATCTACTCAGGTAGGCATTAATTGTCAGTAACAGTTTACCTGAATGAAATAAAGAATGCTATAAGACCATATGACAAGGGGACCTGGCCTTTTTTGATTACATGTTCAGGGAGTTTACAGTATAACTTGGGAGTCAGTATTAATAGCAATAAAACAACATATAAAAGCATAGGCACAGTGCTAAGCTTTTAGTACCAATAGTGGCATCTGTGACTCTTTAAAGAACACTATCAGCAAGGACTTGTGTCACTGTGAAAGTTTCATGGAAGAAATTGAGACTTATTTATTTAATGTCCTAAAGAGAGTGAGGGATGTAGATGGGGAGACGAGCCATGAAAGCAAAACTATATGTGTAGCATACCGAAGGGATAATAAGAAGCTTAGGATGCATATAGAATTGTTTAAAACTATTATCACAGTGACCAAGTTGTGGAGAATTTTGAAATATAGATCCAGTTCACTATAATTCCAAAAACAACTGACATAGCAAAATATTTCAGTTTCTACACAGAATTTAAATCTAGGAACACTATATGTTAATGTCCATTTAAAAAACTAATTGGAGGGCTGGGGTTGTGGCTCAGCAGTAGAGCACTCACCTAGCATTGTGTGAGGCCCTGAGTTCGATCCTCAACACCACATATAAATAAATAAAATAAAGGTATTGTGTCCACCTACAACTAAAAATAATCATAATAATTAAAGTAGATTTTGTTGTAATTTAAAAAACTGTAGTTTTATGCTTTTTTAACATGCTTATTTGTGATTATACACAAAAATATAATAGGAATACATAATTTAGAATGTCAAAATTTCCTCTTATTTCTCTTTCTAGACACTGTATGACAGCGTGTACCTGACTTTATACAATATTTGTTTTACTTCCCTTCCTATTCTGATATATAGTCTTTTAGAACAGCATATAGACCCTCATGTATTACAGAACAAGCCCACCCTCTATCGGTAAGTATTTTCCAGCATTTAAGTGTCCATTGTTTTCTGATTACAAGTATTGTATTTAATGGTTAGCAGTTTAACGTGTACCTAAAAAATAAGCAAATATGTAGAAGTGTCTGCTAAGGGGTTGGAGAGTAGTAGAGCACTTGCTTAGCTATTGAGGCCCTGGCTTCAGTCCCCAGCACCACAAAAATAAATAAATAAAAATATTTTACTAAGCATGATTATTTTATGGTTTATAGTTGCTGAATATCAAAGAGAAATTTTGAGTTTTTCCTATGTTTTTAAGAATGAATGCTTTCATTCCATTAATACCTTGGGTGATTGTGTAATTTGTACTTACCTGTTGTAAACCAATAATATTCTACTTTGTGTGACAAGTTATTTCAGTAATTGTTAGTCTCTAGAATTCCTTAAGAACTAGTTTATGTCTTACTCTTGCCAAATTTATGAATGATAATCCATGCAAAATGCAAGTCGATATTGATCCCTGTTCTCTGCTTTATTCCTGCTTTTCTAGAAGCAAGTTATCACCAGAGCTCTGGAATCAGGCAGGGATAGCTGAAGGTTCACATCATAAACTCTTATTATAGAGAGGCTACGGAGATACCATTTACAGAGGTGTATCCAGTTATCCAAATATAAAATAACTTACTTTGATTTGCCAGGTTATCTAGCACAGGGCTTAACCCAAGATTAACATAGATTATTTTTCCCCATAATAACTATTATTGAAAATGCTATTAATTAAGACCCTCAATGCAGAAGCCAGCTCAAATGACCTCACTTGAAGGAGACATAGTCAGACTGGATGAAAATCAACAGAATGCAATACAGATAAATCAGCTTTTCACAACTAAACTGAAGTAATAATGCCCATATATTTCTTTATCAAATGAGAAAATGTATGAATTTCATTATGTGAACTATAAGCTGTTACCCCTATGTATGCTATTACTAGAACTGGTGGTTTGTCAATTTGAGCATATTTATTATTCTAATATTTTCTAAAAAATTTAAATTAAAACTTCTTGTTTTTTTTAAATTATCAAATTATAATAATTATTCTGTAGGTAAAATATGAATCCTAATGTATTCCTTTTTTTAATTCACAGGGACATTAGTAAAAACAGTCTCTTAAGCATTAAAACATTTATTTATTGGACCATCCTGGGTTTCACTCATGCCTTTATTTTCTTCTTTGGATCCTATTTTCTAATGGGGAAAGACATATCTCTGCTTGGAAATGGCCAGGTAAAATATATAATGTCTTAAAGAATGCTTATCAATATTTTCATTTGGTTTAGTTTTTTATAATTTTATGTCATGGAAAATAATATAAATTCAACTTAAATTATAAAATTTCAGATACTAAATTAAAATAAAAATATAAAAAGGTTTTAACTTTTTTCACTGAAGTTTCATACATTAATGACATCCTTAGAACTGCCAGTGTGCAGTTCTAAGGAAAACATAACTGTACTGCAGTGTAATTATAAAATGAGCCTCAAGTTACTAGACTGTTTTGCTGTTCAAAAATTAGTTTATACAAAGATATATGTTAATACCCCTGCATGTGGTTTACCTCAGGTATTCTAATAACAGGTATCATTTATTTGGTACTTACTTTTGTGCTAAGTGCTGTATATATCCCATGCCCATTATCCTTATAGTAATCCTATTACAAGGGTGTAATTACTCCTATTTTTCAGATGAGAAATAGTGGTTGTTTGATTTTAATTGCATGAATTGATTGTTTATTTATGGAGTGCCACCATACTCTTCAGTGCACACTGGCAGTTCTAAGGATGTCATTAAGTTACTATTTAATATGGCCACTTTTCTGAAATATGAAATTTTAAAAAGAATACTAAACAGTATACTGTTCCACTGTGCCTTGATTGGAGTGCTTATGTTGAGACGCTTGTGGCAGAACTAGGCCTCTCTTTCTGGCTTAGGTGGGTTAGAAGAACAGAAATGACAGTGGTTAGTACTATAATAGACTGGATTCCTTTGTTGTATCTGTCAGCTTTGTGTCTCTGATCAAAATACCTGATGAACAATTCAGAAAGATTTATCATGGCTCACTGTTTTTAGAGGATTCAGTTCATAGTCCACCGGCTCCTAGACAGAAATGTGGAACATTACAGAGGGAAGCTGCCCAGCATATGACAGCTGGGAAGCAGAGAAAGAGGCAGATAAACCTTTCTGTTGACCTACTTGCTTCTCACCTCCCAGGAGTCCATTCATCTCTCAGAGCCCTCATGATCCAATCTTTGCCTAAAAGACCCACCTTTGAACTTTGAAACATTGGGCCTCATACTTTAGCACATAAGCTTTTTGGGGGACATTGCATATCCAATCTATAACATTTTATTTCTTTTTAATTGGCAACACTTGGATCTTATATAATATGTTTGGAGGCACAGAAATACAATCTTTGCAACTGAAAGAGTATAAGGTTTTATTTGTTCACCAAACATCTTATTGCGGACCAAACATTCCCAGGTAATATACTAGGCTCTGAATTATATATAAGAGTAACTTACATACTTTGATATGAGTTTAGAGTCTTCTAAGTGACTACAGAAATGGAGCAGGTACACTAGTAACAAAATAGGCTAGTGCAGTTAAGGAAATAGCCTTCAAATATATAGAGGCCTTATCGATGCTCATCTCTTAAGGTTACAGGGTAGGAACATAAATGTTTTGTCACTGCACTTTTGAGGACATATTAAGTCTGATTCGGATAAAAATATGAGTCTAGTTTGTTTTGTGTAACACAAGGGCACATCACTTTCCAAGTAATAATTATCTTTTATTTTCCTCTTGTGCCAATTATATTACATGCTTTTGCTTATTAAATCATAATAATCCTGCATGAGAAAAAATTATTTTTTAACTTTTTTGCATATTGGAAAATTTATAACCTCAGAGAAATAAGTAATATAAGAGTAGAATTCTAACTCAGTCTGTGTGCTTAGTCATGATCCTTAATACCTTTGTAAAAACAACTGTTAGCCTGGTGCCCTTCTACTCAGCCTTGCCACCTTTGCAGGGTATAGTAACCATAGAGCACAGACACATGAGAGTGCCCACTTCCTATTAAATAGTAAGATGGAACCAGACAGATGAAGAGGTCAAGGAGTATTAAGGCAGAAGTCATTGAATGAAAAGAAAATTAAAGAGATCTTTTTTGCTAGTTACTACTTTTTTCCTGAAAAATATGTACACATTGTGGTAAATATTTTTAAAATATAGGAAAAAATATAAAGAAGGTAAATCATGGTCTAGGGATGTAGCTTAGTGGTAGAACACTTACCTTACATGTGTGAGGCCCTGGGTTCAATCTTTAGTACCACCAAAAAAAGAAGAAACTAAATTGCCTGTTATACCTCTATCCACACATTATTGCTTCTGTTTTTAAACAGATTTTGTCTGTTTTAACAAATTTCCTTTCATTCGTTTGTAACTTTTGCAGTTTTCATTATCATTATAATTTGCATCTCCTTATTTCTTAACATTCTAACCTGTGGTTTTTCATATTATTATAATTTTTTCATAGCTACACAATACTCTATTACATTATGTGAGTATTCTTTTTTTTTCCCTTTTTTTTTGTGGTGCTTGGTATTGAACCCTCAGCCTTGTACATGTGAGGCAAGCACCCTACCAACTGAGCTGTATCCCCAGCCCAAGTATTCTCTTACTTTGAGAATTTAAGTTTGCTTCTACTTTTTAGTGGCTTGTTGTTATTGTTGTTGTTGTTGTTTAAGAGACAGTGTCCCATTATATTTTACCCAGGCTGATCTTAGACTCCCAGGCCCAATCGATCCTCCGGCCTCAGTCTCCTGAGTAGGTGGAACAACAGGTGCACACCATCATGTCTAGCTTTAGTAACTTTTTAAAATTAAATTTTTAGCATTCTTTATAAAAAGATAGAACCTTAATTCAGGATAAATTGTTGGTCTTTAGTATAAAAGTTTTTTCTCTCATCACCTGCTTAATTGGTTTTTTTAACACAAATTATAATGCCCCCTTTACCTTGCCAGTTATATCATGTATGTAGTGTATATACTAATAAAAATTAATCTGCTACTTACTGCTGCCTCTAGAAATAATGGAAAAGAAACACAGTGGAACTATTCAGAATAGGATTTACATTCTGGCACCTGTAGTAGTAGTAGTAGTAGTAGTAGTAGTAGTAGTAGTAGTAGTTGTTGTTATTATCATTTAGTTTCCTCTCCGCTAAAATAAGAAGTGTGTCCCTACCTTGCAAGTTTTCTGTATTAAGTGACACATAAAACATTAATCACAGTAGCAGTTAATATAAGTACTTGGTAAGTCTTAGTAGTAATAGTTGCTATTTATACTATCAAATCATTACACTAGAGAAGGCCTGTGCTGATCTACTTTTCCCAGAAATTTTCTTTTTAACTGTGAAAATCCCCTTGCTATCTTTTCTAGTTCTAAACCATTGTTAATGTTTCCTCTTTAGGTTGCTTTTGCCTCTCTACCTCAGTTCCTCTCTTCATCACTAGTTCTTATTTGAACCCACAGACCCCTGTCCTTTAGCTCCAGCTCCCTCTTTTATATCTGTGCTAAAAATCTGTTTAGAGTTGTATCAAGTACAAGTCTCATTTTCATTGCTCATATGTTGATGCTTCCTGTTTTCCTTGTAGTGTTTTTATATGCCCAGGAAATCTATAAACATCTCTGATATTATTGGTTTGTATCTTTGCACTCTTTCTTTTGGTCAGTTTGGCTAACGGTTTGTCAATCTTATTTATCTTTTCAGAGAACCAGCTCTTCATTGCATTGATCTTGTACATTGTTTTCTTATTCTCAATTCCATTGATTTTTAGCTATGGTCTTAATTGTTTCTTGTCTTCTACTGGTTTGAGTGTTAGTTTGTTATTTTTGTAAGTCCTCAAAGTAGAACAAAAGCTTATTTATCTCAGATCTCTTTAATTTTTTGTAGTTGTAGGTAGACATGATGCCTTTATTTGTTTATTTTTATGCAGTGTTAAGGATCTAACCCAGTGCCTCACTAGGCAAGCACTCAGCCACTAAGCTACAGCCTCAGCCCTCTAATTTTTTAATGTAGGTACTTAGTGCTATAAATATTTTTTAGCACTGCTTTCATACTGTACTGAAATTTTGATATGTGATCTCTCTGTTCTCATTTATTTCTAAGAATTTCTTGATTTCTATTCTCATTTCTTTCTTCATCCATTATTTATTTGAGAGTATTGGTCAATCTCCATATGTTTATGTGATTTCTATTATTTTTCTTGCTGTTGATTTCTGGTTCCATTCCATTATGATCTGATGGAATACATGGATTATATAGGATTTTTTGTTTGTTTGCTTGTATTGTATTTGCTAAGATTTGATTTGTGGCCTATAATATGATCTATTTTAGAAAAAGCTCCACACGTATCTGAGAAGGTAAATTCAGCTGTTTTAGGGTGGAATATTCTGTAGATGTCAGGTAAGTCCATTCAATACATAGTGTCATTTTGGAGGGAGATATCCTTATCGATTTTATGTTTTGATGGCCTGTCTGTTGGTGATAGGGTCTATTGAAATCACTCAGTATTACTGTGTTAGGGTCTGTGTGTGTGTTAGGGTCTAGTATTACTGTGTTAGGTCTATTACATTAGGCTAAATGTCATGGAGTATTTGCTCCATATAATTGAGTATTGATATCTGGGAAATAAGCGTTAACTATCATTATATCTTCTTGTTGGATTGTTACCTTTACTAGGATGTAGTGGAATTTTTTTGTCTCTTATTAATTTTTGCTTGAAATATGCTTTGTCAGATATGAGAATAGCTACTCCTGCTTTTTTTCTTGAACATATGCATGGAATATTTTTGTCATCCTTTTACTTTCAGCCTTTGGATGTCTTTGCCTATTAAAAGGAGTCTCTTGTAAACAGTGTATAGTTGGATTATGTTTCTTGATCCATTCTGGTTATCTGTGTCTTTTAACTGGGGAGTTGAGACCATTAACATTTGGCATTAGTATGGATATGTATTTGTGGTTTCCTCCCATTTTGTTTTTTTGCTATATTTTGACCAGTCTGGATTCTTATTTAGTGAATTCTGTTGGAACTTCCTGTGTTTGGGAGCTTTGGAAATTTTTCTTTTGTTTATCTTTGAGTATTCCTTGTAGTGCTTGCTTGGTGCTCATGAATTCTTTCAGTTTATTCTTGTCATGGAAAATTTTTATTTCCCCCTCAAATCTGAGTTTTGCTAGGTATATTAACCTTGGCTTGTTTTCTTCTAGGGTTTATAATATCTCATTCCAGGCCCTCTTTGATTTTAGGGTCTGAGTCAAGAAATCAAAAGTAGGCTTTATTGGTTGCCTCTAAATGTGACATGATGTTCCTCTCTTGCAGCTTTTATTATTCTTTTTTTATGTTCTGTTAGGTATTTTATTATGATATGTCTTTATGAGCTTCTCATTTGAATACACCTATTTGAGGTCCTATGACCCTCCTTTTTGTGGACCTCTATCTCATTTCTGATAGGAAAAGTTTTCTGTAACTATCTCATTGAAAATGTTCTTTATGCCTTTAGTTTGTATCTCCATATTCTTTTTTTTTTAGAGATAAAGAAATATTTTTTAAGAGAGAGAGAATTTTAATATTTATTTTTTAGTTTTCAGCGGACACAACATCTTTATTTTTTTGTATGTGGTGCTGAGGATTGAACCTGGGCCACACACGTGCCAGGCGAGCGCGCTACCGCTTGAGCCACATCCCCAGCCCTCCATATTCTTTTCTATCCCAATGATTCTCAGATTTGGTCTTTTAATGTTGTTCAATAGTTATTGTATATTCTGGTCATGTTCTGTATTTTGTTCCCTTTCTTGCATTCTGTGTAATCAAAATCATATAACTAATCTTCAAGGCCTAAAGTTCTGTGTTCAGTGATTGGGGTTCTATTTACTACACAATCTAATCTGTTATTGATGCCTTCAAGTGAGTTTTTTATTTGATTGATTGTGTCTTTCATATCTAGGAGTTCTACTTAGTTTCTTTTCACTATTTTTATGTCTTTATTAATAAAGTACTCTTTCATCTCCTATACTTGCTTTCTTAATTCCTTTCTTAGATATTCTTTTAGTTCACTGAACTTTTTTTTTACATTTTATTTTATTTTTATTGGTTCTTTTTAGTTATACATCACAGTAGAATTCATTTTGATATAATTATACAAACTTGAAACATCTTACTCTAATTAGGACCCCAGTCTTGTGGATATACACAATGGTGGGATTCACTGTGATGTACTCATATATGTGCATAGGAAAATTATGTCAGATTTATTCCACTGTCGCCCCTTTTCTTACCCTCCCTTCCCTTCATTCCCTTTTGCCTAAACTACTGAATATCTCTTCTTCCCCCCTCCCTGCCATTGTGGGTTAGTATCCAAATATCAGCAAAAACATTTGACCTTTGGCTTTTTGAGACTGGCTTATTTCACTTAGCATTATAGTCTCCAGATCCATCTATTTACCAGCGAATGTCATAAAGTCATTCATCTTTATGGCTGAGTAATATTCCATTGTATACATATACCACATTTTCTATATCCATTTATTTGTTGAGGGCACCTAGGTTGGTTTCATAGCTTAGCTACTATGAATTGAGCTGCTATAAATATTGATATGCCTGTGTCACTATAGTATGCGGATTTTAAATCTTTTGGATATATACCAAGGAGTGAGATAATTGGGACAAAAATTTTGGTTCTATTCCTAGTTTTCTGAAGAATCTCCATACTGCTTTCCAGAATGGTTGCACCAATTTGCAATCCCATCAGCTGTCTATGAGTGTACCCTTTTCCCCACATCCTCAGCAATTTTTATTATTACCTGAATTCTTGATAATTGCCATTCTGACTAGGGTGAGATAGAATCTCAGTGTAGTTTTAATTTGCATTTCTCTAATTACTAGAGATGTTGAACATTTTGTTCATAAATTTTTTTGACCATTTGTATTTCTTCTTCTAAGAATTGACACTGTTCAGATCCTTTACCCATTTATTGATTGAGTTATTTGGGGTTTTGTTTGTTAAATCTTTTTAGTTCTTTATATATCATGGAAATTAATACTCTACCTGAGGTGCAGGTGGCAAAAATTTTCTCCATTCTGTAGGATCTCTTTACATCTTGATTGTTTCCTTTGCTGGGAAGAAGCTTTTTAGTTTGAGCCATTTCATTTATTGATTATTGATTTTACTTCTTGCACTTCTAGGAGTCTTTTTGAGGAAGTCAGTTCCTAAGCCGGAATGTTGTGGCTACATTTTCTAGGATGTGCAGGTTTCTGCTCTAATTTCTAGGTCTTTGATCCATTTTGAGTTGAGTTTTGTGCAGGGTAAGAGATGGAGGTTAAATTTCATCCTGCTAAATATGGATTTCCAATTTTCTCAACACCATTTGTCTTTACTTTAATGAATGTTTTTGGTGCCCTAGTCTAGTATGAGATAACTGTGTTTATCTGGATTTGTCTCTGTGTCTTTGTTTCTTTTCCAGTGGTCTTCATGCCTATTTCAGTGCCAATACCATGCTGTATTTGTTATGATAACTTTATAATATAATTTAAAGTATATATTTTTTAGTCGTCAGTGGACATTCATTTTATTTATTTATATGTGGTGCTGAGAATCGAACTCAGTGCTTCACACATGCTAGGCAAGTGCTCTACCACTGAGTCACGACCTCAGCCCCCTCTATAGTATAATTTAAGGTCTGAGAGTGTAATGCCTCCTACTTCACTTTTCTCACTAAGGATTGCTTTGGCTATTGTGGGCCTCTTTTTTTTCCAGATGAATTCATGACAGCTTTTTCTGTTTCTATGAAGAACTTCATTGGAATTTTTATGAAAATTGCATTGAATCTGTATGGCACTTTTGGTAGTATGGCAATTCATTGAACATTTTAAATCATTTTTTTATAATCTTTCTCTAGGTTTTCATCTACTTCACTATCCCCTTTTTTGGGGAGTTATGGTATTTGGGGAGAGATTTTATTTGCCTGTTTTCTCACATTTTTAGAAGTCTTGCATATCAACTGAGGTGGATTCCCCTACCCCTTTTTTTGCTCATCCTTTTGTGTGTAAATAATTCACCTATCTGGGACTTCTCTCTTCTTTTGATGTATGAGTAGATGCCAAAGGGTAGGAATTGAGTTCTCTCTCTGATTGTTTCTCCTTAGGTCCTTATTAGTTTGGGACTTTGTGTCCTCACTTCTTTGAGTTGGAATAGTGTCAAGGAATGTTTAGTTCAGCAGCAGAGTTTCTAACTTGTGAACTTTTAGTGTCCCTGTAGTTTTCCAGCACCTCACAGAATGGGGCAAAATAATCTGTAGTAACAACCCGTTACAAACAATACACAGCATTAAAGTTAAATACCCAATTTTTACTATTCCATCTTCAACATTAATTTATTGGTGGTAACCAATAAACAAGAATGGTTGGTTCAGCAGTTGTCAACAATAAAAATAATTACCATGAACTAGATCTAGCTTTAATGCAAATAGCAGGTGTCAACTATATCACCCACAGCAGTAATGATTGTATTAGCCTTAATGTTGGGGGCAGGAGTTATATAAACCAATTATTTTTGAAAGATGGTAAAAATACAGTCAATTAGGAGAGAAATGTATTCGGAATTTTTATAAGTTTACAATTTCAAAAAGTGAACAAAAAGGACTAGGCGCCTTGGCACAGGCCTATAATCCCAACAGCTGGGTAGGTGTAGGCAGGAGGATCACAAGTTCAGAGCCAGCCTTGGCAATTTAGCAAGGCACTAAGCAACCCATGAGACCCTGTCTCTAAATAAAATGCAAAATAGGGCAGGGGATATGGCTCAGTGGTCAAGTGCCCCCAAGTTCAATGCCCAGTACCACTGTCCCCCCCAGCATGTGTGAGGCACTGGTTTTGATTCCCAGCACCGCATATAAATAAATAAATTAACTAAAGGTCCATTAATAACTAAAAAATATATATATTAAAAAGAGAATAGAGAGAATGTAGAAGAGATGTAGCAGATGGTGTTTCTATGGAAGGAGGGGGAAATATAGAAGAAGCAACATATTGGGAGAGGGAGAGAAAACAATAGAATATTGCTGTTAGCAGAAGATTAAGAGAGAAAGAGAAACTTATAGAAATAAACAAATGAGGGGCTGGGGTTGTGGCTCAGTGGTAACTCACTTGCCTAGCATGCATGAGGCACTGGGTTCGATTCTCGGCACCACATACCAATAAATAAAATAAAGGTCCATTAACAAAAAAAATATTTAAAAAAAATAAAATAAACAAATAAAAATAATACAAACAAAACTATATAATCTAAAAAACCTTAACCATCAAAAGACAATGCTAGGAAAAATAATTCATTTTAAACAATTCTAAAACTGAAAGTAAAAAGAAACAAATGGGTGTATGTATATATGTCCCTGAACCAATCAGCACAGTCAGAATTCACATGCACCATGCACACACATTCATTCATTCTCTCTCTCTCTCTCTCTCTCTCTCTCTCTCTCACACACACACACTCACACACACACACACACACACACACACAGAAAAAAAAATTTAAATGAAATTTAAAAATCCAAAATCTTAATGAAGAATGAAGGAACCATCTTCTTTAAGATGGTCAAAGTAGTTAACTAGATTTGAGTGGTCACTGTCTATGTCCAAGTCTTTTTTTCTAATTCTTCTTGATTTATGTTTTGATAGAGCAAGGGGGGTGAGGCTATTGACCCCTTCCTGATTTTGTGTTGTACTCTGAGCTGCCAATTGGAGTGGCATTTGATATAAGATTTGCTTCCCTTCTCACCAGTATGAGGTGGGATGGGTTAGGACATACTGTCATTTGGCATTTTATCCATTAAGACCAGTGCAGTCCCAGGATACAGCTTCTGCAGTGTTCCACAAGGGGAGCTCTAGCAGGTGGGAGAGCATCTAATCAAGCCTCAGGGGCTTTGTGGGGTGATGCCTTCTTTGGAGAGACTAGATTGACCCTCCCCTAAGGCTAGACCATAGTGGATCTCTTATGCAGGTCTGCTTCCTTGGAGCCTCCAAAGAATTCCAGTCATGGGGCAGAAGGGCTGATTCTTCACTCACTGCACCCCACAGGCACAGCCTTGCCAGTCTTAGTCTCTGAGTGTTTAACCCACCCCATCCCCACCCACTCTGACTCTGGCTATTTCAGCTGATCACATGAGCCACCAGACACAAAAGTGAATCAGGCTCCCCTTCCCCTTCTAACTCAAATGCCCCTGGGTAAAGTCTTCTTCTACCTGTTTCACTCATATCCCACCAGGCCCAGCTTAGGTCCCTAAATAAGCACCTGCTAGAATATTGTGGTTGTGCATTGTTTTTTGTTGTTGTTGTTTTTCGGGGATTTTTTTTTCCTGATGTCCTGGGTCCCACGGTCAGCACAATGGTATGTTCACCCCAAGATAGCTCCTGCCTCAGCTCTCCATAGCCAGTTGAGTTTCAGAACATGCTTTTCCAGCACCAGTGTGCAATGTAATCTCTGGATCAGCTAAGATTAGGTAGCATTTTTTATCTCAGGCTTTTTCATACCAAAACTGTTCTCCAACTCTCTCTGATGAATCCATGCAAGCAGTGTATGTGGAGACATCAGATGGGCTCCATGTATTCTTTCTTCTTTGTTTATGGCACCCAAATTTCTGAGTACTTAAGCCCCTTTTATTAAATTTTAGGGAAATCCCTCTTTCACCATTCACTGTGTTTGTCTACACTATGGCCAACTTAGAATGCAGCTTTCCTCTGCTCACCCATCTTCCATTTCCCCTATAATTAACATCCCTTTTTATTTTATCTTGAGAAAAGTTCTTACTGAGTTGCTGAGGCTGGCCTCAAACTTGTGGTCCTCTTGCCTCAGTTTCCCCAGTAGTTGGGATTATGGGTATATGCCACTAAATCCAGCTTACTTGAGAGAGATTTTTATATAATTTAAATTTTTTTAAATCCCCAACATTGCATCTAGAAAAACTGACTTCTATGAAATTATCTTTTAAAACAGCTTTACAGCCAGCATGGTGGTACATATTTATAATCCCAGCAGCTCAGGGGACTGAAACAGGAAGATCCCAAGTTCAGAGCCAGCTTCAGCAATGGCGAGGTGCTAAGCAAGTCAGTGAGACCCTGAGTCTAAACAAAAAAATACAAAGTAGGGCTGGGGATGTGGCTCAGAGGTCAAATACCCCTGAGTTCAATCCTGGTACCAAAAAACAGCTTTATAATTTATGCCTTAGTAAAGCTATAATTGACAAATAATTTTAAATATATAATTTGGCACATTTTTACCATACAACTTTTAAATGTGCAGTTCAATAATGTTAAGTATATTCACTTTATTTTACAGCAGAGGTCTAGAGCTAAAACTTCGTAATTATTAAACAGCTACTCCCCATTTTCCTGTCTCCTCTCCCCTTCCCCTAATCTTTAAAAATCACTGTTCTGTCTTCTGTTTCTATGAGTTTAACTATCTGTGAAATTAATTTTTTTAAAGCTAAAGTATACAGTAAATTAGGTGACTAAAAATTAATGACTATATTTTTTATAAAGGATAAGTTTATTTCCTTCATTGACCCATGCAGAATGTGTTATCTGGGACATGCTTATTCTAACAATGTTGCTGTCGTACACAACATTTTTGGAAATAGTTAATATAGTCATTCTGTGATCTTAGCAAGAAACTTCCTTCAGGAAGAAGCTTTGTAAAATTATAGATAAGGAAAAATGCTATGTGAGATTATAAATACGGAAAAGAAAGTAACAGGAATATGTAAGAGAAACAAGCTAGATTGAGAGTTCCTCTCCAATTAAACTTACTTCAACTACATGCCATGAAAAAGGTATCATGGCTACCATAAGAGTGTATGAGATGGGTAGGGATATTATGATGAAGGAACAGGAAGGAGGGAATAGTCACATGGTAAGAATAGAAAACTAAGATGATGCAGGGAGGAAAATATCAGAACAATCTCAGAAGTAGCCTAATTCCCATCCCAACGCTTGATTACATTCTGCTTCTCTGGTAGTTTCAACCAAAGGCTTCAGAAAAAAAATGGGGACTAAAGATACATCCAAAGCTTGATATCTACTACAGTCATTCTTGTTGGTCAGACATGAAAATTATAAACTAGCTAGTAACTTTTTTAAATGAGATCCTCTCCAAATAAGGGGTTTGATTTGTTTTGTGTGTTTTACCAAAATATATAGGAACTCAAAAGAAAGTTTCTACTATTAATGATTTTTCCCTTCTTTATGAAAGTGTACCCAGTTTAAAAAAAAATAAAATAATTAAAATTCAAAAATATATAAGATGAGAGGGTAAAAGCAAAATGCTATTAGAGCAGTGTTATTCCACTTAGACTTCTCTAGTAGAGATTTTGGAATTGTCAGACCTTGGATGCCATTCTAAATAGTATATTATACACTATTCCATCATTTTAAAAATTTAACAAAGGATTAAAATCTTCACTCCTTCATCAATGCAGATAGGTACTGATCATTTGCCAGATTAGTTGGAGGTAAATAATGAGGTATATAGTAGACTGAGAAAATGAAATTTCAAGTTGTTTTTAGGGAAAGAGGAAAATAAACCTTTATGTAATGTTTACTGTAATTTTCTTTAGTTTCTAATGATTTCTCCCCTATTTCTTATCCTTAATTAATTTATCTTACGTGCTATGTATGTCATCAGCTGCTAAAACCTAACTATCAAATGGTAAGAGCTCTATTAAGGCTAGAAATGAACTCTGTGGCAACTGTGTCCTGCTGCAAAATGCTTTATTTCAACTCAAATGATTTAACTAATGTAATTACCAATCAGGTCTTTCAAGAAAATATACACAGTTTAATTCTTATGATGAGTAAATACAGGCTCTTAAATTAAAGATTATATTATAAAAATACCTTTGATTGTCTAGTTCATTATAGAATTTCCTGGTATGTTCATTTATTCATAAGAAATACTTAAAGCACTCCAGGCACCTAATAGGAAATTAAATATAGCTGTATCTTAGAGGAAAATAGAAAAGTAGACTGTCTCATAGTATCACTCTACAATCTATCATTTATTATAATGGGTCTGTAATAGAAACAGTTTGTATAGGAGCTGAACAACTGATTAACTCTGGAAAAGTAATTTTTATATAGATACAAGTGAAATAAATAAAGTTAAACCTGATGAAGCTTTCACCTTTTGTGAAAGCAACTCTTGCTTAAACCACTATTTTTCTCTTGTAATTACCCTCTCATTTCTTCACCATCAGCCTTTCATCCTCTTGGATCAAACACACTGCCAAACAAGTTCTAAGCTCTCCCATCTTTAAATAAAAGACATACCTGCTTGGCCCACAACCTTCTACTTACGTTACAGTTTTCTATGTCTGTTTAGAGCAAACTTGAAGAAATTCTCTTTTCTCACTGTTCTACTGCTGGCTCCTATGCTTCTCTGAATGTTATCCACTGGAGCGTTGAACCTTAGCACTCCCACTTTATGGTCAACACCAATTCTACATTCCTGCATCTAAAAGCGTGTCTGAGACCTAATGAAATTGACCATCAGCACAATTTATGAAGCCTTCTTTATGGCCATGTTATCTTCTGTCAACATCTGTAACTTACTTTGGCTTCCTTATATTTTTTACTGGGTTTTTTTTTTTTCAGTCTTTCTTCCCACCCTCAGAATCAGGGTTTCTCTCCCTCTAAACTGTTGGTATTTTGAGCTAGGTAACTTTTTGCTTTGAGAGCTCATTCTGTGAATTAAAGGATGTTTAACAGCAAGCCTCACTTCTGCTCACTGGACACCAATAGCACACACACACACATATACACACCTCTAGTTATGACAAGCAAAAATGACTCCATATCCAGCCAAAAGTCCCCTGAGAGGTACAATCACCCGCAATTGAGAGCAACTTGGTCTAAAGTAGAGCAGTGGCATAGGGCTTGGTTGTGGGCCACCAGTTCTTTATCTGTTTAGAAGGTGCACTCATCTCTCCCATCTGAGAAGTGATCCAGAAAGTTAACAGTTTAGGATAGAAAATATTCTGAGTAACTCTGTCTCCTAATTTCCTGAAATTCAGGCTCTATTTTAATGGGGGGGGGGGGTATACAGCTCAGCAGTAGAGCGCTCGCCTAGCATGTGTGAGGCCCTGGGTTCGATCCTCAGCACATGTAAAAATAAATAAATAAAATAAAGGTATTGTGTCCAACTACAACTAAAAAATAAAAATATTTTTTAAAAAAGAAGAAGAAAGCTTACAGTTATGAATACAGACCTAAATACACTGGAAAGTGATTTTGACCCAAATATGTCTCATTTAGTGCAAAGCAAATGTAAGTTCAGCTCACTTCTCCTTAGCCACATCCCCAAAATGACCTCTGCAGGTCCATCACCAACCAGTGATGTCAGAATGGAAAGAAATTGCAGTCTTAACTGATAGATTACAGTTAAATACATTACTTTTGGGGAGCTGACAAAACAAAATCCACACAAATGTGTTTCTGTGGCCCTTTCTAGAACCTCAAATGAGGCTTATGCAAGAGGAAACCCTGAATCTTCTTCTGCTTCTAAGTAAGATACCACATAAAATGCTTTCAATCTAAACCCAGTAAAACTAGATACTGTCAAATAGATACATAGTTTTTACCATTTCCAGGCCTGGGTCTCCTGGCTGCAAACAAGTATCTGTCCCTAAAGCCCTGGAAAAGAGGAGACCAGCACTCCTCCAGGAACTGAATTGAAATCCGATAATTTTCTGTATTTCTGGGTCATTATTTTAGAGGTGATAAAAGTAGGAAAGTAAGCAGAGGTTCAATATAAGTTTTCCATTCTTTGCATCATGACACACTTCCAAATCACTCTCAAATAAGGGAATGTTAAGTGATGTTTCATTGTTAATAATGATAACTGTTATTTATTATTTAATACATACCAGATTCCTTGTCCTTTTTGCAAACCCTAATTCTTATAGAAACCCGTGAGATTTATCATTTACAAATGATGTGTGAGATACAATGAAGTAATATAAGTAAATGCTAATTATTAGAAATCTATGGGTTTTTTTTAAAAAAACAAGAACTTTTAAGCAAATTATTAAACTAATGTTAAGATTGTGACTACTTTGTAAATGAAATTAACATAAACTTCTGGTTATATTCTTATCCGTGTTCCTGATATTCTTTAGGGATTCTGCGTGTTTAATGAACTTTAGTCAGTTTTAGCTATAACTAGGACTAAAGTTCAGGCTATAAATACTTTCTCAATGGCATTAACTGCATTTTCACATGGAATCTTTTGAAGAGTAATTCCATTGGCCATTATCTTTTCTTTCAGATATTGGTTTTAAGTTTAAATTTCTTTTTTTCCTGCTCTGCTTATGTTGTATCCAGAAATACTGTCGCAAAATGATCTGCTGTCTTTTCTGTTTGGAAAGTTCCCAGAAAATAATTGTCGTAGAACAGAGTTTTCTTATTTTTACAACATGGTAGGAATAAAACAGTCACCAACAGCTGTATCATTCTAAAAATAACCTGTGCCACACAACTCTTAAGCCCATATTGGTTTTTCAGTCTGATGATATTATCCAAAGGATCATTGCACATGATAATAATAAACATAATAATACTTTATAATGGTGGTTCTCATATTTTATCTATATTTGTTTTTTAAAATTTTTTCAATATAATATTTATTTTTTAGTTGTAGTTGGACACAATACCTTAATTTTATTTACTTATTTTTATGTGGTGCTGAGGATCGAACACAGGGCCTCACCCGTGCCAAGCGAGCGCTCCACCGCTGAGCCACAACCCCAGACCCTATCTATTTATTTTTTATTGGTTCTTTTTAGTTATACATCATAGTAGAATCCATTTTTATATAATTATGTAAGCAAGGAACACATCATACTCTAATTAGGACCCATTCTTGTAGATGTACACAATGGTGGGACTCACTATGATGTATTCATATATGTACATAGAAAAATTATATCAAATTGTTTCCACTGTTTTACCTTTTCCTATCCCCATCCTTTTCCTTTATTCCTCTTTGTCTAAGACACTGAACTTCTATTCCTTCCCTCACACCCGCCCTTCTTGTGAGTTAGCATCCACGTATCAGAGAATATTTGACCTTTGGCTTTTGGGGATTGGCTTTAAAAAATTAATTAGCATGAAAATCTCCAGATCCATCTATTTACCAGCAAATGTCATAAAGTCATTCTTCTTTATGGCTGAGAATATTTCATTGTATATAGAAACCACATTTTCTTTAGTCATTTATCTATTGAAGGGCACCTAGGTTGGTTTCATAGCTTAGCTGTTGTGAATTGAGCTGCTATAGACATTAATGTGGCTGCATCACTCCAGTATGCTGATTTTAAATCTTTTGGATATATACTAAGGAGTGGGATAGCTGGGTCAAATGGTGGTTCTATTCCTAGTTTTTTGAGGAATCTCCAAACTGCTTTCCAGAGTGGTTGCATCAATTTGCTATCTCACCAGCAATGTATGAATGTACCTTTTTCCCCACATCTTCGCCAAAATTTGTTGTTATATTCTTTAAACTTTATTAATGAGCCAATTTTATATGTAACTAACTTAACATAGTTCAAATGATTTTGAAGAAAGAATGAAATTACCTTTTACCTTACTTCTGATTAACACCATGTTATTCTTTCTGTTCAGATGTTTGGAAACTGGACTTTTGGCACTTTGGTCTTTACAGTCATGGTTATTACAGTCACAGTAAAGGTATGATACTGGAATTAGAAACATAGATACATTTTGTGCCTGTATAATTAGCAGTTGAATATTCTTTTTTTCTCCCCCCCCCACTATCAGTAGATGTTTTCCTTATTCAACAGTGGATAATTTCACTGATTGCTATTTTAGTATTCATTTAAATTTTTTATCTGAAGTTTTTGGAAAACTTCAGCCTATTTTTATGGTCAAATAAAAGTCACTGAAATTGTACAGCTCTGTATATATACAAAACACACAGTTGTTTTAGACTATGGAGTTGAGATAGAATCATCACATGAAATTTCAGTGCTGCTTTCTCACAGGCAAAATAATAAACTTGAAATTATGTAACTTTCTACTAGTAGCCTTTCATTAATACTTATATTCTGTGAGACTGTGCGGTGAGACTTTTAAATACGTAATGTGCTTTATCCTTGAGTTTTATCTAAGAGGATAATGTTTTATTATTTTACATTTCTAAGACTTTTCAAATTTTTTTTAGATGGCTTTGGAAACTCATTTTTGGACTTGGATCAACCATCTTGTTACCTGGGGATCTATTATATTTTATTTTGTATTTTCTTTGTTTTATGGTGGGATTCTCTGGTGAGTGACTTTAATTATATCTATTCAGCTATAATAAATATTTATAGTTATGGGTTATATCATGAATAAATTCTGCTCAGAATAGTTTTGAACCCCATCCTAGCAATAAGTTCACTTCTTTCAGTTTATATTGTGTTTGCCTTTTGTGCCTTTGATCTGTTTACTAAGCAAAAACTTTAGAAGTTAGGCAAAAAAATTTGGATTTAGCTAATCATCAACTTTTATTTAGGATCATAGAAGGATACTCTATGCATTTTGTTTGTCTGTAATCCTCTTCCCAGAGTACTCTTAAAATTGTTTATTTTCAGCCATGTGCCGTGGTGTATGCCTGTAATCCCAGCGGCTCAGGAGGCTGAGGCAGGCAGATCATGAGTTCAAAGCCACCCTCAGCAATTTAGCAGGGACTTAGCAGTTCAGTGAGACCCTGTCTCAAAATAAAATACAAAATAGGGCTGTGGATGTGGCTCAGTAGTTATTTATTTTCAAATATGATGTGTTTCTATTATATCTTGATTAAGTTATCTTTCAGGGTTTTTTTGTTTGTTTGTTTTTGTTTTTTTATTAAGCCCACTGTCTTTCTTCTCAGGCCATTTTTAGGTTCCCAGAATATGTACTTTGTATTTATTCAGCTCCTATCAAGTGGTTCTGCTTGGTTTGCCATAATCCTTATGGTTGTAACTTGTCTCTTTCTTGATGTTGTGAAGAAAGTATTTGACCGACAGCTTCATCCAACAAGTACTGAAAAGGCACAGGTAAGCACTTTTTATTTCAATATCTTTTTAGTTAAGAGCTTTAGTTATAAACAACTATGATTATAATTTGCTTATGTCATAAAATAGAAAATAACTCATTCCTATATCAAGTATTTTATAATATAAACATTATTAAATGTGATATTTTTAAGTTGTTTAAAATTATATCATGTTATTAATAAAATTCCAGGTATTTAAATATCAAACTTTCAAGTTTTATTCACATAATATTAGAAAATGTATTAAATAATATTATCAAGTTATTCCAGATACATCTGAGATATATGGCCTTGTCTTAGAAACGTTAGAATTCAAGTAATATTTTTTATGTTATATGGTCTTTAACAAAAGAATATGAAATAAATTCTTTAACCTAAATAATTTTTACAGAATGAATTTTTATAAAATATATTCTTTCACTAAACATTTATTAATAAACATTAAATTACAGCAAATATTAACAGCATGTTACATAGTGCTTAAGAATATGATGTTTAGATCCTGATAGATCTTAATTTGAATCCCAGCTCTGCCACTTAGTAGTATTATGAGTTTGAATTCTAGTTTCCTCAATGGTAAAGTGATAGATATATCTTTTTCATTCCTACTGTAGTTAAGATTAAGTGAAAAAATGTTTAAAAATAGTATATGCCCAAGAAATGGTACATATTTAATTGAATGTGCCTTTTTTGTATGTTTAATTGGTATAGAATATATTTTCATCTCCTTTTATGCCTTGTTAAAAGCTGAATTTAAGCCAGGTACAGTGTATGCATCTGTAATCCTACCCAGCTACTTGGAAGACTGAGGCAGGAAGATGACATGTTTGAGGCCATCTTCTGCAACTTGGCAAGACCCTGTTTGAAAATTTAAAAAAATAAAAAGGACTAGGGGTAGAGATCTCAGTGGTAGAGGGACCCTGTGGGTTCAATCCCCTGCACTGGGGGGAAAAAAAAGAGCTTGAGTTCCTTAATCATTTAGTCCAAGCCAGGTTGATATTTTTTCAACATTATTTTTGTTTCATGCCAAGCAAATTTTATTAAGATTTTGAAAATGTGTATTCATCTTACAAACAGAAAAAGTGCTAAGTATTTAGTGATTTAAATTATGATTTCTAAATAGTACATTGGTTTTAATTTATCTACTTCAGTAGTTTTTTTGTTTTGTTTTGTTTTGTTTTTACTTTGGTAGTTTAATACAAATACTGTCTTATTTGGATTAGAATTCAAATGCTGTTTCAGCCATTTATAAGATAGCTGTATGTCCTTGATTAAGTCATTTTCTTAGGCCTCAATTTCCTTCTCTATAAAAATCACAATAATAATTATTACCTTATGAGGGGCTGGAGTTGTAGCTCAGCAGTAGAGTGCTTGGCCAGCACATGTGAGGCACTGGGTTCCATCCTCAGCACCACATAAAAATAAATAAAATAAAAGTATTGTGTCCAACTACAACTAAAAAAAGATTGTAAAATACTTATTATTACCTCAAGTGATTTTTGTAAGAAAGAATGAATATAAGCATCTGTCATCACTGTGCCTCTTATATAGTTGGTCCAAAATTTTTTTAAAAGTTGTCATTTTAAGTATGAGGAAGTGAGAATGTATCTATAATATTAATCTCTAAATGGGACTGAAAAATCAACATAATTGATTACTGTCTGCCTATGCATATATTTATATCAATATGGACAGACTTTTCCACTCTGCAATGTATTACTTAAATCCATTACAGACAGGTTTGTCTGTTTGTCTGTCTTACTATTTCTAAACTTGGATTTTTGGTTTTTTATTTGGGGGTGTTTTTGTTTGTTTTTGTTTGTTTGTTTGTTTTGCTTTTTTTTTTTATTATTGGGGATTGAACCCAGGGCATTTAACCACTGAGTCATGTCCCCAACTCCCTTTTTTTTTTTTAATATTTTTTAGTTGTAGTTGGACACAATATCTTTATTTTATTTATTCATTTTTTTATGTAGTGCTGAGGATCGAACCCAGCGCCTTGCACATGCTAGGTGAGCGCTATACTGCTAAGTCCCAGCCCCAGCTTCCCCCAGACCTTTTTTATATTTTATTTAGAGACAGGGTCTCACTAAGTTGCTTAGGGCCTCACTAAATTGCTAAGGCTGGCTTTGAACTCACAAAACTCCCTTAGCCTCCAGGGCTGCTGGGATTGCAGGCATGCAACACTGTACCTGGCTTAAACTTCAGATTTGTAAATTTACTATTTCTAAACTTTTCATTTATAGTTATTATTAATACATATTAATGTATTATTTTTAATACATTGTCTATGATACTTTCCTAGATTTTTATGAAGAACAATTTTCTTCCCCCTTGGCCTATATGAAGTTGTATTTAATGAAAATGTATGAATAATATCACTTAAAAATGTAATTATTTATAAAAGTAAATTGATCAGATTTATCTACATTTATCCTTTGAAATGCTGTGGTAGACAGAGCATTTATAAACTTTAGTTGTGTTTTTCATAGAGATTTCTTAATTGATATGAAGGTGATAATATTAGAATTTATTACCTTTTCTATAGCCTCTTTCCAAAGGATTACATAGGAAATATTTGGTACCTTAAGGTAGGCCCTTCACAAGAAAAAGGTTAAAAGTGCTTATGTGTATTTTGGTTCTTAACATAAGTTAAAGTGGAATGAGCATCAAATCAATAACTGAATCTATACGTGAAAGCCAGTATATTCTCTCTTTTTGACTCACTAAATTCATTTCCAAATGACTTACCCAGATGTTCTAGGCAGTCTCTTTCAAGGAAAAAACCTCCATTTCCACTCAAGGATCTTCTAGCACACTGGTGGCATTTGGTGGTTGGTTGGTGGTTGGTTGGTTTGTTTTATTTTTTACTGAAACAGTATATGGTCATTCAAATCCTATATGTGACATTATTTCTTGGCTACAGGCAGTAATCATTTTTTCAGCTTCTGCCATCACTTCTGGTTTCAAATAATGAAGAAATGGTTAGAAAATTGTCAACTACTTCATTGTTTTACTAAAAGTAACAAGAAAAATCATATTAAAAGAAGAACTATCAGCATTTATTGTGAGCTTTATTCTTCTGCAGAATAACCATGTGGTGTTACAAGTGAAAAAATATTTTTTTTGATGGCAAAGTCAACACAGTTCAAATGTCAGTCATGTATGTGTACCATGTACATTTCCTACTCTTGTGGGAACAGATGTTCAATATTTACAAACCTTGTCCTGTGTCTGTCTCATAGGTGATGAATAGAGCTCACTGACTTGTTGTGTGTTCCATCCTTTTTCTGTCCACTTATAGATGTACTCCAACACAGTGGCTTTAAGTGATGAGTTCATCGCACTGCAGCCTTTATCGAGGGCAAGGAATCAGCTGAGCAAACTTAGGTAGAGTAGGAGGAATAGAACCTCATTAACTCTTCTGCATGCTAAAGGTCAATTAAACCATATCCAAAAGATAGGCAGAGGCATGAATAAAGAGTGGGGTGTTTTTTGTTAGCACAGCTCTGTCTCTGACTAATTTGACCTTTATTAGTATTATGTTAAAGCCTAAAAATCATATCCATTTCTTCTTTGAGAAGAAAATTCAGATGAAAATTCAATATAACAGGACAGAGATCTGTACCTTGTTATATATTTTACACTTGAACTATCTTTTCTAGCACAATTTTAATGCTTCTGCTTGTCATATTGTTCATATTTAAGAATGTTCCTGCATGTTGAGTAATTAAAGCTACAGAAATTCATCATAAAATTAAAATACTTAAGTTATAGTTACTTGGAAGTGAGATTTGCCCATTTTTTTTATCTTGCCTTAATCTGTGTTGTAAATACATGTGTGTTTGTGTTTGTACACTGTAATGGCTGCCTAAGCATTTCATATCCTTGCTACTATTCAGAGCATCTATAAATTGAACAATATATTTTATGTCTTATATAAACCTTTATTACCACAGACATATCAGTTCTGTCATGGAAATTTAAATCCTAGAACTTTTGATAACAGCATATCATAATAACATACTAAGTTTAATGCCATTTAAGTTTTGAAGAGAAAAAAGTCATGTAACTAAAGTTTTTCTTTAGTTTTGACACTTTTCAGTTTCTTGCCTTATCAATATCTTATAGATTCTTAATCATGTAAATTTTGATATTGCTTTTTCTTCTCAAGGTTTCTAATCTTTCCAAATTCTCTTGATTAAATGAATGGTTTTGACAAAGTACCACTTAATCTTTTTATGTAATACTGACTTTATAGTTTTGAGCTGTCTTAAAGTTTTACCAAACCTTTGGCCTTTTTATTATTAACTCAGAATTTTTTTTAAATATTGTACTTTGAATTTCTTTCAAAGATAATCATTATAGAGGAATATACAAATGGATTTCTAAGTGCTAAACTAAATTTCATATTTAAAACAAGAAAAAAACAAATGTAAAGATTTGCTTTCATTTTTCTTTGAGCCAGGTATGTATATTACAGCTTTATCAGTAGGAAACAGTGACTATATATGTCACATTTTTTAACATCTAATTATTTAATTCTAAGGCAGTAGGAGAGCTCATTATTTTAAAAAACACATTGGTCAATGAAGATAACTTTTGCATTGCGAATAATCATATTGTTATGAAATCACATTTTCACATATCATGTTACCTTAAATCAAGTGACTCTTTTTGAGCATTACTAGACCTAAAAAGAATGAGGAAGTATATTATAATCAGAGAGATCCCAGGCTCTCTAATACTGTAAGAAATTAGTAAGTTTAACATTTCTCTGCAAAAGATCACAATGAGAGCAGGTTGATCATCCCCTGTTAGGTGATGTAACCACAGAAAGAGAGCACTGGTTAGCCAGTGACCCACCTGAATGCTGATGCTGTACTTTTTGCTACTACCAGTGGTCCTAACCAAGCATACTCCCAGTTATGTTCTTGTTTCTGGGCCTCCACATTCTTCACCCATTACATGATCATTTTATGTACTCTGTTCTATTAAATTAATATCAGCAGCAAAGAAAAACAAAAAGAAGGAATATGCTCAATCAAAGGCCAGGGAGAAATAACAGTAATTCATATGAGCTATGAGTGGCTCCTAGGTGGGCATTTCTTCATAGCTGATGGTAAACATCTCTGGAAATACACCCTATAAACTTTGAATACACCTTTTTTTTAACTGTTTTTTTTAAGAGAGAGAGAATTTTTTTAATATTTATTTTTTAGTTCTCGGCGGACACAACATCTTTGTTTATATGTGGTGCTGAGGATCGAACCCGGGCAGCGCGCATGCCAGGCACGCATGCCAGGCGAGCGCGCTACCGCTTGAGCCACATCCCCAGCCCCTTTTAAACTGTTTTGAATGGTATTCCATAGCTGTGATCCATAGTTGCTGAGCTATTTAATCCTGGTGATGAAGAGCAAGATTGTATAGATATCATATATCTTTAAGAACTCTCAAATCTTAATCAGGTTAGTACTTCTTAAGATTGTTTAACAAGCCAGGTGTGGTAGCACACGCCTGTAATCCCAGTGGCTCGGGAGGCTAAGGCAAGAGGCTGAGGTAGGAGGATTGCAAGTTCAAATTTCTAGCCTCATCAACTCAGCAAGGCCCTAAGCAATTTAATGAAACCCTATCCCATCTCCTGGCTGGGTGAACCCCTGGGTTCAATCCTTGGTATGGGGGTGGGAGAAATCCTTTAACACATACTATTTATACTTTTCTTTTGACTAAAGAGTTTCTGTGTATTATAGGCAAAACTAAACTGTCTTCACGTGAACTTACTATACTCTTGAAACCGAGGAATTCTACTGCCTTTTTTTTTCTATGTAAGAAATGTACTATAGTATTTTTCATAGATACAGTTATTGGGCAGTAGTCCTAAGACTGGAAGAACACGGAGATGAGGCAGAATTTGTCTTTTATTAATTATGGACATGTTCTCATAATTTAAGAAAAGTTAAAATAAAAAAGGCTATGGCACATTTTTAAATTAAACTTCTTTAGAAGGCCTGTAATACAAATATAAGATAAAAAGAACTAAGATTCATGAAATTAGTTGGTCTTCACTAAAAATATATTTCAGATTAAAGATTAATGTTAACAAGTAGATCAAATCAAGCTCTTTGTTCACATGTCCAAAATTTGTAAGGTTATAGGAGCCTTGTTCTCTGCTGAATTCCATTTAGAGAAGTCTCCTAAGTTGGAAGCATGAGAGGTGAGAAAATGGACATACCTTTGCAATAAGAATCCAACCTTGTAGCAATGAGTTTCATAGAAGACAAAGAATTATTTTAAAGGAAACAGTTTTACTAGGCTGTATATTCAGTAAGAGATTTGTGCACTGGGAAATCATGGCTTTGTGTGCTTTGTTGTGTTCCCTTTAAGAAGCTCCTATTAACCCTACCTTGTGATAGTAAATGTGTTATTGTATGAAGATTCATTTGTGCCTTACACACTGTGGACCCAACTTATTGCTTTGATTCTAAACCTATATAATGTGAGAGTATCATTCTGTAATATGAGACTTGTTGCTTTTCTGTCCTTCTAGATGGAAGAAGATAAGGGTTCAGTCAGCTCAGCATATGAATTTGCTGAAAGCCAGCACAGAGGGGAGGACAGTAGGCACCTGCTAGCTGAGGCTTGCAGCCAGCAGGACAGTTGTTACGTGCACTAGGTAGTACTGCGCTGGACCTTCCTGGGGACTCATCTGCTAAGTTCTCATGCTTGGGCCATGCCATGGAGCACTGACCTGATGTTTCCATGTTTACTTTTCTAATTCCTTCACTGTTTCTCATGACGTTGTTTTAGTCTTTTCCTTTTTTTGTGGTCTTCACACTTTTTATGTCTATCACTGAGTATCTTATTAATCTTTCTTTGGAGTTACAGTTTCAACACCTCTTGTCTTATATTCAAGGAATCATTCCTTCTCACTTCTTTTGTTTTTTAATATTTTTAGTTCTGGATGGACACAGTACCTTTATTATTTATTTGTATGTGGTACTGAGGATTGAACCCAGTGCCTCACACATGTGAGACAAGCGCTCTACCACTGAGCTATAACCCCAGCCCTTCACTTCTCCTTTTGAAAATATGTTATGCTGTATTTCTGACTTCCAAAATCATTTTCCCCTTTGAAGTTGTGGCTGTATGACATTTTATACATTTTAACTTAGACATTTATAAGTGGGTGGCTTATAAGCCCACCTCTTGAGTTAAATAATCAAACAGATAAGTGTTTAGACTTAGTGATTTTCTGTTGGCATATATTTAACAAACTTTCAGATCTTTTCATAAATTTTTGGAGTCAAATCTTTGTAATAAAAAATATGAACTGAAAAGGGTTTAATTTACTCTCCTTTTAAGGAGTAAGACCTAACTGCTTCTAGACCTAATTAGGATATGCAAAAGTGTTTTGATTGGTAGTAATTATGAAGGATAAAAATGCCTACCACTAATAATTACATTTTTACTTGGACTAATTGCCATTATTATAATTACTGATCAAAAAGATGCTGTTGTCTTGTGTGGGATAATCAAATGATAAAGCAAAACTTTAAAACAAAGTCACTTAAAGATTATATACTTTTCAACTATTATGTATCAGACCATATTATATAACAGAACACATATAATAATTGGGAAAAATCCTAATTATTCTATAAAACATGTTTTAAAATTCGATTTCTTTAGTGAATTGACCTAAATGGATTGTCCTAAGTAGAAAATTCCTCTCAGCTATTAGAAACTTAAAAACTCTGAATTTTTATTTTGCTTTGGTATGCATCATGTGATTGTATGGTGCTTTAATATAGAAAGATTTTTATTTTCTCAATATACCCCAGTTGAGCTACAGGGAAAGCTCATGTAAAGAACTTAGCTTGGCCAAAAAAAAAAAAAAAAGATCTTGCTTGGCTAGTATTTGTATTATGCTCCAAGCAGATAATCTACTAGGGTACCTAACTATGCTAGAACTATAAAATTAATGTCCTCTATGATAGTAGTTCCCCAAGGGTTCTAGTTCAAGTTGGTATCTCATTAGACGAGGATATGGTACTACTCTGCTTTAAGATGTACATTAAAATGTACAAGATAGCTGGGAATTAGGTTCTTAGAATGCTCCCATTAAATAATAGGGGCCTTATTATTATTACAAGAACAATTAGTGAATTTTCTCCCTTATACCCTCTGATATTAATTTATGCTCCCCATTAAGTTGGAGGATTAATGTTTTTCAGGTACTGATACTTTCCCTTACCTAAACTATAAATTCCTAGTTGTATATTGTCATTTATATAACCATTTGAATAAGCACATCATTAAAATAAGGGGACTTTAGTCCCCTTTGAAACTGAGTGTGACAAATAATCAAAATAAGCTTACCTTTTAAATATAATTCTTACCGTTTGTTTATTTTCATGAATTTAGGCAATACACACAGACATCTCCTTTCTAAAAAGCCCTAAATGACAGTATGGAAGTATTTTACTTACATTTATAACTGTCTTTCAAAGTTCCAGTGTTTCAGAGTTATTATTTGTTTTACTGAAGGAGAAGGGAAGAGAAAAGGAGTTTAGAGGAATGAACATGTTCTAGAAAAAGAGGCCTTAAATGAAATGCCAGCCATCTGAATGCCAGCACTAACAGCTGTCTACATTGCAGTTAATGAGATGAAGCACTGATTTATTTTAAGGATTTTAAATACCTTTATTCTGTTTTTGTTTTTTTAACGTGGTATTAAGGATCGAACCCAGGGCCTCACGCATTCTAGGCAAGCGCTGTGCCGCTGAGCCACAACCCCAGCCCTGATTAATGATTCTTAACCAGATTTGTAAGTCAGTAATATTTGATGATTATTGATTTCATATTAAAAATAAATACATTTCTATAAACACAACTTTTTTCCAGATAAGTTCTCTTTTTTTTTTTTTTTTTTTTTTTTTTTGGTACCAGGAACTGAACCCAGGGATGCTTAATGACTAAAACACGTCCCCCCAAGCCCTATTTTATATTTAGAGATAGAGTCTCACTGAGTTGCTCAGGGTCTTGCTAAGTTGCTGAGGCTAGCTTTGAGCTCGCAATCCTCCTGCCCCAACCGCCTGAACCACTGAGATTACAGTGTGCACCACCACACTAGGTTTCCAGATAACTTCTTTTAAAGCTCAACAGGGCATTCACACTGATTATCCAGTATATAAAACAGCTTTAAAAGACAAAGACCTAATAGAGTTAATAACATGACAATTCTTATCTAAACTTAAATCATGTCATAGAAGTGATCAAAAATGCTAAAAAGTGTAAGATAATTTTTTAACATTTTATAAGATTTAAGGAAGATATCAATATGAAAATAATGAATATAAGAGCAATGAGCCAGAATTTATTTCAAAAGGCAAGTTCTATAAAGATGAACATTTTCATTGGCCATACATAGTCATGTTGAATAAACAAGATGTTTTGCTTGGCAACCCTCCTAGCTCTAAATTACATAGTTGTTACTGGGAAGCAAGTGTAGTAGAAAGTGAGGCTCACTAATAAATCAAATCTTCTGGTAAATTAAAAACTATTTCTTAGTGCCAGGCATGATGGAACACGCCTGTAATCCCAGCTGCTAGAGAGGCCGAGGCACAAGGATCGTAAGTTCAAAGCCAACTCAGCAACTTAGTAAGGCACTGAGCAACTTAGCAACACCCTGTCTCTAAATAAAATACAAAAGGGGGCTGTGGACATACCTCAGTGATTAAGTGCCCCTGAGGTTTAATCCCTGGTGCCAAAAAAAAGAAGTAGTTATTTCTTGGTGCCACTAGATAAGGTCTCACTACCATTAGTTTGTTTTTTTGCTTTTCTGTGTTTATAAATAGCCCCCCCCCCAAAAAAAAAGCCCTTTCCTTACTTTGAATGAAAATACTAATTCAATACTCCATTCCATTTCTGCCAACCCTCATTTCAAGTTGTACTGGCAGCTGTGGCTACATCATCTCTGGCTGAGCTCCTGGTTATGTATGTTAGAAAGTAGTAGAACTTTAAAATCTGCTAGAGAATAGTACAGTATTTTCTGTAGAAATCTTTACAGAAACAGTTACCCAGCATTCAGCATTTTCTAAGCAGCTGGGGCTCTTTTCTCTTTGAGGGAAAAAGGAAATAATTTTAATTCAGAAGATAATCTGAAAAAAATATTTTTTATAACAGTTCTGACATTTCAAGATATTTATCCCCCTCCCCCATCTATATCTATCTCTGTCTCTCTGGGGTTGTTCATAATTTAATCCCTGTCCTTAGATGATCAATGCAGAGTAAGGTTAATACCTAAAGTCAGATCCAGAGTAAGTAGTATTCTGCATGTATGTGGACTCTCATGCTAGTGATCTTCTGGATGTCCTTTTCAGTGAATCCCAATCAGTTGGATGAGCACCAGCTATGAGCAAAACACATGTTGTTAAAGTAAGAAGTACCAGACAAGGGCCTGGGGTTGCTCACATGTTTGAGGCACTGGGTTTAATCCTCAGCACCACAAAAAAATAAATTAGTTAAATAAAGATATTGTGTCCATCTACAACTTAAAAAAAAAAATTTTTTTTTTTAAAAAACAAGTACCATACAAGATCTTTGTCATTCCCAGTATCTCTGCTGAAATGTGCTGAAGGACCAGTTTGTTATTTTCTTGATTTTAATTTCCTGTCCATCATGAACTAGTGCTTTTATGAAAACAGTAAAAATGAATTATTAGGCAAATGAAATTTTTAAAATATACAAAATTACTCCCAATTTTTAAGTTATTATTAGATTCAACAGTTATAAAGTTGTTCTGTCAGATTTGTATAAAATTGTCTAAACTCTGTCAGATTGGCATAAAAATCTTAAAACTCTTTCTCTCACCAGACCAGCAACACTTGCTTTGTCAGCCAGTAACAAAGTATTTACAGATGAACAGAATCAGGGATCACACTTTGAGCCGCGCTACTGGTCATTTTGCATGGGGGCAGTAGTAACAACTACTCCCTTACACCTAAGCTAAGCTTTGTGGTGAATACACGGGATACTCTGCCCCCACACAGTTATTTGTTCTCTTTCATTACCCTAAGATGCCCTTTCTTTCCCATCTCCAGCTATGGCAATCCCACTCATCCTGCCGGATGTATTTCCGATGCCATTATTTTCATCAGATCTTTCATGCCTTCCCACTAGTACTACCAGCATCTGGGTCTGGGCCTTCCCCTCTCTTTTCTGAGTAGTTTGCCTCATACATAGTTGGAACAGGATAGTAGCTTGATAAACAATTTGGAACTTTGGAATCAAAGAAACCAAAACTCAATTCCCCACTTGAATGTGACCATGAACAAATTCTTGACCTCTGTTTCCTCTTCTTAACTGGAAATGATTGCTTGGCACAGTGGTGCATGACTGTAATCCCAGCAATTCCGGAAGCTGAGGCAGGAGGATTACAAGTTTGAAGCCAGCCTTAGAAACTTGGTGATACCCTATCTCAAAGTAAAAAAGGTCGGGGATGTAGCCCACAGTAGAGTGTCCCTGGGTTCAATCCCCAGTACCAAAAATAAAAAGTGGAGTGATTATGGTGCCTCTTCCAGAAGGTTGTGTTAAGCTTTCAGTAAGACAACTCATGAAAAGCATTTTTCTTAGTAACTAACACATACATAGTAAGCATTCCCTTAATACTTAATACTCTTAGAATGTCTTTCTGCCCTGTCTCTCTCGGCTTTTTCTTTACCCTCACCTCACTAGATTGAGGGTGGGGTTGCTCCACCCTATGGGCACTGGCCCAGTACCTTGTTCAATAAGTGTAAGTTGATTTTAAGTGATGCTAACAAGCAGTGAAATGGAATCCAGAGGAAAAGATTACTCATAGTTGGAGAAATGAGGGAAGTTTCCTGATAATGATAAGATTTAAACTGAACCTGGTGCAAGGTCAGCATTCTACCCTCCTTCATGACAGCTGCAACACGCCCACTGGCAGGGTGCATCTCATGGTTGGCTGGTATGGAGTCTACAAAGGAACTCAGGAAGTAGAGCAGGAAAGGCAGCCTAGAGACAGGTTGGAAAGGGCCTTCAAGGCCACTTGAGGTGTTGTGTTTTATCCTTTGACTCCAGTGGGAGCACTAGAGTCAGGTTCCTTCAGAAGGTGAATTTGAGGTTGGGGGAAACTGGAGACCAGGGACCCAAATGTGACAAAACTGGGAAACTGATGAAATCCTGTTACTTAAACCAGTATTTCCCAAACCATTCCTCTGAATATTAATGTTCCTCCTGGTATTGATTACTGTTTCCTGGTGAAACAGGGTGGTAGAGTGTGGGGGTTAGTGAAAAAAGATAATCCTAGTATGTGAAGCTTCCCCCATGGAGACCAGCACTCCATGTGCTATGTGTTGAATCGTATCTTACTGACAATCTTTTATTTAAGTCTGTTTAGGATTTAATTGAATTAGTGTTTTCCAAACTTAAGTGATTATAGATTTTGTTTTTCTTCTGTGAAATATCTAGAAACATCTCAAAAAACAGAGTTTAAGAGACAGTGCCCTCAACAGTTCTAAACCAAGGGTATCTAAATGAAACAAGTAAGATTGGGTTCTTTCTCAGTGTTTAGCAGATCCTAGGATATTGGTGCAACCAGGCAGTTGCCAAACAGGAGCAATGTTCTGTCTCACACTGCTCAGTGTTGGGCAGGAGCATGGATCTCATTGGGACCTCACTGATTGCTTACACTCAGAAGGCCAGGGTATTTATGTTCCACC
Organism: Ictidomys tridecemlineatus; assembly: GCF_052094955.1. Taxonomy (NCBI): domain Eukaryota; kingdom Metazoa; phylum Chordata; class Mammalia; order Rodentia; family Sciuridae; genus Ictidomys; species Ictidomys tridecemlineatus. Next base: position 126,567,751 of record NC_135479.1, read on the forward strand.
ACATTCACCTCTCTGTCCATTGTGTCTCCACAAATGTCCTTTGTTGCCATGCCTCCACATGACACATGGTGATTCCCAACCTTTGTGGAAGTGTCCATTCTATTGAATTTGTTTATTGTTCTCCTTCCCTTGCCTTCAAAAGATCTGTTATGCAGGATATTATATATTAATGAAAAGTGAATTAAAATTAATTATTTAAAAATGACAACCCTTGAGAAATTTATTAGGAGCACTCCTGACTAGCAAAACCAAGGTTGGGATTCATTAAGCTGTGTGGTCATACCATATTTTTTTTCTCATTCTAACATAATTAAAATTGTTATTATAATGTAATTAATTATCTTGCTGGGCTGTTTTTGCCTGAATCAATATAAATCTTGGATATTTGAGAACTTAATTCAACTTTAAATCTTAATAGTATTATTTATTAACTTGTTTAATGAAGTTTAACCCATGTGCCACTAGACCACTCACTGTTAAACAGATAATGAGATGGATGGCACTTCATAGTTGGTTAGCAATTTAAGGTAAATGATATTTTTTTCAAAGATAATTATTGAGTGGATTTATGTAGAGTGCTTAGATCTGGCACATAGTACACCCTGTATCAAGTGTTTGCTCCTATTATTGTTATTTTTCTTATGAGAGATTGGGCATAGGTTCCTGTCTGGTTGTTACTTCTCAGTCTTCCAGATAATTCACTTTCCAGTTTCCATGATTGCTACACTTTTTTTTTTTTATTATTGTAATTGCAGGAGCATTTCACCTAAGCAAAGACTCCAAGAAAAATTAGAATTTGCTGAATTTCTGAGTGACTGATATAAATGAGAATTGATAATAATAAATTATTAAAATAGGCTATTAAATTCCTAAATCCTTGCAGATTTAAATACTATCTAGCTTGTTATGTTTATATAATTTTTTTACTAGACTTGTCATTAGGACACAAGGCTTTTAAATATTTTTTATGATTATGCTCTATAAAATTAAAACCTTGTATACAGTTCCATAGTGTAGAAAACATATATACTTATAAACATTGCTTTTGGTTTTAAAATGCTTGTGATTTTTTTTTTAGTTCTTTTATATTAGTCCAAATCTATAAATAACTAATTTTTTTTTTCTTTTCAACTCCTTCAGCTTACTGAAACAAATTCAAGTATCAAGTGCTTGGACTCCATGTGCTGCTTCCCAGAAGGAGAAACAGCGTGCGCATCTATTAGAAGAATGCTGGAACGAGTCATAGGAAGATGTAGTCCAACACACATCAGCAGGTGTGACATTTCTCTAAGTAGCCTTTGCTGCAGATGAGTACCTGTAAACTGGAACAGGATGAACCTGCAGCTCTAGATATCCAATAAATCAGCAGCTGGTTTTACCAACTGAAGCAGGAAGTCTACTACTTATTAGCACTCTTTGATGGTAGATTTCACTTGTGGCTTTGGGGTGGGATTCTTTCACTCACAAAGGAAGAGAAGGCACTTTGAAGAGACTTTTCATCCAATGAACAAAATAATTCTGTTTATATTCTTTCTAAAATGTGGTAAATACAAATGTGTATATGATACTCTTTCTTGATTTGTATAACTTTCTTTTTTTAATAATACCTCTACTACTGCTTGATTTCCTGCTGAGCTTTTTCCTATTTGTCTTTACAAAATAATCTTCACATACAGTGAAGTCAAAGGTCTTTGCTTTTCCTATTCTTCATGTCTGTTTTCTAGTCAATCGAGGTTGAACACAGAAGGCTGTATTTCTGCCCCCGACTTCTTACATCTGTAATGGAATTAGTTGTGATTTTTAAGTTTCTTTAATTTGATATTTATTGTCTAATTAAAAGTTTATAGGGTTGGGGTTGTGGCTGTATGATAGAGTGCCTGCTTAGCACGTGTGAGACACTGGGTTCGATCCCTAGCACCACATAAAAAAAAAATGAGTTTTTTTTAAAAATCATAAGTTAGGTCTTAGACCTAATTTATAAGATTATGGGTCAGAAGAATCTTAGCATTTTTGTCCCCTCCCAAATCTATTTCTTGAATTAGATTTATCACAGCTTGCTTTTGTGGATCATAACAAAAAATGCCATTTTTTAGCAAATCCTATTTAAAACTGATTTGACACTGAAGTGGATTCATTTATTCATACATTTACCCAAGATATATATCATTATTGAGGGGATACTAGGGAATAAAAATAGCTCTCTCTGTACTTGGTGTTCTTTAGGGGGATGATATCATACTCCCAAAATCAGAACAGCAGTGCTATGGTGTGCGTGAAGGCTTACAGTGGACACAGATAGATGTTGATGCCCGTTGTCCACAGTATGCCATATGAATATTATCACTTACCATCTCTGCCATGGCTTTGGCTTGGGAAGTGCCCAGGAGCAAGAAATAAAGGATGGGAGGGACCCTACTCTTGCCTACTAATAAGCTTTGTGTTTTTAAAAAATTATGAGAATGATATCATTCATGTATTTTAACATTGAGGAAACTTTTACTGGTGAACTTGTTAGTCCTCACTTTGGCTTTGGATATGGCCAGGATTTTATAGTATAGTTGGGCTGATAAATAGCATTTCTATGTTAATATTATGTCCATGGTTTTAACCCTCATTTATTCTGACTTAATTATAATATGTGATCCAAAATATTTTACTAATGCTGTGATATTATTTTGTAGTAATTTCATACCACATAAAAGTTTACCATGAGCAATTAAATTTACTGGGATTTTGTTATATCTTATGCAATGGTATTATAAAGTACACCATAAGTAGCTCTGTCATGCACTTAGGCTGGTGAGTTTTCCAAAAGATGTTCCAGAAGGATCTTGTGTTTTTATTTTACCTGATAACAGTTTTACTGCACAGAACCAAGATAGGAGTTAGATTAAGATACTACAATAGAACTTAAGTAGAATTTTTGAAATTTCTACTTTAACAGAGATTCCTCTTATATCTTTGATAATGATTTTAAAAGCTAGAATTAATTTTAAATGAGAAAAAAAATTGTTCACTTTCTACATTTATCCATTTCTCTAATATCAATTGTATGATGCCCCAATATGCTTTGCACAGCCTTTTTTTATTACCCCTTTTGACCCTGACTCCAAGGGTTATTCAATTTATTTTGGCAGTTCTCTTAAAGGTAGCTATTATCATCTAGTCATTCAAAGTTGTATCATATTCTTTTCTGAGACTTCCTTCCCTAAAAAATGTTTAACTTTATCTTTACTATCATATTTGACACACTGTAAATCCCTTTTCAGTGTTGTCCAACATCTCAGGTTATATTATTTGTTACTGTTATCATTTTCTCCTTGTACCTAAAATGAAAGATCTACAAAGTCCTTTTAGATCTGACAGGTTGCATTTTGGGGTTTTTTGTTTGTTTGTTTGTTTGTTTTTTAGGGGATAAAATCATACAAAACACAGAGCTACTTGGTGCTTTTCAAAGGGCTATATGAAGATTGCCATAGGTCCATCAACATTATATTTAGACTTTAATAGTCATTTTGATATGTAGAGTCTTGTTTTTGTTTTCTACATATAATTGTATTTGTGAAATATGTTTGGCATTTTTATTTTGGAGCAGGCTGTCTTTTTATTTCTATTTCATGTGTAATTTAAGGCAAGACTGAGAACTCCATTACAAAATGTAGAAACTTCATGGCTACTTGTTCCATTGAAAGATTGTACATAACAGTAGTGGCCATCACTTAAAAAATACAACAGTGCTTTTATATTACAGATTTCTCTGCTTAAAATTCTTACCATTCATACACAAAAATTTTACTTATATTTTATTAATTAATGTTGTCAAAGGAATATGCCATATTATAAACTTAGTTTGAAAGGGAGCATTATGCTGCTTTGTAAAGGATAAGCCATGTAGTAGCCTAAAGAGCTGTCTCAGCAATGAATGATTTTCTGTATGTATTTTACTACAGGTACTTTATCCTAATCAAAACAATCTTTTAAATAGAAAGGAGGTAATAGTTAATATGTAGTTCAGCTGTTTAATTTTCTATCAGAAATTTTATTTAACATGAATACACATGTGTGCTTTGAAAAGATAAAAAATGAAGGAAACCTTGCCTAATAAGATTTCTTGTGTAAACAATGGTTGGAAAGAGGAAGGACTAATACAAAATATTGTCAGTTTGGAATTGCACATTTGACTGCAGATAATTGGGTACTGGCAGTTAAGTTATAGTTAAAAGCATGCTTCCCCCTGCACCACCATAAGTACTTAACTCTGTAAGAAACATTTTTATATTCTCATTTTTATTAATGTATCCTATAAGTACTGGGTGCCTAATGTGTGCCAGATGCAGTTCTAGATGCTAGAAAGACAATAATGAACAAGTCCTTCCTTAAATTGAGGTAGAAGTTGTTCAGGCTTTTGTGGAAACCAAGCTTGTTTTCCTATTTGCCCAATTTTGTAAAATTTCTAGATTCAAACTTTATTATGACTGTGCTCACTTTGACTCAAACTTGAACTACATACAAACTGAGAGTCTGTAGCAAACATAAGATGTTTGATAAAGAGGAATTGGGGCTGTTTTCAATAATAGTCTCTTCCTCTGATATCTCTGCTTAGGCAAAGCAGGAACTGTGGCAAAAGTTATATAAAATGTATTTATTGTTAAGTGCTTTTAGTTTCCTAAGAAAAGCCACTCTTTATGTGATTATCCTGCTATGTCCTTGAGTTAGGGTAATCTATTTTAGGCACAGCAGGCTACTTTGGGTCTTGAGTTATTTTAGCTTAAGTTAACTCAAGCTAATTTAAGTTTACAGCTGCAAATAAAGTATTACATATTGAATTGCTCAAGGGCCTTATCACTCCAACAATAATTAACTTTTCCAGACCAATAAAGGATCATTTTTTTTCTTAGATAAGTGAAAATGCTAGTGACCTACAAGTGTCTTTGAAAATCTTTTGAGTAAACCATTTGCTGCATTCACCCTAATTAGGTTTCAATCTTTAGAGTAGAATTTATAGCTGAAAAGATGTGACAAATAAATACGAATTTCATTCCAAGGCTTTTGGTAAGTGTGGATGTTGTTTTTTTCTGAAATGTCAAAATAGAGTTGTTTTTCAGTAAAACTGAATGTGTATAACTCTTAGTAACATTTATTTTTACTGGGTTATTAGGATTTAAAAAGCATCTCACGCTTTACTACCTATAGAAATTGTTTTAATGCTAATGAATATTTGAATTTTGGCTAATATTTTTATATGATTTATAGAGCATAATTTTTCCCTAGTTTTTATATAATATAAATAGAATGGTCATTCAGTGTTGGTCTGAAGAACTTCTCTTTAGCATTTAAAAATGATTGAATCAGTGATTATTTTAAAACTCAAATTGCATTTTGGTCCTAAGTTTTACAGTCAATTTTTTTCTCAATTAAAACATAGGTCCTAGTGAGCCAAACTTTTCTCTTATTGTTACTTTAGATCATGGAGTGCATCGGATCCTTTCTATACCAACGACAGGAGCATCTTGACTCTCTCCACAATGGACTCATCTACTTATTAAAGGGGCATTAGTACTTTGGGGAGCAATTTCACCTCCTTTCCTCAGATTCAGGGTGATCATCCTGTAAATGGCCACACTAGCTGTGAAATTACTTTCTGAAATCTCTGGAGTAGTTCATACTCACTCAGAGTAATAATGACAAACAGAAAATTAAAATGAACCCTTCTCTCCCTTTAATTTTAATCTATTATTTCATGTTAAAATTTATGAATAAAGAGACATTTTCAGTCTCTTTGTCTGGGTTGTCCCTTGTGCTTATGGGACTCCTAATGGCATTTCAGCTTGTTGCTGAGGCTACTGTATTTTAATATCAAAGTAGAAGGAGATAACTTCTAGTTATGTGTATTTTTTAGAATTAGCTTAATTGACTCTTCTATTTAAACTTGCTTCTGTAAATTATGCTGAAAGTTTGCCTTGAGAACTCTATTTTTTTATTAGAGTTATATTTGAAGCTTTTCATGGGAAAAAAATGTGAATTTTAAGGAATTCTGGTCCTGCATTGACCTGTGTTGTTAATTCATTAGTATTTTTAAGTTCACAGAGCAAATTAGGAGAATATATTTCCAATCATTATTTACTGCAGTATGAGGAATAAATTTATACCTATACCAAATTTCTCTAAATGTAGCCCAGCTAGTAAACCTGATAAATGCAAAGAGGGTTTATCATATCTTATATATAAATCAGAAATCAGGTCCAGTCACCAAATTTCAAAGTGATGTATACTAACATTTTTGTGACTGAATATGAAGAACCTATAGTGGGTAAATGTGATACTATTATCATATTATTAATTTGTCTTTATCATTGGATCTTTTGCATGCTTTAACCTGGCTAATATATTTAAATTTGCATTCTTTCTCTCTCTTTATCCAAAGGCTCTGTTGAGTATTTTATGACAATGTTGTAAGTTCAACTATATCAATAAAAAACAAATTTGGACAGTATTTAAATATTGCAGATACTTTTAATTATACAAATCAAATTTGGGTAACTATGCTGGGTGTGGTGGTACATGCCTGAAATCCCAGCAGCTTGGGAGGTCAAGGAGGGAAGATAGATAGTGAGTTCAAGAGCAGTGTGGGCAACTTAGCGAGGCCCCATCATCAAAAAGAAAAAAAAGAAAGAAAGAGTAATTAAATTAATAAAAATGGAACAGCCTCTTATGGCCAACTTAGAATTACTCTTGCCTTTCTGTAAGAGACTTCAAAATAAAGAATTTCTGCCTTTTTTTGTTGTTGTTGTTGTTAGTGTATGTTATCTAAGTTGCAGCAGACCACCACTGTAAATTAAACTGCTCAAGGTCCCATATAAGGTATATTGTTGGTTGGGACTGCGGAAAATAAATCAAACAAAGTCTAAAACGCTAAATTTTATCAGCAGTAAATAAATTTTAGCAGCAATAAAGTACTAACAATGAATAATTAGGTACATGTCACTCTAATTAACTCATTACATCTCAAAACTTAATCTCAAAATTTAATTTCTTCCCAAATGTATCATGTAGTTTCAGTATTGTCATTTGTTTTGTTTAAAAGTAATGTTATTTTAAGATTTTGAAGTATCAGTTTATATACTGTAATCTAGCTCTAAGCATACTTACAATTGTAAATAAGTGAGGTTTTTCTAGATTTTCCCTTGAGAATGTAATATTTCCTTTTTGAAGATTTATTGTGCAATTCTCTCTCTACTCATTTCCCATTTCATGAATCCAGGACTTCTGGACTTGGACTGGTGGTGAAAGAACATAGAGCAAGAATTAAGACTGCACTCTTTTTTGCTAGTAAATTATTTACTTGCTAATATAATATTTTTTCAGTAATGAAGGATATGAAGTTATTCATTTCAGGCTAAATTTCAATTTTCATAAATAGCCCTTCTTTAACAGATATTTCAGTTAGATTTAGAATGCTCTCTTATTCTGGAAGTATGCTAAAGGAATAATATGTTGTATAATGTATACACTCACCAATTCTTGTTTTAGAGAGAAATATTGCAGAAATATTCAGTGGAATAATTTAGTGGAGGACAATATGAAATTTGCTTTCTCTTGGAATGTCTTATAAAGCACATATATAACAAAATGAGATTCAGTAGGTCTGCCTTAGCAGTGTTTTGTGCCACCAAATAAACTAACTACTGACACTAGAGAAGGACCACAGAGTCATCAAGTAGTCTATGGCCAGCTGCAGGGAGATAGGTCAGCTGGCTTCCATGGGTCTTCTCATACATTTGATTGTAATTTTCTGCACTCACCCATTTGCAGTTAGTGAAGAACTTTTTTGTTTCATTGCTTTTATTGTTTTGGTACTGGAGATCAAACCCAGGGTCTGCCTCGCTCATCCTAGGCAAGTGGGCTACTGCTGAGCTATCCCAAGCCCTATTTATATTTTTCAGGAAAAAAAAAATGCTTGAGCATGCATGAGCCCTGAGTTCAGACCCCAGCACTGCAAATAAATAAATGGTACTATATGCTCACCCTGCTTTTTTGTTCAAAACTTCATTTTTTTAGGAAAATCATAAATTTTTTATTTAAGTAGTAATGCAGCCTATAAGCTTCCTGTACTTTTCTAACACTTATACTACAAAACTTTACTACATAACCAGTATTCACAGATAATTTCCCCTTGCATATTCAATGTTGATAATTTTATTCTTATCTGCCAAAACCAGAGTGAGATGCTAAATGTGTTACTGCTAGTTTACTAAGGTCTGAAATCTTTTTGCCTCGCTGGCTTTCCTTTACCTAGTCTGAAGTCTTCAGGCCTAGAGATAAAGACGATCGCCAGGTTAGTTTCCAGAATTGCCCATCAGCTTTTTCAGGTGACTCAGTGCCCTGCCTTGGCTTATAACAAGCACAGGCTCACCCTGGAAGGCGAAGAGTGGGGATTGAGAACTATAGCTGCCAAGGCTTGCTGAGGATGAAGAGAGAAGTGGGGAGAATTAATGGTCTCATTTCTCTAACTTCCCTTCTCCTTGGGTCTGAAGTTTGTGCTATATAAAGGCTTCCAGAGCTGACCCAAACTCTGGCACTCTCCTGAATAGATTTTAATTGAGGCAAATCACCTTGTTAGGAGATAACTGCATTCAGACCTATTAGTAGTACTAGGACTGCAAATAAATACTGAAGAAGATTGTGAAATTGACTTGTCTAATAATCTTGAGACTGATGATTGGCAGGAGTCAGGGAGATATATAAAAATTAAGAGACATAAGTTTTCAAAATATACTACTTTAAAAATCTCTTGGAGGCTAAGGGAAAGAGGAATTGTCCATGTTTGTGTTTTCTCTAAAAAATCAATTTGGAGTATAAGCAGGTATTAATAAAATTAACAAACCAAAGAGTTGTATTAAAATATGTTCTATTAGTTTTGGTCCCCCTATAGATAATTTTATTTCTATCTTAAAATTAGTTATCTATTTTCATTTTTTTAAAAAAACAATATATTGCTGTTTGAGATGAAATAACTTGAAAGATATTCTTACAAAAAACAGATAGTAACTAATGATATGTTTGTAATAATGGTGATTTGTTAGATTTTTATGAAGAATGAGTAGCTAGAAATATTGTAGCAATACTTAGTTTAAAACTTTGGACCTCAGACACTGTGGTTGTCTAATGTAATCCTTAAAAATTCTCTGCATTGTCAGTAACTTTACTATATTTATTGTATAGCTCTCAGTAATTTTTTTAAAGTTTATGGAATTATATTTATCAAATAAAAGTATTTCTATATAAGTAAGTGTTTCTCCATTATTTAAGCATTTTTAAAATTTTTTTTAGTTGTAGATGGATACAATACATTTATTTTATTTACTTATTTTTTTGTGGTGCTGAGGATCGAACCCAGTACCTCACAGATGCTAGGCAAGCACTCTACCGCTGAGCCACAACCCCTGCCCTATTGGTATTTTAAGCTTCTGTTCATCATAACCAGCACTGCCAAACTGGTTTCAAAATAAATGTTACTGTGTTTACCCTCCATTATAGTACAAGAGTATCATTTATGCCTTTCACTAACTGCATTTTTATAATATAGAAGTATCCAGATTTTATAAGAAATTAGTACAATTCCTGAAGAAGGGTCTGAAAGAAATGCACCAATTATAAAGACCAGTACACTTCAAATAGAAATTACATCGTTCATGAAAAGCCATCCAAGACCACTTGTGAATCTGGAAATGCCTTGTAAACATAAAATACATACTCTTTAAGAAATATAACTGTTCAAGCCAGGGCCATGGTGCATGCCTTAAACCCAGCATCTGGGGAGGCTGAGAAAGGAGGACCATAAGTTCAAGGTAAGACCCTGTCTCAAAAAGGGCTGGGAATGTAGTTCAATGATAGTATATCTAGGGCACTTTAATTCCCAGGAGTATAAAAAAAGAACAAAAGAGAAAGAAATATAACTGAAATGTATAGAAACTATTCCAATTTTAGGTAGAGTACAGATAATTGTTTAATCTACGTTTATTTTTAAAAGTTAAGCTGTTGTTTTTGCCAAAGTGTTATTTAATATTTGCAAAAGATGCATTGAATGATTTATGTAATTTATTTTTGAAATAAGATATGATCCTAGACAAATCAATTTATCTAGCAGTTTATTTGTTTCAGTACTGGAGATTGAACCCATGAGTGCTTAGTCAACCTCTGAGCTACATCCCCAGCCCTTTTTACTTTGTGAGACAGGGTCTCACTGAGTTGCCAATGTTGGCCTCAAATTTGAGATCCTCCTGCCTCCGCCCCCTGATCTCAGATCTTGGGCATCCATTTATATATTTTAAAAGGGAGTTGGGTGGTTTGACTATCTTTAAGGTGTTTCTGACTTTTGATGCACAAGAAGTAGAACATGACAAATTATACTGAAGAAGAAATCATTGAAGAAGAAATTTAGACCAAAAAAAAACTTATGGAAAGCATTTTGCCAGAAAATTTTGTGAGTTCAAAAACAATTCAAGTTTTATATTGAAGAGTGAACTGACTCGGAGGAAAGGGCTATGGGTTAAGTCAAATGTTTAGTACTAACATCTTAAGATAAAATGATTTGTATTCAGATACGGTTATTAAAAGCAAAGTACACAGATGTTAGGGTTGCAGTTCAGTCACTTTTGACTAACATATACACCTATGTAACCCATCATTCCTGATTTTTTTTTTTTTTTTTTTTTTTTGGTACCAGGGATTGTACTCAGGGACACTTAACCACTGATTCACATCCCCAGCCCTTTTTTGCATTTTATTTAGAGACCGTGTCTCACTGAGTTGCTTAAAGCCTCACTAAATTGCTGAAGCTGGCTTTGAATTCAAGATCCTCCCACCTCAGCTGCTGGGATTACAGGCATGCACCACTGTACCTGGCCCTGAAAAGATTCTTAGTGCCTCTTTCCAGTGAATCCATTCCCCTTCCCTACCATAGCAATAAAAGAGAATAAAAGGAAAACTACTCCATTTACAGCCATTTACAGTAGCCTCAATCATTTTTTCTGATTTCTGTGGTTGAAGATTAGTTTTGCGTGTTCTTGAATTTCACATAAATATTGTAGTATGTTCCTTTTTCTATCTGGCTTTGTTGTTCAGCATGTCTATTTGATTGATTCATGCTGTTGCCTGTATCCATGGCTTGTTTCCTTTAGGTACTCCTAAAGTTCCATTGCATGACATAAAATTTCCTTCCCTTTCTCTTCTTTGTGACCATCTGGGTTATTGATTATTGCTATTATAAATAAAATTATGAACATTCTTTGTGGAACTGTGTTTTCATTTCTCTTATGAAATAACTAGGAGTAGAATTGCTAACTCATAGGGCAGGTTCATGTTCCTAAGAAACTGCCAAAATGTTTTCCTCAGTGGTTGTGCATACCATTTTATACACTAGCAGTTATGAGTTCCACTTCCATATCATTGCCAAGATTTGGTAGTGTCAGTCTCTTTAATGTTAGCCATTCTAATGGATATGAATACTTATGATTTTAATTTGCATGATAAATAATGACATTTAACTCCTTTTATGTACTCATTAGTAATTTGTCATTTTTTTCAAAGTAACGGTTCAAATCTCTGGTCATTTGACTATTTTCTTAATGGTAGGGAATCCTTTATGTAAGGATGTAAATCCTTCATCAGATATGTTTATTAGCATTTTTCTCCCAGCCTGTGGTGACTTTGGAAGCAGAAGTGTTTTGATGAAGTTTAATTTTTTTTTCTTTTATGGTAAAGTGATTTTTAGGTCCTTAAAAAACTCCTTGTCAACTCCAATGTCATGAAAATATTTTCCCATTTTTTAATTAACTTTATATATGACAGCGGAATGTATTACAATTCTTAATACACGTATAGAGCACAATTTTATAACTGGTTGTATAAAAAGTATGTTCACACCAATTCATGTCTTCATACATGTACTTTGGATAATAATGTCCATCACATTCCACCATCATTTCTAACCCCATGCCCCTTTCCTTCCCTTCACACCCCTTTGCCCTATCTAGGGTTCGTCTATTCCTCCCATGCTCCCCCTCCCTACCCCACTATGAATCAGCCTCCTTAAATCCGAGAAAACATTCGGCATTTGGTTTTTTGGGATTGGCTAACTTCACTTAGCTTTATCTTCTCTAACTCCATTCATTTACCTGCAAATGCCATGATTTTATTCTCTTTTATTGCTGAGTAATATTCTATTGTGTATATATGCCACATTTTTTATCCACTCATATACTGAAGGGCATCTAGGTTGGTTCTACACTCCCTCTAAAAACTGGAACAAGACAGGGATGCCCTCTTTCACCACTTCTATTTAACAGTTCTTGAAACTTGCCAGAGCAATTAGACAAAAGAAATTAAAGGAGGGGAGGGGGGATAGTACGGGATAGTAAAGGTAGCAGAATACAACAATTACTAATTGGGCATTATGTAAAACTGTGGATGTATAACCGATGTGATTCTGCAATCTGCATTTGGGGTAAAATTGGGAGTTCATAACCCACTTTTCAATCTAATGTATGAAATATGATATGTCAAGAGCTTTGTAATGTTGTGAACAACCAATAAAAAAAAATAAAAAAAATTAAAAAAAAAAAAAAAAAAAAAAAAAAAAAAAGAAATTAAAGGGATACACATAGGAAAAGAAGAACTCAAATTAGCACTATTTGCTGATGATATGTTTTTTTTTTTAAGAGAGAGTGAGAGAGGGGGGAGAGAGAGAGAGAGAGAGAGAGAGAGAGAATTTTTAATATTTATTTTTTAGTTCTCGGCAGACACAACATCTTTGTTGGTACGTGGTGCTGAGGATCAAACCCGGGCCGCACGCATGCCAGGCGAGCGCGCTACCGCTTGAGCCACATCTCCAGCCCTGATGATATGTTTCTATACCTAGAAGACCCTAAGTTTCACCAGAAAACTTCTAAAACTAGTAAATGAATTCATCAAAGTAGCAGGATATAAAATTAACACCCATAAATCAAATGCATTTCTGTATATCAGTGACAAATCCTCTGAAAGGGAAACAAGGAAAACTATTTCATTTACAGTAGCCTCAAATAATTGGGAATCAACTTAACAAAAGAAGTGAAAGATCTATATAATGAAAATTACAGAACTCTAAAGAAAGAAGTCAAAGAAGACCTTAGAAGATGGAAAGGATAGATAGAATTAATATTATCAAAGTGCCCATACTACCAAAAGCACTATAACAGATTTAATGCAATTCCGATCAAAATCCCAATGACATTCCTCATAGAAATACAAAAAGCATGGGGCTGGGGATGTGGCTCAAGCGGTAGCGCGCTCGCCTGGCATGCGTGCATCCTGGATTCGATCCTCAGCACCACATACAAACAAAGATGTTGTGTCCACCAAAAACTAAAATATATATATATATATATATATATTTAAAAATTCCCTCTCTCTCTCCCCTCTCTCTTAAAAAAAAAGCAGCAATGTTTTCTTTTGATGGCATTATAATATTACCGTATACATTTAGGTCTGTGATCATCTCCAGTTGTCTTATGTGTACATAATAGAAGGATGGAAGCTCTTCATTCTTCTCAGCCCCATTATAAGCTTATCTGTTTTGATTAGTTCCATTTGTTGAAAATATTCTTTCTCCATTCCATTGGGTTGGCATCCCTGTTTAAAACTGATTATCATATAAATGTGAATCTGTGGCTCTCTTCTGTTGTATTCATTTATCCTTGCACCAGAAGCAAACTTCCCTGATTTTTATAGCTTTGTGTTTAGCTTTGAAATCAAGTTAACATGATCCTCCAACTCTATCATCAGGATTGTTTTGGCTTTCCTGGGTCCTTTATATTTCCATATAAATTTGGGAGCTAGTAATTAGCTTTTTTTTAAAAAAAAGGAACAGAAAAAATTGATGTGTTTTGATTTATATTGCTCTGAATCTATAGACCAATTTGGGAAGAACGGACATTCCTCCTATCCATGAACACAATCTCTCTGCATTTATTTAGATCTTTTCTTTCTCTTAACAATATTTTACAGTGTTCCATATAGACATTGGATAGATCCTTTGTTAAATTCCTGTTATTGGGCTGGGGATGTGGCTCAAGCGGTGGCACACTCACCTGGCATGCGCAGGGCACTGGGTTCGATCCTCAGCACCACATAAAAATAAAAAAAGATGTATCCACTGAAAACTAAAAAATAAATATTAAAAAAATTCCTGTTATTGTTATTATTTTATTATGCAACTATAAACAGAATCCACAACCTTGCTGAAAGCACTCATTTGTTCTTGTCTCCTTTTGTATAGAATCCTTTGAGTTTGCACATACTCGTCATCATACGTGAGAATAAAAGGTTTTAACTTTTTTCTTTCCAATATTTATACCTTTCATCTATGATTACCTATCACACTGGGCCAGAACTTCTGGTACAATGATAAATAGACATGGTGAGAATAATGGAGGGAGGAATACACACACACACACACACACATATTTTTTTGTTACAGTTGTTTTACATATATGTATATATGTGCATATATGTATAAATATACATATGTGTATTTATGACATATTTACATGTATGTATATTTACATATTTTATCTTTTGTGTTGGGTTGAACCCAGAGCTTCATGATTGCTAGGTAAGCACTCTACCACTAACTAGATGTCTAGCCCTATCAGTATAATTGTGGAAAATATTTTTTCTCCATTTATTGATTTTTTTATTATTATTTGACAATATGTGAATTGCCTTGGTTGATTTTCAAACGTTAAGCCAGCAGTTCACCTGAAGTAAAATCCCACTTGGTTATGGTGCATTTTTCTTTTATATTTTGCTATCTTAATTTGGTTTTGCTGCTATTACACACTGGTTAATTTATAAATAACAGAAGTTTAACTCATTGTTCTGGAGACTAGAAAGGCCAAGAGCATGGTGGCAGCATCTGGCAAGGGTCATCCCGTCTGAATTTATCCTTTTATCAGAAGCTCACTCTTGATATCTAACCCACTTCTGCTATAATAATCTTCATCCATTCAGGAGGTTGATGTCCTTATGACCTGATTACCTCTTAAAATTCTCACCTTTTAATATTGTTACTGTGGCAGGGCAGGTAAAGGCTGGGAGTGTAACTCAGTGGTAGAACTCTTGCCTAGCATATTGCCAGACCCTAGATTCGGTCCCCAGCACAATAACAACAAAATAAATTCCTGAGTTCTGCATTTTCTAATATTGTGTTAGACACTATTATGGAGAATATCAGTCTGTAATTTCATTTTTGTATAATGTCCTTGTCAGGTTTGGGCATTAGAATCATGGTGGCCTCATAAAATGATTTGGGAAGGTTCGCTCTTTACCTGTTTTCTGCAAGACTTTCAATAAAATTGGTATTATTTCTTCATTTAAAGTTTTGAAGAATTCACCACAGAAAACATTTAGGCCTAGAGGAGTTTTGTTGAGGAATGTTTGTTACAAATTCAATTTCTAAAGCAATATAGGACTATTCAATTTTCTATTTCTTGTGACAAATTTGGCAAGCTGTGTCTTTTAAACAGTTTGTTCATCTCGTGCAATTGTATTTTTGACATTGTTCAGAATGTTCTCTGGTTATCCTTTTAGTGACTGTGAGATCTGTAATAACGTTCCTGCTTTCTTTTAAAATTTTGGTAGCTTTTTTCTTACCTTTTTTCACCCTGACCCATCTGCTGGATGTTCAATCATTTTCGTAAATCTTTTCAAGTAACCAACTCTGGCTTTGTTAATTTTCTCTATTGTTTTCTATTTGATTGCCTTCAGCTCTCATCTTTATTATTTCTTCTATTTATTTTAGTTTTGGTTTGCTTTTTTGTGACTTATTTGAAGCTCAGTGTTTTAGTTAGCTTTTTTATCATTGTGACTGAAAGATAAGCAAATGTAGAGGAGAAAAAGGTTATTTGGGGGGTCACAGTTTCAGATGTCTCCATCCATAGATGGTTGACTCCATTTCGCTGGCTCAAGGTGAGGCTCAAAACATTATGGTGGAAAGGTGTGGCAGAGAAGCAACTCAAGACAGCAATCAGTAGAGAGAGCTCTGCTCTCCAGGGACAAAATATAAACCCCAAAGTTATGCCCCCAGTGACCTACTTCAACAACCACACTCTATCTACCTATTAAATCCTATTAGTGGATTAATGTACTGATTGGGTTAAGGTTCTCATAACTCAATCATTTCACCTCTTAACTTTCTTGCATTGCCTCACATGAGCCTTTGGGGAACATCTCATATCTAAACACTTAGGCAATAAGAAACACTTAGGTAATGATCCAAAACCCTTCTTTTTCATAAAAGTCATTTTATATCTTTCCCTTTTTGTAGTTTTTTTTAGATGCATCCCACAACTATTGATGCATTTTTGGTAAATATTCTTTTGTGATTTCCTCTTTGACCCCTGGATGATTTAGAGGTCCTTCATTTGATTCCTAAACACTTGGAGTTATATATCTTTGAACTGATTTCCGTTATAGACAGAGAACATACTCTACATTACTTCAATATTAATATATTCTTGGGAATATATTAAAACCCCGAAATTAATCTATTTTGAATCACCCAAATGCACTGCAGAATATAGAATACACCTTGTGTAAAATGTGTGTTCTGTAGTTGGGAATGTGATGTTCTATAAACATCAGTTACATTAATTCAGTTGATGGTGTTATTCAAATCTATGTCCTTACTAGGTTTTTGTTTTTTGTTTTGTTTTTTGTTTGTTTTTGGTGGTTGGTTGGAGTCAGTTCAATCAATTTATAAAGAATAATTGGTAAAATCTCCAACTTTTAATTGTTGGAGATTTTACCAATTTTTTCTCATTTTTGTTTGATATATTTTGAAGCTATGTTATTAGGTGCATCTGCAATTAGGATTGTATTTTTATTATTTCATCAATATGAAATCTCCCTTTTTTTCCTAATCTGATGTTAATATAGCCATAGTAGTTCAACAGTAGAACTACTATAGTAGTAATATAATCACAACTACTATGATTATAGTACTAGTAATTTGTACCTACTATCTTTTTCTATCCTTTTTTCATATTTTTTTTATTGTTGGTTGTTCAAAACATTACATAGTTCTTTATATATCATATTTCATGTGTATCCTTTTATTTTTTAATTTGTGTCTTTATATTGAAAGCATAGCTCTATAAACAGCATCCTGTTGGATCTTGTTTTTTATCTACTCTGACAGTGTGCATTTGTTGGAATGTAGCCTGTTGTGTAGTTATTTATATATGTGGATTTAAACTCTTACCTTTTATCTTCTGTTTTTTTCCATCTCTCCATTGTTCCTTTCTTGTTCTTTTCCTGTCTTCATTTTAATTTATTTTTGAGTATTTTTTTTTAACATTCAGTCTCTACAACGTTTTAGTTATATTAACTCTATTTTCAGGGGTTAGTCCTAGGGTTTGCAATATATCATCCTTACTTAGAATTAGTCTGGTTTCTTTTTTTTAATATTATTTTTAGGTGTAGTTGGATACAATGCTTTTTTTTTTTAAAGAGAGAGGGAGAATTTTAATATTTATTTCTTTTAGTTATCAGCGGACACAACATCTTTGTTTGTATGTGGTGCTGAGGATCGAACCCGGGCCGCACGCATGCCAGGCGAGTGCACTACCACTTGAGCCACATCCCCAGCCCCACAATGCTTTTTTGATCTTATTTATCTTTATGTGGGTGCTAAGGATCGAACCCAGGGCCTCCCACGTGCTAGGTGAGTGCTCTACCGATGAGCCACAATCCCAGCCCCTGTTTTCTTATTATACCATTTTATCTATAATAAGAATCTTCCAAGAGTATAATTCTATTTATCCCTCTTCCAGTCCTTTCTACTATTGTCATATATTTTACATGTTACAAAACCAATTTTTTTTTAATTTTTTTTTTTTTTTTTTTGCCTTAAGCAACCTTTTTCTGGGGGGAGAGGTGTACCAGGGATTGAATTGAATTGTCTGCTGACCCACATCCCCAGCCCTATTTTGTGTTTTATTTAGAGACAGGGTTGACATAGAGATTGAGTTGCTTAGTATCTTGCTAAATTGCCAAGACTGGCTTTGAACTCATGATCTTCCTGTCTCAGCCTCCCAAGCCGCTAGGATCACATACATGCACCACCACACCAGGCACAACCAGTTATTTTAAAGAAATTAATATTTTAAAGTCTTTTTGTTTACCTATATTTGTCATTTTCACCAGGCTTTATTCTTTATTATTGTTAAGAAAAACAGTATGGACTCACAATGGTGGTATAAGAGAGATAATTAAGAATGAGAATACCAGAATTAACTGGCCTGGAGAAAGTGTCAACACATAATACAAACCCTTTATAAGAACTTCTGTTGGCTGCGATTGTGGCTCAGTGGTAGCGCGCTCGCCTAGCATGTACGAGGTACTGGGTTTTTTACGTGGGTTCAGCACCACGTAAAAAAAATAAAAATAAAAATAAAGGTATTGTGTCCACCTATAACTAAAAAATAAATATTTTTAAAAAAGAACTTCTGTTAATATCAAAGTCTTATAGAACTTATGGTACAGGTGGTAATCTAAATGTCCATTGTTTGAGAAAAGACTTGTAGGGTGTGAATACTCCTTGCACTACACCTGAGGTAGAATCACCCTGCAAGGTATTTAAACATATTTGTGCCTTTTGGATTATCTCCCTGGGGAGGCAAGAATCTACCAGCCCAATGCTGAACTATCTTGCCAAACTGCTCAAGGTGCCCAGGTAAAAGACACTAAAGAGTCTGATTCTGTAATCTGGAACATTACTTTTTTTGTTTTGAGAGAATAAGAAGAAACCCACATGTCTAATCTCAACCTTAGAATTCTTCAGTTCTACCCTGACCCAACATTTCCCACCCTCCCTTAGTACTGGGGATTGAACCCAGGGGCACTTTACCATTGAGCTACATCACCAACCCTTTGTAATTTTTATTTTGAGACAATTCTTACTAAGTTTCCCAGGCTGGGCTCAAACTTGCAATCCTTCCACCTCAGCCTCCTGAATCATTAAGATTGTATGTTTGCACCAACACACCAGGCTCAAGCCTATTTCTAATCCATTTGTTCCCCATCACAGTAAATGTCACTATCATCCAAAAATTGTTGAACTTTTCTTTCATTCTTCCCCTCTAACATCCAACCCCTCTTTAAGTTCTTTAGCCTAGCCTTTAAAAGTATACTCCTGGTACACAATACCTTTGTTTTTATTTTCATGTGGTGCCAGGGATCGAATCTAATGCCTCACACATGCTAGGCAAGAAGAGCACTACCACTGTGCCAGAACCCTGCCCCCCCCCCTTTTTTTTTTAATGTGTGCACTCTGGATCTTCCCATGTCTCTTCTATTCTCCATGCAACAGTTCAAACCAGCATCCCTGCTAGCTTATACAGCAACTGCTAATTGGCAGGAAACCTATCTCCAGAGTATCTTTTAAAAGTAAAACTTGATAAGGAATGAAACCACCAAGTGACCCAGTATACCACTTCTCAGGTTTTATCCTCTAGAAAGTCATCATACTATAGCAATTCATGCACACCCATGTCTATAGCAGCCGAATTCACAATAGCCAAACAATGGAATTGGCCTAGGTGTCCATCAACAGATGAATGGATAAAGAAATGTCGCATACGTACACAATGGAGTTTTATTCAGCCATAAAGGAGAATGAAATGATATCATTTGCAGGAAAATGGATGGAATTTGAGGACATTATGTTAAGCAAATAAACCAAATTCAGTCTAGGGTATCTTTTTTTCTCATGTGTGGAAGATTGAAAAGAAAAAGGAAAAGAGAGGTGGGTAGGTGGATTCCAAGAAAATCAAAGGGAGACCTATAAAGGAAATGAAAGGAAGCAGAGGGAGGGGAAAGGGATGGAAAAGAGAAAATACTGAGAAATGATATTAGCCAAATTATATTGTTATAGTGTGTATGTGTAAGATTATGTAACAATGAATTCCACCATTATGTATAAATTTAATATACCAATAAAAATATGGAAAAGATAAATAAAATAGAAAACAAGTAAAATTTAAATAATTTTACTTCCTTTCTTTAAAAATTTCCAACAATGGGCTAGGAATGTGGCTTAGTAATTTGCCTAGCATGTGCAAGGCCCCAGGATTCCTAGTACTACAAACAAAACATTTTTAAAATCTCCAAAAGTGTCTCATTCTGCCCTTAGAATGAAATTCAGATCCCTTTTGCTGCTTATAAAGGCAGATATGATGGTTCCTTGCATGTCCCTCTGATCTTGTTTCACACACACTCCCCAGTGGGCTGCCACCTCACTAGCTTTCCTTTTATTCCTCAAACTCCCCTAGTTCATTCAGCCTCAAGGTCCTCATTTTTGTCTCTCTACTAGATCTTCATGAGCTTTTTTTTTTTTTTTTTTTTTTGAGCTGTGACCCTGCTGAAGAGATTCAGAATCTTAAGAGTAGGACTAGACAGTTACATTAAAAATAAGCAACTTAGTCAGTATATATACTAAGGAACTCAAATACACTTTCTTAAATAACATTGTTAATATGGAAAATAAAAGCATCTGGGTATAAGATTCATCTATTTTGCTTGTTTGTTTCCCTTAGAAAAAGTTCTTTCACATTTTATACATATATCCGTTAGGATGAGGCCACCTGTTATAATAGACACCCAATAAAAACGGGCTTGAAGAGGTTGACACACTTTGATTCAGAGCTCAGTCACAGCCAGCCCCGTTCCATGCAGTCATTCAGGGACTCATCTGCTTTCTCATCTGATGCTGTGCCCTCCTAGGACATTATCCCCACCTACATGGTTGAAATTGGGTTATCATGAATTGTGGTTGACAGGACAAGGAGAGAGAAAATGCAGAAAAGGAGTGCTAACTAAACCTCCAGTCCAGAAGAGAGACACATCAAGTCTACCCACATCCTGTTAGCAAGAAATTAGTCACCTGGTCACTCCTAACCACAGGCACGAACCAGGCAACATCCCCAGACAGATACCAGCATGGCAGCCACAACTTAACTACAGAAAGGAAGAATGGATTGTAATGGCCTCTGCCCCAGCAGATGCAAGATGGCTTGTGAAACACTTCAAGTCACTCCATAACATCTGTTCCATCAAAACCAAACAGAATATGTGAAGTGGTTGCACATATCTCAGGTGAAGGCATCCTGCACTGATGTAGAAGAAACCCTAATTTTACAGATGTGAAAATTGAAATAGACTCCTCCTCAAGGTCACAGTGATCAGTGGTAGAATCAAGGCTGTGCCTACTTTTCTGATACCTGCCAAAATGTAACCAGTGAAAGACAACCACATTGTCAATGCCAACAGTTTCCAATGTACTAAGCTCAATATCAAGGAAATGTGCCCACTAAGAAACTGCCTATGGGACAGAGTTGAATCATGCCACGTTGTTTTTCTTCCATATTGAAAGCAGCAGCGTGTCCTTATTGTGTTGAATTCATAAAAATCTTAATGAAAAGTAAAATGCATTCATTTCCTTCCAGTAATCTTGTTTTAGAAGAACAAACACTGGCAAAGATTTAATAATAAAAAAATTGAAAATTATGTCAAAATGCAATATGAAAATAGCTCTGTCACTTATTAGGTAGTTATTAGGTACTTCATTTCTCCGAGCCTCACTTTTCTATTTTAAAAATGGGGAAAATGATGCTTTGTCTTCATAGTGCTTTCAAGATTGAGTGCTATTGGGTTCACAAAATGCTTGGCACAGTCTGGAACATGGCAAGTGCTCAACAAGTGGGAGCAAAATAAAAGAACAGGGACACTTTACAAAACAGCCACATCTGTGATGCTTGAATTGCTTTTCAAAACCTCAACACTGGTGCCAATTCTCTTTTTGGGGAAAAAATAATTAACAAACTTATTCATTCATCAAGCATTTAGTCAGCGATAAACACGGTCTATAGAAAATACAGTCTTGGAAACCCCCAGGCAGTGATGTCTGACCTGCTGTAGAACCTTGTGGCCACCTTGCCCATCTCCAAGGCACCAGATTGCCTCAGTTAGCTCTCCTCAGAATTGCTGTGCTGGTTTCCCCCTCAAATTAAGTGGGGGAACTCTAGATTTTTTCAGACTAGAATTTGTGCAGTGAGAAAGTTTTGATTAGGCTACTTTACAAGTGATGGTCTCAATCGACCTATTTCCCAACTATAGGGACGAGTGAGAAGAAGCCAACCTGCAAGATTCCTGTGAAGCTAAACAGAATTAGATTAACACAAGCCACTGGTCACAACATTTTCATCAATCAATTGATATATAACTTGTTTTATGTGTGTTTCTGATTAAAAACACATTAATATGTGCTGTAGATTTGTTAGCACTGAACTCATGGTCAGCATTACTATAACTTGGGTCTAAACAAAACTTACCTTATACACATATTTCCTCTGTAAGGCACATCACAGTCTTCTTGGGCTTGGTAATTACACAGCACTACACTTGTGGGCAGGGACATTTAAAGCAGTGAAATTGTCAACAAAAGGTACAAAAATGCAAACAATGTGGCATTAAATATATACCCCTTCCCTGTTTTTCCCTTTCACAGAATTTCTTACTATATGTTTTAGTCAACCGTTTGTCACTCTGACCAAAATACCTACAACAACAACTTAGGCGGACGGGATTTATTTTGGCTCACATTTCTTGAGGTTTAGTCCATGGTTTGCCTAGTTCATTGGTCTAGGCCAAAGATGAGGCAGAACATCGTGGCGGAAGGATGTGGTGGAAGAGCACTACTCCATTTATGGCACCCAGAAGCAAAGGGAGAAAAGGGTCCACAGGGGAGATGCACCTTCCAGGGTTCACCCCCAGCAATCCACCTCCTCTAGCCACACCCCACTGCCTACAGTTGCCACCCAGTTAGTCCATTCAATCTAGAATTGAATGGACTGATTAGGTTATAGCTGCCACAATCCAACCACTTCACTTCTGAACATTTCTGCATTAACACAGGAGTTTTGGGGGGACACTCCATATCCAAACCATAATACTGTATCTCATACCATATATTTTATTGATTTTGGGTATTGCATCCCCCACACTATAGTGTAAGCACAAGAAAGGAACGATTTTGTCTACTTTGTTCGCCGATGAATTTCCAATTCATTAAGAAATTAGGGACATTTACTTGAATAAGTTAGTAAATAAATTCTGAAAGCTATGGGGAGTCACCAAAGGATCTTTTTAGATAAATTTACTGACAACAATGCAAACAAGTGATTGGAAGAGCAGCAGACTAAAGAACATTTAGGAAGACGCTTCAGGCATGCAAGCCCTATGTGAAGAATTTAAATGAAGGTGGTAACATTAGGAATCAAGAACATCATATAGACACATGAAATTTTTAAAATTTATGATTGCTCCCAAAACTGATCTACAAAGTAAACACAATATGCAAGGTATTCCAATTACAACAAAGGAATAGAGTCAGTCTCATTTTCTGATTTTGAACCATTGCTACAAGGCTGGGGATAGTTGTTGGGTACTTGCTTGCCTAGCTTGCATGAGATGCTGGCTCAGTTCCTACCACTGGGAGGAAAAAAAACTAAACTTTTATGCCATAAAAAAACACTACCAATAAAGTGAAAAAACAATCCACAAAATACAAAATAGTTTTAAATCATGTACCTGATAATAATCTAGTATCCAGAAGATATAAAGAACTCTTACAATTCAACATTAGAAAGGCAATCCAATTAAAAAATGGACACATAATCCACCAAGACTGAATCATAAAAAAAGTAGAAAACTTGAATAGACCAATACTAGTGAGGAGATTTAATCAGTAATCCAAAACTTGCCATAAAGTCGGACTCAATGGTGCACGACTGTAATCCCAGCAACTTGGGAGGCAGGGGCAGGAGAATCACAGTTGGAGGCTGCAATTTAGCAGGGTCCTGAGCAACTTAGCAATAGCCTGTCTCAAAATAAATAACAAACAGGGCTGGGGATATGGCTCAGAAGTTAAGTACCTCTGGGTTCAATCTTTGGTACCAAAAAACAAATAAGCAAAAACTCCCCAACAAAGAAAAGCCCAGAACCAGATAGATGATTTTACTACTACTACTACTACTACTAATTATTATTATTATTATTATTATTATTAAAAAAGAAAACTACTAAACATTTAAAGAAGAATGAACACCAATTATATAAGAACTGAAGAAAGAAACTCATTCTATGAAGCCAAAGAGTTTACAAAAAAAACTACAGGTCAGCATTCCTGATGAATATTGATGCAAAAATCCCCCACAAAATACAAGAAAACTGAATTCAACAGCACATTAAAAGGATTATACCACAGCTAAGTGGAAATCATTCTTGGAACGAAAGAATGGTTCAATATACAAAACTCAATTATGAAATATCACGTCAGCAGAATGAAGGACAAAAACACACAATCACCTCAAGAGTTGCAGAATAAAACATTTGACAAGACTCAACAACTTCTCATGTTAAAAAATCTCAGCAAACAAGAAATGAAAGTAAATGACCTCAATTTCATAAAGGCCGTCTTTGAAAAACCCATAGCTGTCTGGGTGCCATGGCACATATCTGTAATCCCAGGGGGTCGGGAGACTGAGGCAGGTGGATCATGAGTTCAAAGCCAGCCTCAGCAACAGTGAGTTACCGAGCAACTCAGTGAGACCCTGTCTCTAAATAAAATACAAAATAGGGCTGGAGGTGTGGCTCTGGTTGAGTGACCCTAAGTTCAATCCCTAGTACAAAAAAAAAACAAACCCAGAACCCATAGCTAACATCATACACTGGTGAAAGATAGCTTTGTCATCAAGATCAAGGACAAGACAAGTATGCCTATTTTTACCACTTTTCAATATAGTACTGAAGTCCTAGCCAGAGCAACTAGGCAAGAAAAAGAAAGAAGTAAAATTCTCTGATTACAGATGACATGCTCTTATAAGTGGAAAACCCTAAATATCTTGTATATATACCCACACATGAAACAATGATTAGGAGGGTGGGGTTGTGGCTCAGTGGCAGAATACTTGCCTAGCATGTGTGAGGCCCTGGGTTTGAGTCTCAGCACCACATTTAAATAAATAAAATAAAGATCTATTTACAACTAAATTAAATATATATATTTTTAAACAAGTGTTTTTTTAGCTTTTTAATTTATTATTTGTATGTGGTGCTGAGGAATGAACCCAGGGCCTTGCACTTGCGAGGCGAGCACTCTACCGCTGAACCACAACCCCAGCCCCTAAATATATATTTTTAAAAAACAATTATTAGAAAAATGAATTCAGCAAAATAGGACACAAATCAATGCACAAAAATCTATTGCATTTCTATACACTAACAATGAACAATCCAAATAGAAACTTAAGTAAATAATTCCATTTACAATAGCATCAGAAAATAAAATACCTAAGAATAAACCTAAACAAAGGAAAGAAATTGCTGAAAGAATTTAAAGAAGACATAAAGGAAACAACATCTCCTGTGTATGGATTAGATGACTTAAATGTTAAGATGTCCATATGATCCAAAGCAATCCGTAGATTTAACGCAATCCTTATGAAAATCCCAAAGGCATTTATTGCAGGAATAGAATCCATCCTAAAATTCAAATGCAATTTCAAAGAATTCCAAATAATCCAAACAATTTTCTTTTTGCAGATAAAGGTTTTTATTTCAATCATACTCTTTATAAATTACTGAGGCCACTATGTAGACACCAGAGCTGTAGTTCTTGGTCTCTTGCTGCTTGGACCATGTTAACCCCATCTCCTCCTTGGCCTGGAGGTGCTCAGCAGCTCCCTAGTTTTTCCCTGCCACCTCAACCCGGGAAGCCAGGAGCTTCTTGCATTCTCTTCCCCTCAGTCCTTAACAATGATTGATATAGTCTCCAACTACAGATCTGGCTCTCATGGACATTACACATGAATGGAGAATCCACCTGCTTTTGAACACGCTCGTACAGGCTGTGACGTGGGGAATCAGTCATCTTAGATTCACAGTATCTTCTGGACCACCTGCAGAATCTGCATCTCCTCACCCAGACTACCTTATCTGGCATTTGAGCATCGGCCATACCATTTCTCTTATTATGTCCATGTGACCGTCCTTCTGGTGAGCCCAGGTATTTTTCAAGCATGGAGTGGAGAACAGTCAGGCACAGGATTGCAGATGATCAGCCTGTCTCTTACCATCTTCCAGAGCTGCTGGTAGAAGTTGGCATTTTGATTTCATTGACCTCCCTGGGGACACCAGATGATCTTTGGCCACAGCTCAGGGCACTCTTCTGATGCTTGGACACCTTCAAAGCTGTGGCTACAGAAGCAAAAGGAAAGAACTTGCTCTCCAAGACAATTTTTTAAAAGAATAAGTTGGAGGACTCACAACTAATTTCAAAATATAGTACAAAATGACAACAAGGAAACAGGATGTCACTGGCATGAAAACAAACATATAGACCAAATGATCAGAAAAATCCCAGTAATAAGCTCTCACACATACGGTCAAATGGTCTTCAACTAGAGTGCCAAGACCACTCAATGGAGAAAGGACAGTTTTTTTCAAAAAATGGTGATAGAAAAACTGACATCCAAACACAAGATTATTAGGTTAGGTTATATAGTTATACCATACGCAAAAATTAACTCAAAATCAAAGACCTAAACATAAAATCCCAAACTATAATGCTCCCAAAAGAAAATGTAAAGGAACCCAGTGACTCAAGAAGCTGAGGCAGGAGCTTGGCAAGTTTCAGGCCAGCCTCAGCAACATAGCCTGTCCCAAAATCAAAAATAAATGTAAAGAGTTGAGAATGTATCAAAGTGGTAAAGTGCCCCTGGCTGCAATCCCCAGTACCAACAAAAAAGAAAAAAAAGAAAGAAAACGGGGAAATCGTCATGACATTTGATTGTGTGAGCTCTTGGATATCACACCAAAAGCACCTGCAACAGAAGCAAAAATGGACAAACAGGGCTACACATCAAACTGAAAAACTCTTTGAGCATTGATGGACACAAAAAATAGTGAATGGGAAAAAATATCTGTAAAACATTTATCTTTCAAGGGGCTAGGAAAAAACTCCTACAACTCAATAACAAGAAGAAAATCAACCTGAGTTTTCAAATAAGCAAAGGACTTAGACATTTCTCCAAAGATGATAAACAGAAGACCAACAAGCATGAAAATAAAAGTTCCATATCACTAATCAGGAAAGAAATGCAAACCCGAACCATAGTGACATATTATTTCAGAATAAGTAGAATGTCTACTGTTAAAGAAAAGAAAAAAAAAGATAACAATAGTTTAAGAGGTAAGGAGAAATGGAAATCTTTGCATACTCTTAGTAGGATTATAAAATGGTAAAGCTGCTATGGAAACAGTATGGCCATGCCTCCAAAACTTCAAAGCAAAACTACTATATGATTCAGCAGTCTCACTTCTGGGAACGTATCTCAAAGAACTAAAAGCAAGTTCTCAAAAAGATACTTGCCATATCCACGTTCATAAAAGCACTTTTTACAAGAGTCAAGAGGTGGAAGCAACCCAAGTATCCATCAACAGATGAGTGAATAAATAATAAGTGGAGTATGTACATCCAATGGAATATTATTCAGCCATAAAAAGGAAGAAAATCTTATCAAATGCTTCAACATGAACAAAGCTGGAAGACATTTTGAAAATAAGCCAATCTCAAAAAAAGACAAATACTCTATGACTCCACTTATATGGTAGTAAATTCTATAGAAAAGAAAAGATTGGTGTGCCAGGCGCAGCACTGCACACCTGTAAACCCAGTGACTCAGGAAGCTGAGTGAAAATTTCAAGTTGAAGGCCAGCCTCAACAACTCAACAAGAGACTATCTCAAAATAAAAGATAAAAAAGGGGGGGTGGGGTTGCAGCTCAGTGGTAGAGCGCTTGCCTCGCATGTGTGAGGAACTGGGTTCACCTCTCAGCACCACATATAAATAAATTCTATTGATAATCAAAAAACTAATTTAAAAAGATAAAAAGGACTAAAGATGTAGCTCAGTGGTAAAGTGTTGCTGGGTTGAATCCCCAGTACCCTGCAAAAAACAAAAAAAAAAGGAAAGCAAGAAAAAACAAAGGTTGGTAGTAACCAAGGGCTGGGGGCAGGGTAGTAGGGAGCTTCAGTTTTGTAAGATGGAAAGTTTTAGAACTCTGTTGCACAAGTTTGAATGTACTTAATACTACTCAACTGCACACTCCAAAATGGTTAACATGGTACATTTTACGTTGTTTATTAGTATAATAGAAAAAAAAAAACTTCATGGACAAAGATTTAAATAGATATTTGCTAAACACAAATATGCTAATGGCCAATACTTAATCACTAGGAAAATGCAAATCAAAATCACAATGAAATTCTTCATACCCACTAAGATTGCTTTAATCAAAAGATAAATGATAACAAGTGTTAACAAGGATATGGAGAAAGTGGAACCTTCATAATGTAGCACTGGTAGAAATGTAAACTGGCGCAGCTGCTTTGGAAAACAGTTTTGATTGTTCCTCATTTAAAAGTTAAACATAGAATTACTGTATCAGCAGTTCCAATCCTAAGCATATATGTAAAATCAGTGAAAACAGGAATGGCATAATGATGGTGCACACCAGTAACCTTAGCTGCTTGGGGCCAAGGCAATAGGATTGCAAATTCAAGGGAAACTTAGCAAGACCCTGTCCCCCCACCATACACACACAAAGTGAAAACTGGTACTCAAACAAATACTTGTGGATGGATGTTCACACCCCCATTATTCAGCAATTTTCTGCATTACATTTGGGATCAGCTAATTCTTTATTGTATAGGGTTGTTCTATGCATTGTAGGATGTTTAGTAACATTGCTGGCACAACTAGATGCCAGTAGCACCACTCCATTCCAATTGTAATTAAGAAATGTTTAAAGACATTGTTGCAAATATCCTCTGGGGCAAACTGGCCTCTCCTTGATCTACAACACTATCCATCAAAATCCCAGCAGGATTTTAGGCAAAGCTTTTTTTTTTTTTTTTAATAGGAAAATTTGATTCTAAAATTCATATGGAAATGCCAAGGACCAAAGTTGAAGAACTTAAAGCACCGATGTCAAAGCATAAAGCTGCAGTAGCCAAGGCAGAGTGGTACGTGTATGTGGAAGATGACATACATTGTAAAAGAAATGTGACAGTTGTTAGAGCAAAATGGAGGCACCTAAAACAAAAGAGAGAGAAATAAAGCAGGGAAGTGATAAAAGAAGGGTTCTTACCCAGAACAACTATAGTAACTGATTGATAGTAACCACAGTAACCAAAGAGCGCCAGAACCACACACTTCCACAGAGCCACCACAACCTTTGTGGAAAAAGTACTTCTACAAAGACATCTGCCCAGCAACTGTCTGTTTAAACTCAGACTGATGCCACTGCTGTTATTATTTATTGAAGCCAAGGAGATTCTTGTTTCAAAATATCTGATGCAGGCTCACCTATAATCCCAGCAGCTCCAGAGGCTGAGGCAAGAGGATGGCAAGTTCAAAGACCTCAGCAACTTAGTGAGACTCTGTCTCAAAAAAAATATATAAAAAGGGCTGGGGATGTGGCTCAGTGGTTAAGCACCCCTGGGTTCAATTCCTGGTACCAAAAAAAGAAAAAAAAAGTCAGAAATCTGATGCAATCCTGCTCATTTTTGTCCTGGAGGCCGAAGCAGGAGGATGGCAAGTTTGGGATCAGCCTTGGCAACTTAGCGAGATCCATCTCAAAATAAAAAATAAAGAGGGGCTGGGGATGGAGCTAAAAGCAGCCCTGGTTCAATCTACAGCACTGAAAAAACAAGACAAAATAAAAACCCTTGCCCTTTGCCCCACGATCTTAAAATATACCCATGGTTTACTTATAGCACATGTATTTTCACTGCAATGTTCTGCTATTCTCAAATAAATATCATTATTCCTTGGAGAATCTCTATTTTTTATTGAAGTTGACAAAATCACAGAACAGAAGAAAGTCCAGAAATAAACCCACACATATATGGGCTATTGATTTTTTTTAAGTACTAAGATAATTAAATTGGGAAAGAATAGCTTTTTTAACAAATGGTGCTGGAAAAATTGGACATCCTTAAAAAAAAAAAATAAAGTAGAGGGGCTGGGATATGGCTCAAGCGGTAGCGTGCTCGTCTGGCATGCGCGCTGGGTTCAATCCTCAGCACCACATACAAATAAAATAACGATGTTGTGACCACCGAAAACTACAAATAAATATTTTTTAAAAATTCTCTCTCTCTCTAAAAAAAAAAAGTAGAAAATTAGACCCTTACTTCACATACCATATGTATACATTAACTCAAATCGAGTCATAAACCTAAATTGAAGACCTAAAAGTATAAAAAATAAAAATTTTAGTGACCTTGAATCAATATTTAGTGTTTAGATCCAACACTAAATATTTAGTGTGTTTAGATCCAACACTAAAAGTGTTTCCTGTTGAAAAAGATTTGATAGAACTTTATCCAAATTAAATTTCAATCCCCGGAACAACAACAACAAAAGAATAGAAAGAAAGAAGGAAAAGGAGGGTGGAGAAGGAGCCAAAAAAGTAAACACAAAATACATATCTAATAAAGGACTTGATCTAGAATCTCTTTAAAGTGTTTGATAATCCAATAAGAGGAAGGCAAACAAATCCTATTCTAGGGATTTGAATCTTCAAGGATCTGTAAATATAAAGATGGGTGTTTTTTCACAGAATTGTAACAATGAGATCAGGCCCACTGCTGTCTCAAAGTACTTTTAATAATATTCTCTGTAAAGCAGTGGTATGTCCTGCTTCTTAGAAGTCAGGAGAAAGGCTGGGATAATAGAGACAAAAGGGATTCTGCTAACTACCCACAACAGATATAAAACCTAGCCTGTTCTAGTCATATTTTCGAAAGGGTTCCATTTCGGGCTGAATTGTCATTTTATGGATTATTTCTTCAAACTGAATAGGATCAAAAGCTCACCAAAATGGGTATCTCATACTGAGCCAGTTAGTACTTAAATTGGAAACAGCCAGTTGTGATCTCAGAAGTGATAAGGTTCTATCGAAAGGACAAAAACAGTCTTTGAGAAGAGTCTGCATGCCAGAGCTTAAGCGGTTAAATCAGCTAGGTTGAGAGCTGGTACCCTGCATGACTGGATAAGCCCTCACAGCCATATCCTGGCACTAGCATCTCTAGACCAAGGGATGGCTGCTCTCCAGCCTGGTCAAAGGGAAAGGCATATTCCAAAACAGTGGGGTCTCTCATTCTAAAAGAAACCGACAAATCAAACCGGCTCTCTGAAAGGATCTGACATAAATAAACTAACTTTAGAAAACATTTTAAAGTAACTACTTTCTAGACCCCTCTTTCTCTATAGGAAATGAAAGATCTTTTGCTATGAAGAGAAGTTATCCTTCCCTTGTAGATGTAAAACACTTCATGTTGTAGTAACTCATTGTGGGCAATGGGTTTGGACTGAACTGCTATTTGTCTTCCTGATATATAAAATGAAGATACATTCATCCAAAACTAAGCTGTTTATCTGAGCCTCTGAGGGATCAGGAGAGACAGAGAAATCCCCAGAAAAGTCCTGTTTCAGCCAGTATGATTCCTCTGCCTCTGCTTTAACCCTTACAAGGAAAGTAACCTGAAGTAACCTGAACCAATCTGCATTCAGTGTAATGTTGTTTCTTCATTCCTGTTAGTTCAAGTTTTTTTTTTTAATATTTATTTTTTAGGTGTAGTTGGACACAATATTTTATTTTTATGTGGTGCTGAGAATCGAACCCAGGGCCTCGCACATGCTAGGTGAGTGCTCTACTGCTGAGCCACAACCCCAGCCCATTAGTTCAAGTTTTCTTATAAAAAACAACTATTTTGCCAAGGCCCAATGTAGTTTCTATTTTGAGGTAAGTTGCTACCACATTCATAAATTGCAAATAAGTCCAATTAGATCATTTAACTTATTTGTTCAAATTTGTCTTTTTGATGGTTACAAATATGAAGGTTTCTTTCCCTCTAGATGAACCCATAGTTCAAGGTAAGGAAGTTGACAAGAAACTGGCTACAGCTAGGAAACTTAGACTCAGGGGAAAGGGGCTACACAGATTTATCCCAGCTGTAATAGGGTTGGCCTACAGACGAACACAAGCTCCCATGAACAAAGTCACAGCACTATTAAGGGAAGGGAGGTATCATGGCAAAGCGAAGACGGAGACAACTCTGGAGCAGCAGCAGCATGAGGAGAAAGAATGGCTCATGGCCAAAGAGATCCTCACTAAGAAGTCCACTGGCCAGGACCAGATCAATACTGATTACTGCACCCAGGCCATGCAAGATAGGTATATAGAGGTCAGTGGGAATCTGGGGGATTTGTATAAGGATAAAGATGGATTATAAAAGGAGGAGCTTAATGCTATTTCAGGACCCAATGAGTTTGCTGAATTCTATAACAGACTCAAGCAAATAAAGGAATTCCATTGGAAGTACCCAAACGAGATCTGTGTGCCTATATGTAAATGGAATTTGAGGAGCTCCTGAAAGCCCGTGAGAATCCAAGAGAAGAGGCACAAAACCTGGTGGAGTTTACAGATGAAGAGGGATATGATCTCCATGACTGTAACCTCAAGTACGTTAATCTGAAGGCATCTGAGAAGCTGGATTATAGTACATTCCTGTCCACCTTTGACATTCCTAAAGAAAGGAAGAATGCAGTAGAGATGCTGCTTGAGTGCCTTTAGGATTACATGGATAGAGTGAAGCCCATTCAAGATGAGAATGAACTTTTGGGGAAGATTCAGACTAAGTTTAAAAGTGGAATAATGGTACCTTTCCTGGATGTCAGAAAGAGACAAGCAGTGCCTGACCCATGTGGAGCTCATCTTGACCTCTCTGCATTCTCCTCCTGGGAGGAGTTGGCCTCCATGGGTCTGGACAGATTGAAATTTGCACTCTTAGATTTAGTGCTGAAATGTGGTGGGACCCTAGAAGAGCAAGCCCAGAGATTATTCAGCACAAAAGGAAAGTCCCTGAAATCCCTTAACACCTGTTTGCCAAAAATCCAAAATCAAAGTGAGACACTGAGAGGAACAAAGACATTGCTTTCCTAGAAGCTCAAAGTTATGAATATGTGGAGATCTTGGGGAATAGCAACAGCTCATTCATGAAAATGTACAACACAAGCAATCCAGGACAAGAGCAGAGCAAGAAGAGGAGGAGGAAGAGCAGATTGGTGAGAGTGAAACTGAAGATGAAAAGAATGAGATCATTTACAACCCCAAAAAACCTGCCCCTGGGCTGGGATGGCCAACCTTACTGGCTGTACAAGCTTCATGGCCTAAATATCAACCACAACTGTGAGATTTGTGGGCCTGAATGGTGTCATGCCCATGGCATGAGGTGATTGGACATCCCAAATGCTGTCCACTTTGCTAATGTGACACAGATTGAGAATGCTGTCTTCTTGGAGGCCAAGCTGAAATTGCAAAAGGCTTCAGAAACATGGCAGCCTGACACTGAGGAAGAGTATGAAGACTCTAGTGGCAATGTTATTATGAATAAGAAGATATGAAGATCTGAAGACAAGGACTACTCTGGAGAACAACGTGTAGCTCAGCCTTTGGGCCTGCCCAGGCTTCCCTAGGATCTCCTTTTTCTATTTATCTCAAATGCTTTATAAAAGACTGCTACATAGTCTTGAGTAGCACCTTGTAGGAACAGACATGCTGGCAAATTACAGGGCTGAGATGTAATTTATCTTTGGTTTATATTTTTAAAAATCCTGTGGGAAAATAAAACTAATTCCTTGTTTAAAAAAAAAAAAAAGTAAGGGAAGGGCTGGTAATATAGTTCACACTTGCCTAGCATGTGAGTTCAATCCTGAGTTCAATCCACAGCACCACAAAAAGTTAAGGGGAGACAGCAAAGAGGGCTTGAAGTGAAAAATCAAAGGAAGTAACTCCATCTTAACAGACTTCCTAAATTCTTTTGGTAATTTTGTAGGACATTAATGTTTTATGCCATTATGTTCTCCTGGTTAAGGTTAGAACGCAGGAACTACCCACCACCATTCTTTGTTGCTTAATAGAGGTACAACAGTCAGATCCCAAGCTACCTGTAATCAGCTACATGTGGGCTGGGCAGTAATTCAAACCTGAGTGCTATGCAGAGTGGCCCTTTAACACCACTACTCATAAGAAAGCTTCTAAGGCCCTAAACTTTGAAAAATAATTGGAAACATATTCCTCCTACTTACCTTCTAGATATGACAAAAGTACAATCTACCTTCAATTCTATCAGATGGATTCCCCCTGCTATTTACCAACTTTCTTTCATCAAAGATTACAAAACAGGCTGGGAGCAGTGGCACAGACCTACAATCCCAGCTACTAGGGAGGTTGAGGAAGGAGGATCCTGAGCTTAAGCAATGTAAGATGACCCTGACACAAAATACCAACTTTTAAAGGGAATTGGGATAGGGATGTAGCTCAGCTCGATGGTAAAGTGCTTGCCTAGCCTATGCAAGGCCCTGGATTCAATCTCTAGCATCTTTAAAAAAAAAAAAACAAAAAATGAAGGGCGCAATTCTTCGTGTTTTTAAAGGGAAATATTTTGAAGAGGGGAAATTTAGAGCTACATGTGCACAAAATATGTAACAATCCTATGAATCACCAGCAGCTGTCTTACCAAAATCAGGTGAAATTAGCAAATTTTCCAATGTCTCCAAAAGAATGCCAGTGTTACGAAGCTCCATTGTCTTTAGCTATGTATGCCTGTATTTATTTGTGGTGATAGGGATTGAACCCAGAGCCTTATATCCCCAGGCCATGTATTTACTTTTTAAAATAAATATGGCTATATAATCCACATATGCATGCCTGTAGTATTTATTTATTTTGTGGTGATGGAGATTGAACCCAGGGCTTTATATCCCCCCAGGCCATGTATTTTTTAAAATAAATATGGCTATATAATCCACAAGCCATAAGACTGTCTTAAAGCATAAACTCTGTTTTTAGTGTATTCAATAGTTGTACAACCATCACCATTATCTAATTCCAGAATATTTTCATCATCCCAAAAGAAATACTTATCCATTAGCAGTCGCTCACTGTTCTCCACCTCTCACCCAAACCACTAATTCTCTCTATAGATTTGCTTATTCTGGACATGTCCTGTAAACAGAATCATAAAATATAGGCCTTTTGTGACTATTTTTTTTCACATAGCATGTTTTCAAGGTTCATCCACCTTGTAGCATCAGATCAATACCTTATTCCTTTTCGATGCCAAGTACTAACTACTTCATTGTATGGATTGCATATTGTCAAGTTAATGAGCATTTGCATCGTTTTAACTTTTTAGCTACTATCAAATATAAAATGCTACCAGTGTTTATGTACAAGTTTTTGTGTGAACATTTTCAATTCTCTTGAGTACATACCTAGGAATAGAACTGGTAGATCACATGCTGTTTAACTCTCAAGAACAGCCAAACTCTTTTTCAAAGCAGCTGTACCAGTTTAATTCTCACCAACAATGTTTCCAATTTTTCCATATCCTCATTTTAAAAGGAACTTTTAAAAGCTTTTTACAAAAATTTAAAAACTTTCCTTTAAAAGGAAATTATACATAATTGTGGGATTCACCAAGACATATTTACACATGCATGACATAATTTGGTCAATTCCACACCCAGTATCTCCCCTTTTCCTCCTTCTGGTCCCCTTCTCTACTAATCTTCCTTCTACTTTCATGGAATCTGCGCCCACACACCCCTCCCCCCTTTTCTCTAGCTTCCACGAGAGACTTTCAGAGTCTGGCTTATTTCACTTAACATAATGCTCTGAAATTCCATCCATTTTCTCCATCTATTTTCCTCCAATGTTGTCATCCTTCTTTTTTTTAAATATATATTTTCTACTTGGACACAAAACCTTTATTTATTTATTTTTATGTGGTGCTGAGGATCGAACCCAGGGCCTCACATGTGCTAGGCAAGCGCTCTACCCCTGAGCCACAACCCCAGCCCTGTCATCCTTCTTATTAAAGCAATCCTAATGGATGTGAAGTGATATCTTCTTATGGTTTTGATTTGCATCTCCCTATGACTAAGCATATTGAGCATCTTTTCCTAGGCATATTGGTCATTTCTATATTTTATTTAGAGAAATGTCAGTTCAAAACCTTTGCTCATTTGTAATTTTTTTTTAATGTTCTGGGAGTTCTATTTTTAAAGTATTAACATTTAGAAATTGTTAAAAAAAATTGTTAATATTTATCTGTAAAAACAGAATTATGGTTATATTTACAAGCTCTATCTTGTATACATACATACTGAAGTTATTTACAAATTAAATAATTTGCTCTCTAGGCCTTGCTTCAAAATAATTAATGGTCATAAAGTGAGTGTCATAGATAAATCAAAATTGGCCATGATTCAGGGCTGGGATTGTGGCTCAGTGGTAAAGCACTCACCTAGCACAGGCGGGACCGGGGTTTGATCCTCTGCACCACATTAAAAAAATGAAATAAAGGCATTATGTTGTGTCCATCTACACCTAAAAAAATAAGATATTAAAACAAAAAACTGGCCATGAATCAATCATGTTGAAATAGGTTCATTAGGTTAGTCTCCTTTTAAGTGTCCAAAATCTTCCATTAAAAATAGAAATACTGGCCAAATAAACACATGGAAAAATGCTCAACATGCCTGGCAATCAGGCAATGCAAATAATTGAGAATCCATCTGGCTCCAGTTAGAATAACAATCAAGAATATAGGGGCTAGGGATATATCTCAGTTGGTAGAGTGCTTACCTTGCATGCACAAGGCCCTGGGTTCAACCCCAGCACTGGAAAAAAAAAAAAAAAATCCGTCTACCTATAATGCTGGTGAGGATGTAGGGGAAAATTTATACTCACACATTGTTGGTGGGACTGCAAATGAGTACAACCACTTTGGAAAGCAGTAATATAGAGTCCTCCCCCCCCAAAAAAAAAAAAACAAAACAGGAATAGGATCACCATATGACCCAGTTATGCCACTTCTGTCCAGATGCCCATTGACAGAAAAATGAATTAATAAAATATAATATATAAATATATACAATGAAGTTTTACTCAGCCATGAAGAAATAAATTATGGCTAGACACAATGATGCATGTCTATAATCCAAGCAGCTTGGGAGGCTGAGGCAGGAGAATCACTAGTTCAAAGCCAGCCTCAGCAAATTAGTGAGACCCTAAGCAATTTAGCAAGATCATGTCTCAAAATAATTAAACAAAAGGGCTGGGGATGTCTCTCAATAGTTAAGCGCCTGTAGGTTCAATCCCTGATAGCATCTTAAAAAAAAAAAAAAAAAAAGATGAGATTATGACATGTCAGCAAATGGATGGAACTAGAGAACATCTTACTAAGTGAAATAAACCAGACACAGAAAGTCAAGGCTCAAACACTCTCACACGTGGAAGCTAGAGTAAGGTAAGGGAAAAAAGCAGGACAGGGTCATATTTTCTAAAGGTACAGAGGGAAGATCAGTGAAGTAGAAGAATGGGGGTGGTGGGGAGATGGGCAGGAAAGGGGAGGAAATGTAGAATTAATTCAATGGTTACATTATGTCTAAAAATTCCATCTTTACATATATCTATAAAACACCAACTTAAACAAATTAGACAGAAGACCAGCATAATAGAGGAAGAAGAATAGTGGGAAGGAGGAGGGAATGGAAAAAGGCAGCACTGGGGACTGAGATGAACCCAATTAAACTCCATGCATGTATAATTATGTCAAGATGGACCCAACTATTATGTGTAACTATAATATGCTAATAAGAGCATTTAAAAATAAAATGTACTCACTTCAAGTTAAAGAGCACTCTGAAAAGTGCTCAGCAATAAATGATATCAACTAAATGTCTATAAACTCAATCTTTTAATTCCCAAAAGATTAGGAAAACAACCAGATATACACAGTAATTTATGTTAAGTTTTAATTACCCTTACCAGTCAGAAGCTAACTGGGTAGCTCTATCAAGCAAGGTACACAAGACACCAGCCACACACCAACAGTCAGCACCACTCCACCTCACGGCAATTGAAGAGAGATCACTGAGGGCACTACAGGTATAAGAATTACACCAGCTTAGGTTACAGAAAATACTACCTCCACATTAAGTACAGATCCATGCTGATTTTAGTAACTTAACTAATTCTAAAGCAATCCCTTGGGCCATTTGAATACTCACCCAAATTGCACATTCCATATATGAATTAGAATAGCTAGGTGTTAAGTTGTACACTTAAAATACATATCCACCAGGGGCTGGGGTTGTGGCTCAGCAGTAGAACTCTTGCCTAGTACGTTCGAGGCCCTGGATTTGATCCTCAGCACCACATAAAAATAAAACTATTGTGTCCAACTAAAAAAATAAATATTAAAAAAATACATATCCACCAGAATGGCAAAAGTAAAAAACAAAAACAAGCATTGGCAAGAATGTGAACTGCAAACCTCGAATGTTATGGCAGGCAGAATTCTAAATGGTACAGATACTTTAGAAAAAAGTTTCACAGTATTTTTTTAAAAATTAAATTTACAACACAATCTAGCAATTCCATTGCAGAGGTAAAAATTTGTTCAAAGACATACACATTACTGTTCATAGCATTATTATTAAAAGAGTAAGCCAATATCTTATCACCAGTTTAGAAAATCAAAGCATAGTATATCCAAACACTGGAAAAATTCGGTAAGCAAAAGAACTAATTACATATAAAGTAAAACACTGATAAACCTCTATAACATGCTGAATGAAAGATGTAAAAAAGTACAAACTGTATGATTCTACTTAGGTGAAATTTCTAGATAGGGAAACTTACACTTGAAAGCAATCAGTGAGTTTACCTAGCACAATAGACTTTTTGGATCAATGAAAATGGTCTAAAATTGGATTGTGATGATTGTATAACTATAAATTTGCTAAATTCTTGTATATCTAAATGGATTAATTTTATGGTACATAAATTATGTTAATAAAGCTATTTTTGTAATGGTTTTGATGCCAGGGATTGAACTCAGACTGGATTCATAGTAGGCAGTGCTTCTCAACACTGAACTACATCCCAGATCCAAGACTTTTAAACACCATTATAACAAAATCTTAGGAATAACTTTTAAGACTGACAGCCCATTCATTTCAAATAATTCCAATACAATGACTTCTATTATACTACTAGGATTAACATTAGCAATTGCTTGAAAACTGAATGTTACTGATCAAATATTGCTCCTTCAAGCTATAAGTCTTGTAATTGTGACAAAAATCTTCCTATTGTTTACATTAGGATCATCTCTTTTCCATTTTACTAATTTGTTTTTACCCTAATCTTATACCCTATAATATACCATTTTATAAAAATCTGTTACTTGATATTGACCCAATTTTCCATTAGTTTTCTCAGAATATTTCATAACCTAAAATAAAAATCTTAGTATTTATATTGAACATTTTTAAATACATACATTCTTTCTAAATATGAAAACAGGTATTTTCCTATTTTTTTTCCTCCTCCTTTGCTCATTAAGTCACTTCAAGTGCTGTCCCCGATAAGTTTCAAACATCTCAATTGTTTCAAAATTCTTCTTTGCTTTGAATTTGATGGGTTCTTATTTTCAAAGCACTGTTGACTTCCATGCTCAGGATGGCTTGAATTTCAGCCAAGCACTGTTGACTTCCATGCTCAGGATGGCTTGAATTTCAGCCAAGTACAGATGTGTCAGTTATATGTTCCCTCTCAGCAGTCATTGAGAACATTTAACTATTAAAATCCACCTCAAGTCAAGTCTCATATGAAACACTGAGTGCCTACAACAGATAAAAGTACAAAGCTAAAGATGAAGTAGAAGACACCCTGCCTGCTGTGGCCCAGAGCAACCCCAAGTTATAGCCATTAAAAACCAATGTTATAAATTACAAGATACTCTTATGATTTGGGCAAAACACAACTCCAAAAATTTTTAAATTGAAAATACTAACACTCAAAAGAGAAACTTGAAATACATTTAAATAATTTTTTAAATCTCAATTTAAAAAAAAATAACCATAAAATGATTTTCCTTTAATTTCCCTTTGAAACTCCATAAATACAAAGGCCATACTCCTTTTATCATTTTCTGATTGTGACAGATTTTTTTTTTTTTTTAAATCAACCAAAGACAAGTCACATAACACAAACACTGAACTTAGAGGAAAGTAGTCAAATGAACTGATAAATAGGAAATGCCACTTTCCTAACAGTAAAGATGATGGCAGAATGCCTGATAAAACAGTTTTATGTAACTGAGTTAAAAAAAAAAAAAAAATTCTATCTGCCTCCAGAATCAGGTATAAAGAAAATGTTCACTCAAAATGGCAATAAAATATAAGGATAATCCTGGAAAGGGAAATTAGTACAATTAAGAATTTTTTAATTTGATTACAAAATATGAATTCCTTCCCTTCAGAAATCAAAGGTAAAGGTGCCATGAAAATAACTTCAATGAATCTATGAAATAAAAATTATTGCTATGGAATTGTAAAAATGGAGGCAATAAGGAGTTCAGAAGTACACTCAAAAGTTTACAACCAATTAAATGAACCATAATTTGAACCCTATTTTCCATATTATGTAAAAATCACAATCCAGGTTTTGTGTCCTCAGTTATTCAGATATATATTATATAATTCACATTTTAAAGTGTTTTATCATTACATTTTCAAATTTGATAAAATCGAATTAAAACATTTAACTATTCAATATAAATCATTGTTAAAAGTATAAGGTCACATTAAAGGAAATTACTGAGATGTCATAAGTATTTCCTATTTAATATATACAATTTAATATTTAGAACTACATAAATTAATTCTTCCTAAAAGTTGATTCAGTTTTACAAAGGCATATTTTGTTGACTATAATAAATATATCCCCAGTACCACTTTTCTTTTTTATTCTAAAATTATTTGCATTAGTTTTAATTTTCTTCTGTCATTAATATGCAAAAATTACAGGTCTACAGTAAGTAGTCTTGAAAGTAACATGTTTTAAACTCTAAGCAAAGTGCACATTAAACTAGCTACAACTACTCATACTTGTTATCATCAAATAAAAAATAAATAACACTTCACTTAAAACCTGAGGGGAATAAGAATTCTCCCAGTAAGGATATTATGTAAAAGATTTTCCAGGCTTTTGTTAAATTAATGTACTTTCTTCTCATTAAAACTTTTTTTAAAAGTCTAATGAAGAACACATACTTAACAATGCCATATGACACAACTATAGTATTGTTAATTAAATAAAGCAGCCCAGTATAGTTGTAAACATTTTAAATGTAGTAAACAAGACTTGGCATATCTTTTCTCCCCAAAACTTGCCATTACAATGCTCTTTATGAATAATTATTCTTCCTGGAAAATTTTTCAGGTATATTTTAGTATTTTCAAAAATAATACACTGAAATAATATGTGAAAAGATTTAGTCATGGCAATTTCACTGAAGTTTTTATTGCCTCTGTTGGTAATATGACAGGGATTGTAAGAAACACAATTGAACTTACAGAGATATGCAGATGA
This sequence comes from Ictidomys tridecemlineatus, assembly GCF_052094955.1. Taxonomy (NCBI): domain Eukaryota; kingdom Metazoa; phylum Chordata; class Mammalia; order Rodentia; family Sciuridae; genus Ictidomys; species Ictidomys tridecemlineatus. The sequence continues at coordinate 126,609,425 of NC_135479.1, forward strand.
TATTTACTAAAGATAACCTTGATTCTCAAGTATTTTTATATGTGGGTACTTCTAATTTTATACATTTTACTATTTAAAAAGCATTACATTTTAAAATGTGTACCTGTTCTGACATTTGGCAAAAACGAAACTGTACCTGTGGGTCAGTTTGAAACAAAGAATCAGCATGGGGAGTTGACCAGAATGAAGACTGAAACACTTATGAATTAAAGCAATTCAAGTTGTGTGTGTATGTGTCTTCCTCTCTCACAAACTCGCACACACTCACACATACATACAACCATACGTGTAAGCATTATTTAGTACAAAATATCCCTGTAACCATTTATCCTCAGAATAATCACACCACATTAAATCAATTTTCTCTTTTCAGCCCTAGTAATAGTTTTGTTTAATTCTAAGATGCCATCATAGTGAACAACCTTAACTTTAATGCTACATAATTATATTCAAGGTTTTATGTATTTTTGTTTATAATTACACAGTAATTATAAATGTTTAGTACCAAACTGATGACAAACACTATTTTGTTGAAGAGGGCTTGCATTTAAAAGGAAAATTCTGTAAAATCCAAGGCACTAGGCCACAACCAATATCAGATTTTTATGAAAAACAATTTATATTGGGGGAAAAAAAGGCTAATGTGATCTTATTTCAAAACACAGCATACTTGAATTAGTCAATCTGAAAACAATAACATAACTTGAAATCTTTAAGACAGAAAATAAAACTTGAATCTTTAAGACAGAAAACACATATATGTATCATTTAAATTTTTTTCATAATTGAAGTTCCTCTTCATATTTACAAAAATTAAATCAGGAAATACTGAAAACAGCAGGATTCTTTTCCTTCTTTTGTTTTTCTTTTATAATAACCAATTCCTGTAACTTGAACAGAAATTTTATAATTTTTCTTTCTGCAGACTTACATTCTTCAATTAAAGTTATGATTGGAATATTAATATAATATCTATGGGATAAGCTTTTTAGTCAATTTCCAAATCATGTAAATAAAAAGCAGTTTTAATGTCATTGTTTCTTAAAATCATTTCCACATCTGCATAAAACGTACTGCTATTCTGAAGTACATACATACATTCCTTTTTTAATACTAGACTTTAGAGAGTACCTGGAAATACCAAGCAATATCTGTTCCTATTAAGAGACCACAGTCATCTAACGTTTGAAGTTCAGCATTTTTAACATGCCTTACGGAAATGTTTAAGAAACCAATAAACCCTTCTTCACATGTCAGTAAATAAGCAGAGAAATGAGCACTTTCAGCAGGAAAGCAGTTCATGGGTCTTGTAATAAAAAAAAAAAATGCATACAAGAGAGTATTCTGCTTTGATGTGAAAACTGAACTAATTTGAGTGAAACAAAAACAGTAAAAAGACTAAGTTTACAAAAATAGAAGCCAGATTGGTATTTTGCATCAAGTATATGCTTGTTTGAAAATCTTTGCTCCTGAAGTAAATATTTGGCAACCACAGTGATTAGCAGTTAAAGCAATTTCAACAAAATAAGAAGTCATCAAAAATGGACTACTTTTCTGAAAGAGCAGTACCTATATTATATAGATTGAACTTCATGGCTCATCACAACCATTTCCAAAATTTAATTCCTACTATCTTTTTATAAATTAAAAGAATTTCATTTGTGTTCCATAGTGCGATGACCAGAAAGAAAAAAACAAAAACAAAACAAAAAACCCTTATGCCTAAATTTAGAATATTGTATTGTGTGGCAATCCAAAACATTCAAAACAAATTAAATAGTTTAACTTATTGATAGGCATATAAGCATTTCAAAAGCATAATGAAATCCAATTATGTAGCGCATAATGTAGATAAGAGTGGAATCTAACATTATGCAGACATTTTCTAAATAAAAGCTCCCTGTAGGACCATTATATATAAACATGGGTAAAGTTAAATGCAGACTAGTTCTGTGAAACCTTTTTGAAATTAATGAGTCTGAAACACATTTTTCAGGTAGGCACCAAGTTATCCTAAAAATTTTTCACGTTGGTTATTTTGACGTTTCTTTCATCAGATTCTCTACTCACATCGACAACACATGTGATTTGTCAGGAAAAAAAAAAATATCCCCCCAAACCAAAACACCATTTCAGATCCAGTACACTTAAATATATCACTCTCATTGGAAGTGCTATCAGCATAGTCTTTGCAACTAGCCCAAAGCATATATTTAAGAAGTTCTTATAAATTGTTTGTGATGTTCATTATGTTTAATTCTTATGCCAAACTGTTTTCTGATGAAGACAGCATTGTGCTTTATGCGAGAATGGAAACCTCAAAATAATCACCATAAAGCTTCTAAGACTTATGGGAGAATAAACTAGGATGGTCCACAGATATAAGATGAAATCCACAACGTTGGAATTATAAATGTTTAGAGCGGCCCAGACTAGAAGACAAGCCCAAACCACCATTAGAAGAATGAAATACGATATGGTCCAAGATGTATCCTTAAAGTTTTGTCTCAACCCTCAGTTTGAATTGTGAGGATTGATCTTCAGTTCAGTCCAGCCAGCAGAAATTGACTGTGCAATTTTCCGTTGTATTTATTGTACAGACTATGTACATTCTAGAAGGTTCCTTTAGTGCTACACTGTTGTACTTTTTGTCCCAGCAATTTGAGGGCGTGCAAATTCCACAAAGTCATCAATGAGAACAGGCCATGCTCCTGGGAAAAAAGAAAAACCAAAGTAAGGCTAATATTTTAATAGATTCCTTTGGTGGGGTTTTGTTTTTTTTTTGTTTGTTTGTTTGTTTGTTTGTTTGTTTTTGGTACTAGAGATTGAACCCAGGGGCACTTAACCATTGGATCACATCTCCTGTCCTTTCTTACATTTTGTTTATAGACAGGGTCTTGCTGAATTACTTAGGGCCTCACTGAGTTGCTGAGGCTGGCTTTGAACGATCCTCCTGCCTCAGCCTTCTGAGCTACTGGATTATAGTCGTCATGTACCACTGTACTCAGCCTTTCTTTGGTTTTTAAAAAATATTTTCCTAAGAGTTAAATTATATCATTCTTATCTTTTACCACTAATAAGTCTTTCAAAATTCAAGCTTTGTAGTTTTTACCCCAAATATTCCTTGTATTCTCTCTAATCTGTTAATCCAACATATGGTTGCTCCCTAAGTGATAAAAATAATTCTTCTGGTAATCAATCAATACTACAGCATTCTGGTTTCCTGAAGGCCACTGAAGTCTGGCAACGGAAGTAATTTGATCAAAACTGGCAGCCTAATGGATGGCCATTAAGTGATGACATGCTGCCAGTGCTGTGAGCATAGCAGGAAGAAACAAGTTTCCAGGCATTTTGTGGTACTCTTAAAAAGAAAACTAACAGCAAGTATCAAAATCTATTCTATTTCATGAAAATAAATGACTAAGATTTTAAATTGCACATATGCACATCGCTACATATCCTCATGCCAATCTCCAAATCAGGAAGGTCTCTAATTTTGCATAAAACCTAACAGAAAGCCTAATTATCAGGCATATGTAAGATTAAACACAGTGAAGACAATATATGACAACAAAAATGGAGAGAAGACATCATCCCTGGTTAGTTTAAATGGTTCCAGGACACTTATAAAGAGGTCAAGACCAGCCATAGAAGATTTTTCTAATACTACCATATTTAGCAATCTCATCCTGCTAGGGCTGGGGATATGGCTCAGTTGGTAGAGTGCTTGCCTTGCATGCAAAAGGCCCTGGGTTCAATCCCCAGCACCAAAAAAAAAAAAAAAAAAAAAAAAGCCATCCTGTTAATTTTCGAGGGGGATTAGGTAAGTATGTGTGAATAAATCAATTTAAAACAACAACAAAAAAATGTATATAGTGGTAGTAGATGGCAGCATCATTTTTATGAAGAAATAGCAGAAAAGTAATCAATGAATGTTTACTGAATACCTATAGCTAAAGTGCATTTCAAATTAGACAAAATCAGTGAACTTAAAGAGCTTGCAAACTAGCAGAAAACAATAAAAATACATAGGAGTAAATATAAAAACACATTAAGAAGAGAATATATTCTTTTAAGTGAAAATCACTCATGCTTTTCCTATGTTTTTCTGGCAGACACGAATACTGGTTGGCTTTTTTTCTTTTCTTTTGCTGGGGACCAAACTCAGGGCCTCACACATGCTAGGCAAGTGTTCCAACACTGAGCTACACCTCTAACCCACTCACTGGATTTTAAAGAAACCAAATGATATAGATGGTAAAGAAAATGAAGGCACTGCATACATTTAAAATAGCATACATAGGGGTTGGGGGCATAGCTCAGAAGTGGCAGTCTTGGCTAATGCCCAGGACCTTTTGGCCTTTAAACTGGTCCTGAAGCAGAGATAAGTGAAGAAAGAATACTACTAAAAATAGAGAACTATATCTTGGGAGCTGGGGTTGTGGCTCAGTGGTAGAGTGCTTGCCTAGCATGTGCAAGGCACTGGGTTCGAATTTCAGCACTGCATATAAATAAGTGAACAAATAAAGGCCCACCAACATCTAAAAAAGATTAAAAAAAAAAACTATATCTTCATAGGATAAATTGAACACTCTGAAGCCCCAAAACCAAAAAATAAAAGAGAATAAATAAAAACTCAGGAGGAAAATTCAACTCTAAGAAAAACAGCTTCTGGATAGGAGTTCGGGGATATGTGATAAAAAGAGATTAGAGGCTGGGTACAGTGGCTCATGCTACAACGCTAGCAGCTCAGGAGGCTCACAAGTTTAAGGCTAGCCTCAGCAACTAAGCAAGGCCCTAAGCAACTCTGTGAAACCCTGTCGGTAAAAAATAAGAAGGACTGGGGATGTGGCTCGTGGTTAAGCACCCCTAGTTTTAATCTCCGGTAACAAAAAAAAAAAAAAATTAAAACAGGGCACACCTACAATCCCAATGATTCAGGGAGGTTGACAGAGAAAGATTCCAAAATCAAGGACAAAAGGGGCAATTTAGTGAGACCCTGTTACAAAAAATACAAAAGGGCAGGTAATTTACATCAGTGGTTAAAGTGCTCCTGGGTCTAATCCCCAGTAACGCCCCCACCACATAAAAGATGGCAAATTATTAAAAAAAAAAAAAAGGGCAAAAAGTTTTATTACCTTCTTCATCGTAATTAGACATGTCATCTGCAATCATTGTACTGAAGTCTAAAAGAAGATTCCAAGTATCTTTTGGTATTGATCGTTTATGATGTTCCTATTGAAAAATAAAAACATTCATATCACTTTAAAGAGTTAGAAAAAAATAGTCCAGATGACACTAAATGTAAGAATGCAATTCTGATAATCAAAAATTTCTTATTCTATGTCTATTTACATGCTCTGAAATGAGTAATCATGCTCTAAAATGTTAATTCCTCTTTATATACAGCATAATCATGGAGAAAATATATGGAACTATAGAAAATGTGAACTTACCAACAAAAATTTATTCCATAAGTCTAAGAATTTAAATCTTCCATTAAGCACTAAGTTCCAGTAGGCAATGGCCATTTCTAGATCTGTAAGATTAAAAATAAATTATGTACTTCCATAAATATCCTATAAATATTTGTCCCTGCAAAAGAATAAGAACTAAAGAAAGCCTTTTAAAAAAACAAAAAAACAAAAAAAAACAAACCACACTTGTATCCTGAATACTTATGTACTAAAAATTTCCTAAAGTTTGTATCCTGTTTTCTCATGATGAATGGTGAATGGTCCTTCAAGGCCTTCCTTCATAATAAAGTGATAACACTTTACCACTTACCTCACAGAACTATCCTACAGTTTAAATTAGATCATGTAGTTCAGCCCTTAACTAGTCACTAAGTATTCAGATGTTAGTTAATGTACACCAAGGCAATTTAAACATTTTGAGCAAGATAATTCTTTGTTGAGGGGGGTTGTCCTATGCATTGTAGGATTTTCAGTAGAATCCCTGGTCTCTACCCACTCAATGCCAGTAGCAGTCTCACTCCATACCCAGTGGAGACAACAAAAAATGTTTCCAGATATTGACAAAGATTCCTTGAAAGGCAAATTTGTCCACAACTGGGAATCAATGATACACAACTATAGGATGGAATGCAAAGGACTACTACTCACAATCCTAAAAATCTCCCACTCCAAGTTAGTCCTGACCACAAAGAGACCATCAAGAATACTGATATAGGCTGGGAATGTAGCTCAGTGACAGAGTGCTTACATGAAGCTCTCAGTTTCATTCCTAGTACTGCAGGTAAGTAAAATAAAAACCAATAATTAATACATATGTATATACACACACAAATACTATATGAAGGGACACTTGGTCTCAGAGCAGAGACAACTGAAGCAATACTACCAACATGATAACTACATCTGTTATATGACAGCATGAGCTAATCTCTTTCAAGGAATTAAAACAGAAAGTAATCTAGCTTTTATGAGCAAATTTATATGTCCAGAACACAATCTGGGGACACATAAGAGATTAGGAAAATGCACACCCACAATCTGAGCTACTAGGGAAGCTGAGGCAGAAAGATTGCAAGTTGGAGACCGTCTAGGCAGCTTAGTGAAAAACTCTGTCACAAAATACGAAAAAAAGAAGCTGTGAATTTAGCATGAGTAAAGTCCTAGGTTTGATGCCCAATATCTTTAAAAAAAATTGTATAGAATTAATCTAATCTCACTTTCTCTTATGAGATTTCTTAGAATGCTAGAAGGGGGAGGTATTCAACATCTCTCTAATGATACAGAATCTGAAATCTAATGAAGAGAATCTGAAACTAGGATAATTAACAGTTAATTGATTAAACAACCATTTCCCCAAGCGTTAAGAGAATAAAGCCAACCTGAAGGAAAATCTCTCCAGAAACAGTAATATTCTATGTTAATAATTCCACTCCACTCAAATACTCCTTAGTGATTTGACCAAGATATGCTAAAGCTTGATTATCATATCTATACAGCTATGTCATCATCTCTGCTAATTCCCCTTCTATCCTTGTAGGAACTCAAGAAGACACTAAACAACTTTTATCAGAATTCCGTTTAAATTTTCAGACTGGTTAATCCCCTTTATCATTCCTAGCCATTAATCCAAACTGCAAACCTATCTGGTAATCTACCTTTTCTATTATCCCAATTCCTGTAACTGGCCTTTTCCTCCCAGATTTTTGTTGTCTCTGTAGGTCCTCCTTTCTGATCCTCCAGTGGCCCTCGAATGCCCTTTACAATATAACTAAACTCTGCATCCTGAACTTTTTTAGAGAATGCACCTTCAACCCTCTTGTGTTATCTAAATCCTAATTTACAGCATTGGTTTCAAGTGACAGCTGCATTTCCCTCTCAAAAGAAGGTGGACACTTTTCTTAGATCACCACTACCACCTCTAAATCACTACTCTTTCACCTTCATGCTTTATGAAATACCTAAAAACTAAATCTATCACTTAATCCCTTCTCAGCTCTATCCTTCTACCAAGCTCCTAATCAAATCTGCCACATTTGCTGACATCTTTGGTAACTGGTTCAGTCCTTCTTGATCCCATGTTCTGTCACCATTCTGAAGGTCTTCAATGCCCACGTAAAATGTCATATGACCACACACTCTATTAGGACAGTTACTACCTCTACTCTAGTCCAAAAGCAAATGTTCCTCTAAAAGATACGCTGCCAAAAGATGACTGGAATTAACCAAACAAATTCAGTTAAACTGTAAGAGCTTTAATCAACATGCAAACATCAGCAGCATTTTTAATATGCCAATAAAGAACATGCTAAGAAAGCAAGCAATCTCACTCACAAAGGCGATAAAAGAAAATACACAGGATTAAATTCAACCAAAGATCTGAATCCCAAAATGTCAAAAAATGGTAAAACACCCCAAGTTCGTGGACAGAATTGATAAAATGTCCATAGCTACCTAAAACAATTTAAGGATTCAATGCAATCCCTATCAAAATAACAATGCCATTCTTCACAGGGAAAAAAAACAACCTATTATTCATATGGAAACACAAAAGGTCTCAACGGCCAGGGATACATGACAGAGTGCTTGCCTAGTATGCATAAGGCTCAGAATTAAATCCCAAGTACCGGGAAAAGGAAAAAAAGAATAAGTAGCCAGAGCAATCCTGAACAAAAAGAATAAAGCTGAAGCCAGGAATGATGGCATATGCTTATAATCCCAGCTACTTGGAAGGATGAGGCAGGAGGATTGCAAGCTTGAGGCCAGCTGGGGTAACTAAGCAAGATACTGTCTACAAGAAAAGGTGGGTGGGTGCTGGAGATATAAATCAGAGAAGCCTCTTGGACTCAGTACCACCAAAAAAAAAAAAAAAAAAAAGAAAGAAAGAAAGAAAAAGAGAGGGGGGAGGGAGGGAAGCGAAGGGAAGACAGGGAAGGAAAGGAAGAAAAGAGAGAAAGAGAAGCTGAAGGTTTCATAATATCTGATAAAGTATAGTAATCAAAAACATCATATGGGGGGCTGGGAATGTGGCTCAAGCGGTAGCACGCTCGCCTGGCATGCGTGCAGCCCAGGTTCAATCCTCAGCACCACATACCAACAAAGATGTTGTGTCCGCCGAGAACTAAAAATTAAATATTAAAAATTCTCTCTCTCTCTCTCTCTCTCTCTCTCTCTTTAAAAAAACAAAAACAAAAACAAAACAAACAAAAAAAAAAAACATCATGGTATTGGCTTAAAACAGACACACAGATCATTGGACAAAACAGAAATCCCAGAAATAACCCCCTGCATCTACAGTCAACTGGTTCTTGCCAAAGATGACGATGGAGAAAGGGCAGCCTCTTCAATGCATACATAGTGCTGGGACAACTAGATTTCCATATGCAGAAGACTAAAATATATCTCCTATTTGTTGCCATATGCAAAAATGAACTCAAAAATGGATCAAAAACCTAAACAGATGACCTGTATAATGATGAAGCTACTAGGAAAAAGAAGAAACACTTCAAGACATCCACACAGGAAATGACATTTTCTAGATTAAGACCCCAAAAGCACAGGAAATAAAGGCAAAAACAGATAAATGAATTTTGTCAAACCAAAAAGCTTCTGCATAGAAAAGGAAAGAGTGAGGAGATAACCAAAAGAATGGGAGAAAATATCTGCAAACTATTCATGTGACAAATGACTACTCCCAGAATGCAAAAAAGAACTCAAACGCTGGGCACAGTGGCGCATGCCTGTAATCCCAGCAACTCAGGAGGCTGAGGCAGGAGGATCACAAGTTCAAAACCAGCCTCAGCAACTAAGCAAGGCCCTAAGCAACACAGTGAGACCCTGTCTCTAAATAAAATATAAAAAGGGCTGGGAATATGGCTCAGAGGTTAAGTGCCCCTAGTAATAAAAACAAGAAAAAAAAAAAAAACCCTCAACAATAAAGAAAAAATGAATAAATGACCTGACCAAGTATCTCTCAAAAGGTCAAATACAAACAACTAAGAAATATGTGGAAAAAATGCTCCTTATCCTTAGCAATTAGGGAAATGCAAATCAAAATCACAATGAATTATCATGTTACTCTAGTTAGAATAGCTACTACTAAAAAAAGTCATGGGGCTGGGGTTGTAGCTCACTGGTAGAATGCTTGCCTAACTCATGTGAGACACTGGATTAAATCCCTAGCACCACATAAAACTAAATAAAGATATTTGTATCCATCTACCCGCCCCCCCCAAAAAAAGTCACAATTGCTGACAAGAATGCAGAGAAAAGGGAACTGTTCTCTTAAACTACTGGTGGAACGTAATATAAATTAGTGTATCAATTTGAAGAGTATAGAAGTTTCTCAAAAAACTAAAATCAGATCTACTGTACATCCAGCTATTCCACTTCTGGGTATATATCCAAAGGAAGTGAAATTAGCACATTAAAGAGACTATCTACTCCCCATGTTTACTGCAGCACTATTCACAATAGCCAAGATACAGAATTAGCAGAGGCACACATCAATGGATGAATAAACAAAGTATGCTATATATACACAATGAAATATTACTCAGACATAAAGAATGAAGTCCTGCCATTTGCAGCAAAATGGATGGAAGTGGAGGATATTACATTATGTAAAATAAGATACAGAAGTGCATGTTCTCTCTCACATGTGGAAGTTAAACTTGAATTCAGAATAATAATTACTAAAGACTGGGGGATAAACAGAGATTGAATAAATGTACCAAAACACAGAAGGAGTTCTGGTATTCCACAGTTCAATAAGACAACTACTGTTCACACTGACTTATTATATACTTTGTGAAGATCTAGAAGTAGTTCAAACCTCCAAATATTAAAAAAAGAGATAGAAATACTAATTACCCCAATTTGATCAGTTTTACACCATTATACATGTATTGAAATAACAGACTGAATCCCGTAACAATAAACAATATTTCATGTTAATAAAAATTTTAAGTAAGATATCCTGGAACTTTATGCCACTTGTTATGATTTGGGTCTGGAATGTCCCTCAAGGTCTGTGTGTCAGAAGCTTGGTCCCCAAAGCAGCAAAGTTCAGAAAGTAAAGTTTTGGAGAAATGATTGGATCATGAGGGCTCTGGCCTTATCAGCAAATAAATCCACTAACTGGTGAACAGACTACTGGGAGGTGGTGGGCAGGTAAGGCATGGTTGGAAAAGACAGGTTAAGGCATATACTTTGGAGACGTTTATCACGTCCTGGTGTGTCCCACCTCTTCCCTGGATGCCATGAACTAAGCAGCATTTTTTCTGCAACACCCTTTTGCCATGATGTTTCTGCCTTGGGGCTGGTTGGTCAAGGACCCAAAACTCTGAAACCTGTGATCCAAAATAAATCTTTCCCCCTTTCAAGTCCTTATTGTTAGGTATTTTGTTACATGAAAACCTAAAACTGAAAATTGGTACCAGGAATAGGGTCATTCCTGTGATTATACCTGACCTGTGATTAAACCCCTGAAACTGGTTTGCAGGATTTTGGAAAAGTTTAAAAATGCAGGCTAGAAAACCCTTAGAATGCTGTAAAGAGAGTTTAATGGATCATTCAGGTGTGAGCTCAGAAGACAAAAATGCCAACAGGAACATGGACAGTAAAGACTATGTTCAAAAGATTTCATATGGAAAATAACTAGAAGCTACATGTGTTACATTCAAGCAAAGAACTTGTTTAAATTTTATTCCCTGAGACCTGGGGCTAGGCAAAATTAAAAGTAGCAAACTAATCTAGCAGAATAAATTTCGAAACAGCATAGCAGTCAAGTGGTAGTACATGTGGCTTTTAGTTAGGTTCACTGTTGAGAAACCATAAACAAAAAGAGCAGAAACATTTGGAAAATTGGCAGTATTGCCAAATTTTGGCCAAACTGTAAATTTACACAACTTACAAGTGTGAAAAATTAGGGCCAAGCAATCTGTGTTTGCTTGAGATATTATCACAATTAAAAACAAAGAAGTATTTACAGAGACAACAGGAAAGATGCTTTGAGGCATCTCCAGAATTGGTAAGACTCCACCCATGACAGACTCAAGAACATAATGAAAGCTCATTTGAAAGATGTTGCTTTCAAAGGAGAGCTGGAACATCCTGCTCACAGAGGGCTAACTAGAAAGTTGTTTCCCCAGGGTTCATTTAACTGTGCTCAGCTACCCTGGTAGAGGCTGCTACAGTGTCCAGCTATTCTTCAGCTGTTGGCAGACTTTGGCATTGTCCATATGGTGCTGGCTTTGCAGGAATGCAAAATCCTGGAGTTTTAGTTTCATGAAAGAAGGAAGGCTTGGGAGACCAAGCAGTATGTGTTGGGGCTAGGAATATCTGCAAGCAGTCCCTGAGAGGGTGATGTCTGACTCTGTCCAAGTGAAGTCAAAGCTGCATTAGATACCCTAAGTTAGAGACGCCAGAAACATGGAACATCTACCAAGGAACATTGCAGGGAATGAGTGGAGCCAGCCCAAGAGAGGTGCCATGTGGGCTGCAACCAGCAAGACCACCAGGGCCCATATCTAGCCACTTACATATAACCCTGGATATCAGACATGGAACTAAAAAAAAGACTTATGCTTGTCTTGCTTGGTTTCCATCTTGCTTTTGGTCCTATCCTTTCTATACCCCTACTCCTCCCTTTTGGAGTGGGAATATTTACTCTATGCCATTGTATGCTGGAAGTATGTAACTTTAAAGAACAGACACAAAACCTGGATTTTTTAAGAAAAGGTAGAATTGATTGCAAGGATTCATGGGACAGAATGCATTTTGCCTTGTCAGACAAACGTGGGCCTCTGGAGACAAGGGGAACAATGTATGGTTGGATCTGGAATATTACCCAATGTCTCATGGGTTGAATGAATGCTTGATCCCCAACACAGCAATGTCCAGAGATAGGAATTTTGGGTGGTGATTAGATTATGAGGGTTCTGACCTCATAAGTGGATCTACATCAACTGGATGACTGGGATGTAGTGTTAACTGTAGGCAGGTAGGGCACAGTTGGAGGACGTAGGTCACTAGGGATGTGCCCTTGGAGACTTCATTTTATCTCAGGCCCTTTTCCCATCCCACCACTGGACACCCATACCCTTCTGCCATGATGTTTCTACCTTGGAGCCAGTCAATCATGAACTGAAACCTCTGAAACTCTAAGCCTACTCTAAATTGTTTTGTTAGATATTTTGTTCACAGCAATGACAAGCTAACATACTACTCAAATTATTCTGACTCCTAAGCTTTAAACACCAATATTTCAGGGGCTAGGAATGTGGCTCAAGCGGTAGCATGCTTGCCTGGCATGCGTGCGGCCCAGGTTCAATCCTCAGCACCATAAACAAACAAAGTTGTGTCTGCCGAAAACTAAAAAATAATAAAATTCTCTCTCTTAAAAAAAAAAAAAATATTTCACATATATTCTTAGTCACTACTGATCTCTTGCTCTTTTTCCCTTTTAACATTATAGTTTTTCTTCAGTCTCAAGATCCCTTCCTTTATTCACTTTCCATGGTACTTTATTTCAACCATACTCTTTCTATATAATCCTCTTAACCTTTCCTTTGTCTTTCAGGACACAACTGCTCTCCAAAATTATAATCCTGAATGAGTACAATCTTCATTTCTCCTTGACAAAAACACCAATTCAACACTGATGCCACCAAATTAATATCATATAACTTTAGCAAGATGTCCACTGTTCTACCTACTAAAAATGGCCATCTATAGGACTAGGGATGTAGCTCTGTGGCAGAGTGCTTATCTAGCATACATGAGGCACTGAGTTCTATCCTCAGTACTGCCAAAGAGAAAGAGAAAACAAAAGCAAGCAAGTCACCTTGAAATGGAGGTGTTGGCTCAATGGCAAAAGACAAGATCAGCATAAATAAGGCTTGGGATTCAAACACCAGTGCGCGCGCGCGCGCACACACACACACACACACACACACACACACACACACACCCCATCTTTTTAATCTCCCATCTAACCAGGTCTTGACTTCTGCAAGGACAGGTGAAACACATCCCCAAATTGACAGACTGCAACAAAGAGCAGGCATTCAGAAACTGCTGAATGAGCTGTGTGCGGTGGCACACGCCTGTTATCTAGTGGCTCAGGAGGCTGAGGCAGGAAGATCAAGAGTTCAAAGCCAGCCTCAGCAACTTAGTAAGGCCCTCTCTCTAAATAAAAAACTGAAAGGGATGGGGATGTGGCTCTCAGTATTTGAGTGCCCCTGGGTTCAATCCCTGGTACAAAAAAAAAAAAAAAAGAAAGAAAGAAACTGCTAAATCAATAAACATCTCATGGTTTTACAAACAAATGAATACTTTTTTAAACCTTAAATCTATCATTTCCTGTCAAACTCAATAGAAAAGGTACCTCGTACCTCCTCTTCTTTTCTATTCAAGATGCCTTTCATCTGTTTATTCCTGCTCTGTTAGCATCTTCATTTTTTTAATATTTATTTTTTAGTTGTAGTTGGACACAATACCTTTATTTATTTATTTATTTATATGTGGTGCTGAGGATCAAACCCAGGGCCTCACATGTGCTAGGTGAGCGCTCTACCGCTGCGCCACAAGCCCAGACCAGCATCTTCACTTTTTAAGGAATCTTATATATTGATTAGCTAGCTGGCCTCTCTCTATACTTGGAACTTGCTGTTCCTCTGGCTTTTCTCACTCCACAGAAAAACATGCTTAGGGATCACCTATCTTTTAAAAATATTCCTTGGACTTCTTATCCCCTTTACTACCTACCCTTTTACTTCTTCCCTTCACAGATATCCTGAAATAGTAGATGTGGTATTCTACTTTTATATATAATTTGTTTCTAAAACCATGTATGAAAGTCAAAATCAGATCCTCCAATTTTGGTTTCTTTGGGGGGTTTTTTTGGTAACAGAGACTGAACTCAGGGTCACTCAATCACTGAGCCACATCCCTAGCACTATTTTGGATTTTATTTAGAGACATGATCTCACTGAATTGATTAGAGCCTCACTTTTGCTGAGTCTGGCTTTGAACTGTTGATCCTCCTGCCTCAGCCTCCTGAGCCACTGGAATTACAGGTGTACGCCACTACACCTCCACTCAGATCCTCCAGTTTTAAGAGTACTAAAAAATATTATCAATTCCTAATTGTACCTCCTTTTTAGTCTTTAAAAGTTCTATACTCAATATTCCTTCCAGGTTGTTTAATTCTGTCATTCACTAACTCGACAGAGTGGTCTGGCTTAAGCACAGTAAATAATCAAATGAAACCAAGATTTGCTGTTATTAATATACTTGATTTCACTTCACTTCAAATGCATTAAATTTATGAAAACTAAGACTAGTGTTGGTAGTTTTCTCCATTTTCAAATATTTTTTATAAAACAAGGATGACAGTAAAATACTCAAATACCTACAACCATAAGACATGTATTTGTCAGCTGATCACACTAAAGAAAGAATCTGACAAGTTAAAGAGTACATATGTATGGTATATGAAAGTTCAGGTTGCAAAAGAGGAGAAATTATTGTGGTCTACATTTAGGGTCCCACTGCTTCACTTCCCACACACTCTTTAATACTAGTAACTAGTATCTATCTTTGTTGCTCACCTTACAAAATTCAGTCATCAGATAACTCTGGTTGCCAAATTAAGTATTTTACTTTTTAATTTTTTTTTGTAGATGAACACAATATCTTTATTTATATGTGGTGCTGAGGATCAAACCCAGTGCCTCACATCTGAGGGGCAAGCACTCTACCACTGAGCTATAGCCCCAGTCCTCAAATTAAGTATTTTTTATGTTCTTAATTTATTTGTCTGCCATATTTGATAGAACTGAGCACATTGGCTGAATAGAATTGTCACTTCCTTCAGCTTTAGATGACAGTACTGTATCAATTTTTCTCTGTAATCTTAGGCCTTCTCATTCTCTTTTACTGGTTTATCTTCCTCCATTCACTTATTAACTAATGCTGGCATTCTGTAAGGTATGTGTTAATAATAATGACTTCTGCTTCCTTCAGCAGATCTTCAAACCTATACCTTTTTTCATGTTGTATACTCGACCACCTCTAATGATCACTAAATCAGAAAAATCTTCCAAGTTCTGAAAAACTCATAGCTACCTACCCTCAAGTCATCTTCAACTGGGTACTTAAAACAACTCAAATTCAGCAGGGCTAAAAATTAACTCATTTCTTACCTCCTTAGAACTGCTATTCCTTTCACTCTCAGTGAATGTCATAACACCCCACAATGTTTCTCAATGAAAAACAATTTCTGGGGCTGTGGTTGTGGCTCAGTGGTAGAACTCTCACTTAGCAAGTGTGCAAGGCCCTGGGTTCCATCCTCAGGACCACATAAAAAATAAACAAAATAAAGGTATTGTGCACAACTAAAAAAAATAAATAATTTTTAAAAATTAAAAAAAAAAAAAGAAAGAAAGAAAGACAATTTCTGATAGTGAGGAAATGTTCCAAGCATTGTAGGCCATTTAGCACCCCTATGATGCCAGTACAAACCCTTGGTCACTGTGACTACCAAACAACAACCCTACAGATTTCCAAATATTCCCTAAAGGTATTTAAATTCCCTGGGGAAGGCCCATTTCCTTCCTCATCTCACACATCCAATAGAAGCACTCTCGTTTTGTCTCTTAAGTACATTTTACATTTATTTCTTATCCCCAGTGGAGGGCCTATGTTAGGATACTCTTCAGTTCTAGCTTACTCCATGCAACAGCTCCATAACCAGTATCTCTTCATCAAGTCCTTCTATTCCTTTTAAAAGGACCAGTTCTTAGAGATGGGCTTTTTTGAATGAATCTATTGTTACTTCTATGTTAAAATTCTCCAATGATTCCCTGTAGTATACAGAAAATATCTGTATGTGTAGTCAAATGAACTTACTTCAGACCAGTGAACGTGGTAATCCCTGCACTTGAAATGGGTTTTTTCTTTTGGCCTCGAAAATATGCATCCATCAAGGCTCAGAAACTATTATCTTATTAAAACAGCACAAACTCCCCTGGATCAAGATTTCAATGCTGCTAACTCCAGGTTCTCAGAATAAGCAGTCAATAAATGTTTTTTAATTTAAAAGTCTTAAAAAGAGTAATAAATTAGAATTAAGAGCTGACATACATAGGATTAAATTGTACAAGGATGTTAATTACCCTAGTTATAGGGAAAAAATGCTATTTAGATATGAGTGACAAAGACAACAGGCTCACTAGACAAGAGGCAGCTGGACACAGTAATTTAGAGCATGACTTTTGGTCTTGTAAACATCAACTCTTCAAGACCCTAGTTATTGTGACACAGGCAACCAAGTTGACCTCTTTGTGATTCGTTTTAATATAAAGGTAATAGTACCTACCCTCGATGGTTGTTGTAAGACTGACTTAATATATATAAAACATTTATAACAGTACCTGATGAGTCCTTACTATTACCTCTATTTTAATCATTTTTAAAGTTATCATAGATTCTGAAGAACTGAAAAAGAACAATTCAGGATAAATTCTAAAAACAGTTTTCTCTAAAATTGAATAGCTTCCAGAATGAATCCTTAAGTTTAATTTAAAATGCAAAAAGATACTCTCAATGTCATTCTATTTTTTGTTAGTTTATTATTTTTTTCCAATGTCATTATTTCAAACAAAAATCAACAATGGCAATGTGGGATTTCATAAAAAATGATCAGTTGAGTGCAGAATGAACATGGAAATGAATTAACAGTCCTAAGGGGAACAAAATGTCACCAACTGACTAGGGTGGATGGAATGATGATTAAAAAAACATTCACAATGCCTTAATTTTTTTAAGAAATACCTAAATTAGTACTATTTGCTGACGATATGATTCTATACATAGAAGACCCAAAAAAACTCCACCAGAAACTTCTATAACTAGTAAATGAAGTTAGCAAAGTAGCAGGATACAAAATCAACACCCATAAATCAAAGGCATTTCTGTATATTAGTGACAAATCCTCTGAGAAGGAAATGAGGAAAACTACCCCATTTATAATAGCCTCAAAAAAAAAAAAAAAAAAAAAAACTTGGGAATCAAGTTAACGAAAGAGGTGAAAGAGCTATACAATGAAAACTACAGAACTCTAAAGAGAGAAATCAAAGAAGACCTTAGAAGATGGAAAGATGTAGCTTGCTTTTGGATAGGTAGAATTAATATTATCAAAATGACCATATTACCAAAAGCACTATACAGATTTAATGCAATTCTGATAAAAAATCCCAATGGCATTCCTCATAGAAATAGAAAAAGTAATCATGAAATTCATCTGTAAAATAAGAGACCCAGAATAGCTAAACAATCCTTAGCAGGAAGAGTGGAGCAGGTGGCATCGCTGGCAACCAGGGAGGGTAGGTACTATTATCTTTATATTAAACTATACTACAGAGCAATAGTAACAAAAACAGCATGGTATTGGCACCAAAACAGACTGGTAAACCAATGGTACAGAATAGAGAATACAGAGACTAACCCACAAAATTACAATTATCTTATATTAGACAAAGGTGCCAAAAACATGCACTGGATAAAAGATAGCATCTTCAACAAATGGTGCTAGAAAATTGGAAATCCATATGCAACAAAATGAAATTAAACCCTTAACTCTCACCATGCACAAAAACTTAACTCAAAATGGATCAAGGACCTAAGAATTAAACCAGAGACTCTGCGTCTAATAGAAGAAAAAGTAGGCCCTAATTTTCATCAGGTTCAATTAGGCCCCAACTTCCTTAATAAGACTCCTATAGCACAATAATTTTTTTAAAATTTTTTAGTTGTAATTGGACACAATATCTTTATTGTATTTTTATGTGGTGCTGAGGATCAAACCCAGGGCCTCGCACATGCTAGTTGAGCACTCTACTGCTGAGCCACAATCTCAGCCCCTAGCACAAGAATTAAAAACAAGAATCAATAAATGGGATAGAATCAAACTAAAAGTTTCTTCTTAGCAAAAGAAACAATCTGTGAGGTGAACAGAGAACCTACATCCTGGGAACAAATTTTTACCCCTCACACATCAGACAGACCACTAATCTCTAGAGTAATAAAGAACTCAAAAAAGCTAATCACCAAAAAAATAAATAAATAAATAACCCAGTCAACAAATGGGCCAAGGACCTGAACAGACACTTCTCAGTGAGAAGAGGATATACAATCAATCAACAAATGTTCATCATCTCTAACAATTACAGAAACGCAAATCAAAACTACTCTAAGATAGCATCTCACTCCAGTCAGAATGGCAGCTATTATGAAGACAAACAATAATAAGTATTGGTGAGGATGTGGGGAAAAAGGCGCGCTCATACATTGCTGGTGGGACTACAAATTGGTACAGCCAATATGGAAAGCAGTAGGGAGATTCCTTGGAAATCTGGGAATGGAACCACCATTTGACCCAGCTATCCCTCTCCTCATTCTAGCCCCAAAGGACTTAAAACAGCATACTACAAGGACACAGCCACATCAATGTTTATAGCAGCACAATTCACAATAGCTAAACTGTGGAGTCAACCTAGATGACCTTCAGTGGATGAATGGATAAAAAAAAATGTGGCATATAGACACAATGGAATTTTACTCAGCATTAAAAGAGAATAAAATCATGCATTTGCATGTAAATGGATGGTGTTGGAGAAGATAATGCTAAGTGAAGTTATCCAATCCCCAAAAAACAAATGCTGAATGTTTTCTCTGATATAAGGAGGCTAACTCATAGTGGGGTAAGGAGGGGAAACATGGGAGGAATAGATGAATTCTAGATAGGGAAGAGGGGTGGGTGGGAAAAGGAGGGGGCAGGGGATTAGCAAGGATAATGGAATGTGATAGACATCATTATCCAAACTTTATATGTATAAAAACACAAACTGGGTGCCAACATACTTTATATAAAGAGATATGAAAAATTGTGGTATTATGTGTAATAAGAATTGTAATGCAAAAAAGTACATGTCTAAAGACATACATTGGCATGAACATACTGTATAGCAAAGATATGAAAAATTGTGCTCTATATGTATAATAAGAATTGTAATGCATTCCACTGTCGTGTATTTAAAAAAAATAAAATTTAAAAAATAAAATTAAAAAGAGAAATCCCTACAGTTAGGGATAATATAACAAAAAGCATACAGAACGTACTCATAAGTAACTGGAGTCTACTCCTAGTTCTACCAACTATAAAGTTATGTGTTTTTAATAAGTCAGTCCTTGAGTATTTTAATATAATAGAATAACATTTTTTACTTAGCTCAAAGGGTTGTTATGAGAATAAAATGAAATTTTATAGATGAAAATGCTCTTTTATTTTTTTTAATTTATTTTTCTTTTTTTTAGTTGTAGTTGGACACAATCTTTATTTTATTTATTTATTTTTATGTGGTGCTGAGGATGGAACCCAGGGCCTCACACATGCTAGACAAGATCTCTACCACTGAGCCACAACCCAAAGCCCTGAAAATGCTCTTTTAAACACTATAAATCATTTCTAAACATGAAAGTAAAAAAAGATTTTTTTTTTTCTTTTTTGACTCAGGGGTCTCACTACATCATCCAGGTAGGCCTGGAATTCCTTGGTTCCAAATCCTTCTACGTCAGTCTCCTGAATGATGAGTCTACAGACGTGCACCACTGCACCTAGCTTTATAATAAATGTTTAATAATGTTTTATAATCAACTATAATAACAATGTTTAATAATATTTTCAATCAACTACTCAGTTATAAGATTTTAACTGAACCGTAATTCACAATAAAATGACCTATAGACTTTACTTAGTCTAACAAAATTTCAGCATGGTCCTTAAAATGCCACGGCTGCTAAAGAAAATATATCATCTTTAAACAAAATTAATAGAATGACCAGTCTCACAAATAATAATATATCAACAGTGCTTTATATTAAACAGCCCTCATCCGGAATATTGTGTTCAGTTTTTGTTTATTTATTTGTTTGTGGGGGTAGTTTACTGGGAATTTAATCCAGCAGTGCTTTACCTTTCCCTTTGAGCCTCTTCCCCAGTCCATGTATTTATTTATTGGTTGATTGGTTGGTTGGTTAGTTGGCTGGCTGGGGGAACTGAACTCGGGGGCACTCAACCACTGAGCCACATCCCTAGCCCTATTTTGTACTTTATTTAGAAACAGGATCTCACTGAGTTGAACTCTCAATCCTCCTGCCTCAGCCTCCCAACCTGCTGGGACCATAGGCATGCGCCACTGTGTCCAGCTTATTTTTTATTTTGAAACAAGGTCTTGTTAATTTGCTGATGCTTTCCTCAAACTTGCAATAATCCTCCTGCCTTGGCCTCCAGAGTTACTGGATGGTGTACCACCATGCTCAGATTCATGTTTAGCTTTAAGAGCTCTCTTTTGAGAGAAACCAATGAACTGGAAATGTGTTTGGCGGAACAGTAACAGGAATAACAAACACATCCTCAAATAAAAAACAAAATAAATTGGAACGCTGAACTGAGGGGAAAAAAAATACAAGGGGTAAATGATAGTAATCTTTAAATGGTGAGACTTCCTCTTTGTCGCACTAAAGAACAAATAAGAGCAATGGTAGAAGTTATAAGGACAAAGATGTTAGCTTAATAAGGAAGAACTGAGTAAGCACAAGTTATTTTGTGACAGAACAGACAACTTCCTAAAACAATGTTCATCCTGTATATTCAAAAGGAGAAACTAAATGAGCATCAGGGTAGGTTAGCTTTTATAGAGGACTTTAAGAATCCCTTTCAAATTTAAAATGCTAACAAGTATCAAAAATGGCAGATGATTGAATCAGATGGTGCTAGACAAAGCCCCCTAGCCTGATGTCCCAAGAAATAAAGTTATATATGGCTCAGGGTGTAGTTCAGTGGCAGAGCTCTTCTCTAGCTAATCTAAGAGGCCTGGGTTCCAACCTTAGCACTGAGAGAAAAAAGAAATGTAAAGAAAGTTAAGGCAAAAAAAGGAAAAACACCAAAACTCTCATTGTAACCAGCATTTTTTTTTGGGGGGGGGGGTACTGGGGATTGAACTCAGGGGTACTCAACTACTGAGCCACATCCCAACCCTATTTTGTATTTTATTTAGAGACAGGGTATCTCACTTAGCACCTCGCCACTGCTGAGACTGGTTTTGAACTCACCCCACCGGGCACCAACACAGCTATTTATAAACAAACCACAATGCTGTTACTATCACTCTGCCAATTTGCTTTGGGCCTCACCTCTTCTATGATTTTTAAAATTCCTCTATGCAAAATTTTGTAATCTAAGAACCCTGTGAACTCTTGCAAAGTTGTCAAGAAAACTGTTTCCTTCTTAATTAAGCTTTTCAACTAAGCAAATCATTATACTTAGTGACACCTAACACCAATGCAAAACAAGAAACTATGTCTTTTATTGTGCTTTCTTTTTTAAATAATACATTGTATATTTTAGTTTTAAGAGAAACTGAGCAAAAAGTACAGAGGTTCTTTTATAGAGGTTCCCATACTCTCCTTTCCTTCCTCACCCCTCAATTCCCACCTTTGTATGTGTGTGTGTTTGTGTGTGATATGCTTAGAGTTCAAACCCCAGGTCTTGTGTAAGCTGCGCAAGTGCTCTACCACTAAGCCACACCCCCAGCCCTATTCTATTTTTTAGGGTGGGGGGTAAATGGGATTGAACTGAGAGCCACATCTCCAGCCCTATTTTGCACTTTACTTAGAAACATGGTCTCACGAAGTTGCTTAATGGCCTTGCTGTTACTGAGGCTGGCTTTGAAACCTGTGATCCTCCTGTCTCAGCCTGCAGAGCAGTTCGGATTACAGGCATGAGCCAGCCTCACTATTTTTAACGTCTTGTTTTAGTGTGGTATATTTTATGCAACTGATTAATATAAATTTATTATTATTAAGAATACACTGTACATTAGGATTTACTCTGCCATTATACATTCAGTGTTTTAGGGTTTTCTTAATTTTACTATCACTCTTTGCCAATCTGCTTTGGGCCTCACCTCTTCTATGTGATTAAATACACAAAACATAAAAAAAAAAGTTTTTAAAATTGTAAATTTTAAGAAAGAGAATTTTAATATTTATTTTTTAATTTTCGGCGGACACATCTTTGTTTGTATGTGGTGCTGAGGATCAAACCCAGGCCGCATGCACGCCAGGCGAGTGCGCTACCACTTGAGCCACACCCCCAGCCCAACAATTTTAATCTTCTTAAGCATTCAGTTCATCAATGTTAAGAACACTCATACTTCTGTGCAATCTTCAGAATTCTCTTCACCTTGCAAAAGAGAAATTCTTTAACTCTTATTACAAATTTTTAAATCTAGCATCTTCACATAATCTTTTTAAACTTTTCCTGTAATCTAAAATTCCAATTAAAATATTCAACATCTATAAAAATTTAATTTTGCTTTATTTTTACCATATAATTAAAAAAACTTAGCTTCAACATCAAAACTACATATTCAGCCAGAACCACTTTTTTGTGCTCCTGTAAGAGGTAGAGTTATAATGAAGAAATAGATCCAGTTCTTTTACTTTGACATTAACAATTCTATGTTTAATATTACCAAAATACTGTGCTACATTTCTAGAGACCACAAAATATGTCTTTTAACACAAATTCTGAGGCTTTAACAGATTTTTATTTGCAAGAAGGAAAAGAAGAAGCTAGAAAAAATAGCCTGTTAACTGGTGCCTACAGATAAAGAGAAACTAACCCTAGATATCCCAGCTTATTTTGCCTGAAAAATGAGGATTTTTTTCCTATAAGAATAAAATCTATCTTGGTTTGATCACTATACATTATATAGTGAAATGTATTAAAATGTCACACTGCATCTTATAAAAATGCACAATTACCACCTGTGAATTAAAAGTAAAAATCTGTTTTAAAAAGTGATATACTGAATAATCAGAAAGCAGGCTTCATTAAAAGTTTGATTAAAGATATTTTATAAACCTTTAATCAATTCAGTCATGTTTATATTCTCCAATATAAATAAATGTTATATATTTATCCTTTCCTCTTTTTTAAAAAAAAAAAACATTTACTTTTTTAGTTTTAGGTGGACACAATATCTTTATTTTACATTTATGTGGTGCTGAGGATCAAACCCAGTACCTTGTGCATGCTAGACGAGCACTCTACCACTAAGCCACCACCCCAGCCCCTCCTCTCTTTCAATCACTTCCTCAGTCTAATCCCTACTTATATAATACATTTCTGAACATTTCCATGCCCCCACTCTAAAATACAACAAAGGATTAGTATGAAAGACCACATTAGGGCTCAGTAGAGTGCTTGCCTACTATGGATGAGGTCCTGGGTTCAATTCCCAATAAAACAAAACAAAAACTCATTTCCATCAATGGTCAAGTTATTTAACCTTCCTGTGCCTCAATTTCCTCATCTGCTAATTAAGGATTAAAAAATGACTCATAGAGGCTGGGTGGTGGCTCAGTGGTAGAGCGCTTGCCTAGCAGGTGTGAGGCACTGGGTTCGATTCTCAGCACTACATATAAACAAAATAAAGGTCCATTAACAACTAAAAAATATTAAAAAAAAAAAAAAAGAAGACTCATAGTACTCTATTTCTGCATATTGGGCACTCAGAAGGTGACAAACTATTAAATCAAAGAATAAATAACTCATATAATTATTAAACATTACATTTAAAATGACAAACATCAGCTATGTGTAAAGTGTTTAGCACACTGCCAGGCACACTGAAGGCTCACATTAAATAGAAGTTACTGTTATCATCAAAATCTTCAGTAGGTTCACATTTCCCACATTCTCCAATTGTCCCATTTTCAAAAGAAGCCTGTGGTTATTTAGTCAGTCTTACTGTGTCTCTCCAATTAAATCTCCAACAAAGAATTCCCACTGAAATCAAACTACAGAGAAGTCAACCTTATTTCTAAGATTGTAGATCCTCATTAATAACTATCCTCTCAATGAAATACCTTTTATCTTCCCATGTCAAGTCAAATATCAAATCTCTGAGGAGTTCATATCCCCCTGTTCAGAAAGCATTTCCCAAGCACTCCTGCTTTTATTCATTCCTTTCTCTAAAACCCGTATACCCATTTATTTTGTATTACCTGCTACTATCTAATCTTTTAGGTAATTTGTAAATTTACAAATTTTACTTTTATATCTCCTAGCTGTCTGTCCCAAAAGCAAATGTATGGATATTACATTTAGTATAAATCAGTTGATCTATTAATGAGATTATGTGGTTGAGTGGTTAAGTTGATCTTCACTGTTAACTAACAAAGTGTTTCCCTTATAATACAATTATACATGTTAATCATTTTCTTTTTCATCCTTTCTTACAGTTTTCAAATAAAAAGAATAAAGTTAGGCTGGGAATACAGCTCGGTGGTAGAACACTAGCCTAAGTATGTGCATGCCCTAAATTCAATCCCAAGCACTACACACACACAAAAGTTATTGGGTATTCAATT
The DNA here is from genome assembly GCF_052094955.1 of Ictidomys tridecemlineatus. Classification (NCBI taxonomy): domain Eukaryota; kingdom Metazoa; phylum Chordata; class Mammalia; order Rodentia; family Sciuridae; genus Ictidomys; species Ictidomys tridecemlineatus. The sequence goes on from NC_135479.1 coordinate 126,634,402, forward strand.
ACTCAAAAAACTTAACAATGCTATTTCTATAGGTCCTAAGATCCTAAAATGTCTTGAATGAATAAAATAATAAATAATTGTCAGTGGAATTTTAACAATTATTTATTTTCTGTATAATTTTTATTTTTTTAAATATCAGTGGTTCATATGATATCCTATTATCCAATGTGCACAGTATTTTCTGACTAAAAGTTCGATTTCTCATTTTTTTCCCTAAAGCTGGTATTTTCATGACTTTATGATCAAAACACATAACTTCCTATTACAAAGTGATACTATCAATGTATTTAAATATATTTGAAACATCAAATATAACTTTAAAATATTCTTACCTAATCCTTTTTGTCCTGGATTCTTTGCAAAATTAAAAGTAAACTGGTAAAAATCCTTAAATCGTCCTGGTTCTTTCAATTCTTGTTCCATCTTGGGTATTTGGGCCTTTAGTTTTTCTATGCTGTCACATCTACATTATAAAATTAAGTTTATAAAGGTTAACTTTTTCACTATAAATTTAAAATTTCACTTATTTATTCCTATGAGGGCTTATATTTCCTAAGACTTCTTTTTTAAAATATCAGAGAGATGGAATTTCATCTTTTTACATGACATAAATAAGTACATAGTCCTCCCTTATCCATGGGGATACATTCCAAGTCTTCCAGTGGATGCCTGAAAGCTTGGACAATACCAAATCCTACATACACTAAGCTTTTCCATATACATACATAACTATGATAAAGTTTAACTTATACATTATGCATAGTAAGATATTAATAATAAAATAATCATACAATAAAATTTATGTAAATATGTACTCTCCCACTCTCAAAATATCTTACACTTTTTCACTTAAAGGAAGCATTTCACTTAAAGGAAGCAGCTTTCCTTTGGCATAAACAAATTGCCAACATCACTACTCTTGTACTTTGGGACTATTATTAAGTAAAATAAGGATTGCTTGAATATAAGCACTGGGATACTAATAGTTGATATGATAACTGAGACAGCTATTAAGTGACTGATAGGTAGTAAATACAATGTGGATACACTGGACAAAGGGAAGACTCACATCCCAAGCAGGACAGGACGGCACGAGATTCCCATCACACTACTAAGAATGATGCACAACTTAAAATTTCTGAATTGTTTATTTCTAAAATTTCCCAATTAATGATTTGGGACCAGGGTTGATCATGAGTCACAGAAACCTCAAAAACCAAAACCACACATGGTGCAGGGAACTCTTATATGAGGTTAGCTGAGGGAAGAGGAGGTTGAGAGTGATGAAATGTTAGAAACCATTACTATTTTTGAAGGAAATGGGTTATTACTTTTAATCACATAATTCACTGAACTATTAATGCTCTGACTTTTAGAAGTCAGTTTTGGTGACTAGGTAAAAAAGGTACAGTATTACAAAACATATCTTAAACCATATTAGACACTGCTTACATGGTAATCAAACACATGTCTAGCTTCCAAACTAAATGGAAACATGGTCTCTTGCCTAGGTAAGGAAGCATTCCTTTTGAAAACTTGTTTCCTATTATATACAAAGTACAAATAAAAAACATCAGCTGAAAACCCTACAACCTCCAACTGAATTATCTTAAATCAATTACTTTTTTCTACATTTGCAAAATATTCAAATTTCAAAGAGCTATAAAGGTTCAAGTACCAAGCCTTATCTTCCTCATAATAGTTTTATGATAGAAATATTCCATCTCTTAAAAACTCGACAAATCAATCCACATTTGGAAGTTCATCACATTTTATATGAATTCAGTTTCAAATGAAAAATAAAAACATGGTTTCTTTAACTTCTAATGAAATCTGTTCCTGGCATCAATAATTCCAGCAAATTCAAGAAAGAGCTGGCTGGGCTGGGGGTTGTGGCTCAGTGGTAGAGTGCTTGCCTAGCACATGTGGGGTGCTGGGTTCAATTCTCAGCACCACTAAAGAAAGATGTTGTATCCATCTACAGCTTTAAAAAGAAAGAAAGAAAGAATGGGTAACTTTGGCTTTAGAAAGTGTTTGGTCAAGTAATTAAATTTATTATCTCTCAGATTTAAACCCACCCTTCTCTGTTCAACTTTGTAAGAGTGGGTTACAAACTGTGACTTCATTTCTCTCACCAGCTTGCTGATGTTAGGCTCTACCAAGAGAGGGCAATAAAGGTCAAAAGAGGAAGAAGGAACTTTTACCCTAGAGCTTGTTTTCTGCAGAGGGCAATGATTGTAGTGTGTGAAGAGGTTCCAGCAGGGCCCACCAGCAGTGGCAACTCTCACAGCTCCTCAGTAAGTGGCCTCTAACCAGTTTTTTATCCACCAGAGTGGAAGCTTCATCACAGGCACCCTGTTCCTACAGCAGTCATGCCCTCTACCTCACTGTCTTGCTGGTTATCTTTTCAGTTCCTAAATTCCTTTGTGGTTTATTCATTTCACTCAGCCACAGGGGTGATAACAGATATTGCTACTTCTGTTATAACCAGAATTTTCTTTTACATAGTAAAATAGTTCATTAAATTTTCCTGGTCAAATTACTGATGTGTTTTTTGTGTCTTGACTGCACCTTGCTAATTATGATGGCCCTCAAGCTCAAGAGTGTCTGGGTTCAATCCTGATTCTATTATTTCCTAATTCTGTAATTTCTTTGAACCCCACTTTCTTCATCTCCAAAATGAGGTTTAAAAACACTATTTCTCTCACAAAGTTGTTGTGAAGAGGCAGGTAAAGTACTTAACACAGTTACTAAAACAAAATAATGCTCAATTAACCCTAGCTATTATTTAAACAGTGGCCCACTGAAAACACAAAGGGCAGCCTGTTATCTACCTATGACTGGATACTTTTATAATCTCATTAAGCAACTGGAGGTCATAATTAAAAGCTTCATCTATAACTTTTCAATCTATTCAAAGACATTCAGCTAATCATCTGTGAAGGCATAAGTGGAACAAAAGGCACTCAGTAACTTCTACCTTCCAGTTTTTAAATTCTAAAATTGTGTCAATTCAGAGTTTACAGCCTCACACTAGTAAATAACTTACAAACTTGCTCATTTCACTTTTCCATGTTAAATATTGATGCATAATACTTTTAATACTAGTGAACCTCTCTTAGAAACAAATGATGAAAATATAATGCAAATCAAATAGGTGATAGTAATTAAACAGGTAACTCAGCAAGCCCAGTTAAGAACTGCTTAACATAAATAGCCTGTTAGCCCATTTCTACTTAAACTAATCTTTGTGAGCCAGTAAAACTTTTAAATTTACATTTAAAAATTGATGACATAATTCAGTTCCTGAATCCTCACGTGCTATATCTAATTTTCTATGGTGGTTCTATACTCACCCTAATTCTGTCATGCCATCCATAAACTCCTGTTTGGAGAACTCGCACTGTGTTGCTGCTCTGAACTTCCATGCAATGATCAACACACTAATGCTGGCTGGATCAAGTGCGAGGTCATCACAGAACTGCTGTATACCATCTATTCCAATTTTATTTTCATCTTGAGGATCTTTAAAAATAACAATGCAATATCAAGTTAGTGCCATAATTTCTTGTGCTGTATTCCTAAAACTGAAAAAGGGTAATACTTTTATGTTCCATTCTAAAAACCAAAAGACATGAAGCAACATTACTGTTTTCTCAAAATTTAAAGCCTTTAAGGTCCCCCCCCATAGCATTATTAAAGTGTATAAGAGAATGAGTATATATGCAGATGTGCACTTAATTTTCAAGTCTCACTCATCCGTGTGAAAAATAGCCAATACCTATACACTTTCAGAAAATCAGATATTCCTACATATGGGCAAAGGATTCTATTCAGAATTATCCATATTTTGCTTAAGCAAACATTCTAAATTAACAGTACTACATATAGAAATTCTTTTTGTCTTAATGTTCATTTTATCACAACAATCACTTCTAAGTACCAGAAAAACTATACAATCTTTTTTTTTTAACTTTTATTTATTTTAATGTGGTGCTGAGGATTGAACCAAGTTCCTCACATGTGCTAAGGCAAGTGCTCTACCAGTGAGCCACGATACCAGCCCTCAATCTTAATCTCAACAATACAAGGAAAATTTCTAAATAATAGAAGGAGAAAGAGGCACTCTTACACTGCCATCAAATATGACTTGCTGCCAGGCACAGTGGTGCACATGTGTAATCCCAGAAACTAGGGAGTCTGAAGCAGGAGGATTGCAAGTTCAAAGCAAACCTCAGCAGATTAGTGAGGCATTCAGCAACTCAAGTGAGGCCCTGTCTCTGATGTGGCTCAGTGGCTCAGTGCTTCTGGGTTCAATCCCCAGTACCAAAAACAAAATTTGTTAACATCTTCCTAAAATGAACCTGGCAATAACTCAACAATAAAAACCAAGCACATCCTTTGACTATGAAACATAAATTTTACATATCATATCTCACTTTTTTTAGAGAAATTTTGAAACTGTACACATATTTATGCATAAACACAGAAGATTCAGAAGGGATCCATACAAGGCTATTAAATATTGGTTACATCAGAAGAATAAGGAAAAGATAAAGTATTATTTATTCTTTTATTTATTTACCTATTATATGCTATTAAACATTTTTCCCCTTGCAATGCTGAAGATCAAACCCAGGGACTGGTACATGCTAGCTAGGCAAGCACCCTATCACTGAGTTACATTCCTAGCCCTGTTTAACTTTTTTTTTTTTTTTAATATTTTTTAGTTGTCAATGGACCTTTATTTTATTTATTGATTCGTAGTGCTGAGAATCAAACCCAGTGCTTCACACATGCTAGGCAAGTGCTCTGCCACTGAGATACAATCCAAACCCACCCACCCACCCCCCGTTTAACTTTTTTAAAAGTACATATTACTTATAATTCTTTAAAAAGTTGTTCTGTAAGTTTTCTTAAAATATGGCTCAGCCGAGCTTCACAAAAAGAGGGGAAGAAAAAAATGGCCCCTCGTTTTCCTTTCTCAGACTGGAAAACAGGAAAGGAAAGATGTGGCTCAGTGGTCGAGTGCCCCCGAGTTCAATCCCCAGTACCCCCCTCCAAAAAAAAAAAAAAAAATCTGTTAAAAAAAAAATCCAAAAGGCCAAGATGAAATTTTAGTGAAAAGAGGAAAATAATTTCTCCTCTCGGATCTCTCAAATAATTTCAAGACCTGCAGAGTTCTAAACATACCCACTCAATTTATATTCTGTGTAGTATCTGATTTCTCACAACAAGCCCAGAACTTTGGAAAACTTGGAGCAAAATATTTAAAGTCACAAGCACTCACCTTTATATCTATTGTATAGTTGTTCTAACTTCTTCCTGTCCAATGATCCTTTTACACTCTCTCGTATATAAAGTTCAGGATTTTGGAAAAAATTATCTGTTGCAACATCTAACTTCCAGTCATTTTGAGAAAGACAACTTACTGCTGTTTTTTCACTAGATTGTGTGAAGATCATAAACTGACGAACTTTATCCTTCTGCGATGATTTCAACTTGTTCTATTAAAACCAGAAAATAAACTGAAACTCTATGTAAAATCACATAAGACTAAGTATTTCTTTATGACTAATTATTCTTAGTAATATTTTTCCTCATAAAACATTAAACCATTTTAACTTAAAACTTATTTTTGATAATTATTAATCAGAAAGACTTTTTTTTTAATTCTGAAAAAGATAAAATTTTAAAATTCTGAAACATGAAATTTGGTATAGTTTTGGGAAAAGACATTAGCACACAGGCAAAGGAAGCTCAACCACAGCATCTCTCCTATAGTGAATCCTGAGAGCATGCATAAAAACTCTAGAAGGAAAGTGCAGCAAATCCTAAAACACTGACCAATAACAAAGTTCCACAGGAATAAATAAAGAGTGGTGGGAGAGAAGGTGACACTATCTAGCTAATCAGTCAAATGACTCTGGGGAACAATGATTAACAGGTATTTGTTAATCAGGTGTTTGCTATGGTACCATGCTCCCCCAGCACTGTGTACCTTGTTTTCTTGTCATTTTTGGCTAATAAAAGTAATAGACATTCCTACATTTCTACCAGGAACCATTAAATTGATGGCTAGAATTTCCTCATATCTTCATCCAAATGGGAAGCATCCTTCCCACTGAGCTACTTTTTTAATAGGATTTTTCTTCTGTTTCCACTTAAGGAGTCACCACTTTGCCTTAGCAAGAGCCCAACACAGGCTCTTGCTCTCTCCAAATGGCCCTTATAAATGCAAACCTTCCACTTGCTCACACAAAGTTTCTTTTCTCATCTGACCGGAACCTAAAACAAAGTGAGGCAGGGCAATTAGGCCCCCCACTCTTCCCCAGTAACAAGAACCATGTCTTCTCCCTCAAGACTCAGCTCAAAAATATTCTCTGTAGCTGGCCTGGTGGGTCACGCCTATAATCTCAGCAGCTAGTTAGGCAGAGACAGGAGGATCATGCGTTCAAAGCCAGTATCAGCGAAAGGAAGGAGCTGAGCAACTTAGTGACACATTATCCCTAAATAAAATACAAAATAGGGCAGGGATGTGGCTCAGTGGTTGAGTGCCCCTGAGTTCAATCCCCAGTCCCCCCCCAAAAAAAAAAAATCTGTTAAAAAAAAATACATTCTCCCTCCTCTTCCACCCAGACTGGTTCCCCTGTGCACCTTGTACAACTTCAGCTTCCCCATTATTACTCTTGCCCCTCCTACCCCACACCAAGTGCGAGTTCTTCTACTCTACTTATGATAAACAGAGGGAAAAAAAGTACTTGAGTAAGGCAAACATTAAGCGGTATCTTATTTTTTTAATCTGTATTTTGTTATTTTATGTGATGCTCAAGATCTATCCCAGTACTTCACATGTGAGAGGCAATCACTCTGCCACTGAACCACAACCCTACCCTCAAAATTTATCGTACAGTTTAAGCAACACATCTAAGAACCCCAAAATCTCTAGTATGGTCCAAACCTAGAGATTACAAATCTTTTTCTTTTTTTAAGTTGTTGATTGACCTTTAATTATTTACTTGTATGTGTAGCTGAGAATCAAACCCAGTGCTTCACACACACTACCACTGAGCTACAACCCTAACCCGAGACCATAAATCTTTTTTTTTAATATTTATTTTTTAGTTTTAGGTGAACACAATATCTTTATTTTTTTATTTTATTTTTTTATGTGGTGCTGAGAATCAAACCCAGTGCCTCACGCATCCTAGGCAAGGGCAATAACCACTTGAGCCACATCCCCAGCCCCATCCGAGACCACAAATCTTAATCCCGTCTGGACACATGAAAAAGAACCCAGGTTGAAGTATTTGTTCACAAAAACAGCCAGATCGAACTGGGAATGAGTGATTCAGTGGTAAAGTGCCTGAGTTCAATCCCCAGTGCCACAAAAAAACAAACAAACAAAAAACCCACCCAGGTTTTTAGTAGGAATGATTCAAAAACAAAGAATTCTCACAAATCCAAGTCTCTTTATTTTTTATTTTTATTTTTTAGTTGTAGATGGACACAATATCTTTCATTTTATTTATTTTTATGTGGTGCTGATGGAACCCAGGGTCTCGCATGTGCTAGGTGAGCGCTCTACCACTGAGCTACGACCTAAGCCCACAAATCCAGGTCTTAATCATCATTCTTCCCCCAGAACTGGGGACTGAAATTAGGACTCATGCATATTAGGTAAGTGCTCTACCACTGAGCTAACATCTAGCCCCAGTAACTTTTCCATAAAGTACACTGCTTGCTGTACATATTTATAAAGCTTTTGACAATCTCAAGAATGACAACCAAAGATATATTTCTACTCATCAGAGTAAAAATAAGACTGTGCAAAATCCAATGAAAACCAATCGTATATCATGCAACATGAAATATGTTTGTGATCAGTAGTCTGATCTAGCAGTCACACTCCTCTTTGTAAATATGTTACTGTTTAGAACTAGATTAAAATCTCAACCTCTGTTCTCCATTAATATTAAAGACTATAAATTTATTAATTTGCTACTTTATTACTAATAATAACTACAACCTCAGGACGCCAGGTAAATCATATCCCATTATATAACACATCTTTCAAAGATCTAGGATTCTTCCCTTTTGAAAACTCTCTCATCTTTGAGATTTATTATTCAAATTGGCAATAAACTCATAAGGAAATCAAATGCCAAGGAAGATAATTTACATTTCTGAAAGTTAGTTAGCTGAAAGTAAACAAGACAGTCATTCAGATTTCAATTTTTATTATTGAAAATTTTTTAAAACATAAACCTTGGGAGCTGGAGATATACCTCACTAGGTTGAGTGCTTGCCTCTCATGCACAAGGCCCTGGGTTCAATCCCCAGCACCACCAAAAAAAAAAAAAAAATACCTTTCTCCCTTGAGTCATATGGTACACACGTTTTAATCCTCCTTTGAAGAGCAGGGAAGTACCTGAGGGTCACTGTGATCAGTGACTGCTGTACAATGTTGTAGGAAATGGAGATTAACCTGGAAGTATACCAACCACAATCCATATCCTGGAAATTACTTTTTAATTAAATCTGATATAACTTTTTGCATAACTTTCCCCCAGTCTCCTAAAACAATCAGGTTTATCTGAGGATTTATCACATGGTATTAAACCCAATACTCTGTTTCCTGAAGTTTTAACCATATTTGTTAAAGGGAAGCGGAAAAACAGGCCCTAAGGCTCTATAGAAAATATGAGGGGTAGGGGTGGAACAAGGATAAAAGATTGTATAACCCACACAAATAAGAAAAGTAAACAAATTAATTATTTAATTTCAAGTCATATCTTATTTTTAAGTTTATGTAATGAAAACTATTTTAACTGGTTTATGTGTAATTTCCTGGTATCTGTGGCAATATCAATATATTTTAAGAAAAGAGGCTACAGTGACCCATTTCCAATATCATAAAGGCTAATGGATGATACCCAACAAAGAACTGATAGTAAGGATTCCAGACAGACCAAGGGTAATGGGCAATCCTATTTCTGCAAAGTCTGATAAGTATGCTCTACTTCTGCTCATTCCTGTCAGCTTTCCCTGACTAGAATAAACATTAACACTAATTTTCATATACTCAAATTCTGTAGTCTCAGAAGTAGATTATATATACTTGCCTTCTTCTCAAGCCTATTTAGGTGGACCATAACACTCTCACACCTTTTACCAGGCCACAAAAATGTACCGGGCAAGGTGATTTTGAAGGCAAAGCATCAAAAGTTTAAATTTTTATCAACTTAAAGACAGGAAAGGGATGACTAACCAGAGAATTATTTTATAGGCAATGAGAGGGTAAACAAAAAAACTGAGATGGAAGAAAAAAAGCAGATCTATTTCTACTATAAACCCAGTGGGGATCTTCCCAAATACAAAAACATGTGATGACTACAATGATTCAGCACTCAAATGTAGTATACACCTTTTACTTTAATACTTTTGAAAAACAAACTTGAGTGATCATTAAATAACACTAAGCATTACACACTCAGTACTCAAGTGTTAAAATTACCTACATATTATCCAGTTTTCAAGGAAATTCAATAGTGTTAAGTATGAAAACTGTAAAACACAGGATATATTTCAATTAAATTCTAGCAAAAAAAAAAAAAGAAAAATGCTACACCTTGTACATAATGTTAACTCTAATTTTATCAATATTACCAAACTTAAGAATAGTACCATAGGGCTGAGGATGTGGCTCAAGCGGTAGCCCGCTCGCCTGGCATGCATGCGGCTCGGGTTCGATCCTCAGCACCACATACAAAGATGTTGTGTCCGCCGAAAACTAAAAAATAAATATTAAAAAATTCTCTCTATCTTTAAAAAATAGTACCATAATAATAAAGTACACTTATTTGTTCATCCTTCCAAAATAAAAATGGCTGGATTATCATCACATTATTATTGTATACTAATACTTCTCCATTTTTATTCATTGTACTCAAAAAATTTAACTTGACATTTAAAGTAACAGTTTAGGGGCTGGGGATGTAGCTCAGTGGTGGAGCACATGTTCAACATGCATAAAGTCTTGAGTTCAATCCCCAGTACCAATAATAATAATAGTTTATCTGGGGAAAAAAATTCAAATATAGCACTTCGGATATAGCCAAGTATACGGTCAAATATAATTTAACACCAAATCTACATAGTATTGTGAACAGAAGAATGGCCCTATAGTTAAAAAAAATTATATATATACTATATATATATATATATATATATATATATATATAAAGTTTTAATAAAGTCTTCCTACTGTTAAGTATGTCCAGGCACCAAAAACAATTAAGGAAAATTCCTAACAATTGCAAAACAGAAATCATTTTAATGAGTAAGCAATTATTTTTTAAAACAAAAAAAAAACAAGATCCGTTTGATTATTTATATTACTCTGAATTTTCATCTTCTCACCCTTAAATTTCAACTTCAGGCTGAACTCAGAAAGAAACAGATACTCATTTATAGTTTTATAAGAATTACTTTTCAAATGTAATTCTTTTTTTTTTTTTTAGTTGTAGATTCACACAATATCTTTATTTTACTTTTTTATGTGGTGCTGAAGATTGAACCAAGTACCTCACACATGCCAGGCAAACGCTCAACCACTGAGCTACAACCCCAGCCCCTTCAAATACAATTGTAATTATTTGATGAATCTAGTTCATAAAAGTCAATGTTTTTAACATTGAAACATTTTTATGATCATCCACAATTCCCAGGATAAACACTGTATGTCGACTCCTTGTGGTTATCATATAGTTAACAATTTAACTTCACATGAAATTTTTAAGAACTTGTTTTAGTCTAGAAAAATCATATTTTTCATATATGATACATAGTATTCTGCAGATACAGCCAAATGTTACCAATATCCAAAGATACTCATCTACAAAAAAGGCCTTCCCACAGATTTATAGATCTCACACCAAAAGTGTAGGAAAAATCAATACAGTTAATGAAACTACCTGCTCCTAGGAAGACTTTCGCCTAGGGGCAAAGTTCTACTGCAGGAAAAGTCAGGCTAAGAATCTAAGTAGGAATAGGTCTTCCTTCTATTTTTGCCCTCTACCTGCACAGAGAGACATTATAACATCATTAGTTAAGAATACAAACTCTCAAACTGGCAGGATTTTAATCTCACCTGTGCCTCTTAATTGCTGTGTGATTTGGGGAAAATCACTTAATCTCTGTGCCTCAATTTCTTCCTCTGTAAACAAGGTGTTAAGATTACATGAGTTAATTCAAGTTAAATGCTTAGAACTGTAACTAGCATACAGTAAGAACTCCTTACAAATCCATAAGGAAGAAAAGTCTAGGGGGAAAAAAGGTTTTTTTGTTTTGTTTTTGGTACTAGGGATTGAACTCAGGGGCACTAAACCACTGAGCCACAACCACAGCTCTATTTTTTGTATTTTATTGAAAGACAGGGTCTCATGAGTTGCTCAGTGCCTGTCTTGCCATTGCTGAGGCTGGCTTCAAACTCTTGATCCTCCTGCCTCAGCCTTCCGAGCTGCTGGGATTACAGGCGTGCACCACCGAGCCCAGCAGAATAAAAATAAATTTTCTTTTCTTTTTTTTTTTTTAAAGGTAAAAGGAAAAAATAACCAGAACCAAAAACTAGCAGTTAATATTTATCTGAGCTTCTACTGTGTGTTAGGCATTGTGTTGGCATTTAATTAGGAACAATCTTACAAGGTGGTCTCACTGATCCCATTTTAAACAATGAGGAACAAGGTTCAGAACACACAATTTAAAGTCATCCAAAAAGTAGCAGAGCCAGGATTGAAATTCTGCAGCCAATTTCAAAGAAAACTGCTTTTCCATTTATTCTACAGTCTTCATGTGAAACAGAAAACAAAAGGCAAAAGTGTAACCACTAACTTATTGTGTGCACTGGGGGGGGAGGACAGGAATTATGAGCAATATTTCTTTACCTCCTTTTATGGAAAAGTTAAGTAACTGACCTTTCCCTTTTCAAATGTAAACAATTTGTATTCTCACTAAAAATTCCCCATTAAGCATTCTCCCACAACCTATCTAAAAGGATAATTTGGGGGTAGAAAGACTATTAAGTGTTTTGTTGGGAGTGGCAGGGAAGAAGATGATAAGATTATTTTAAAGACAATATATAACAGGAAGAAAAAATGTGTTTATGGTCCTGTTACTTATTTTAAAAATATGGCTACAATTACAGGTTGGAGGAACAGGTAGAAAAATCAAAAGTACTAAATAAAATCAAGGTTTCCTTTTCCAATATAAAAGAAACAGAAAATGCATATACATATGCAGGTTATGGCCAGAAAATATAAGGAAATGTTTGCACTTTCAAATGTTAATCCAAAACAAAACTCTCACAGTATTCTTTTAAATTAATCTTTACAATACTTATTAGGACTTTGCTGCTTATCATTCTTGCACTGTAACAGTTAAAATTAACTTTTCTTTAAGAGGCAGTGTTCAACTACTGGGTCCAATGTGGAATAATGTGCTACATAAGTATTTTAAACAATGAAATATAGTGTCAATCCACCTTAAAAAAAGTCAGAAATATTTTTTATACATGTAGATATTCAAGTGGCTCTGTAGAATTTCTCTCACAGATTTTTAAATAAAGTATCCCATTAATGGAAATTTAAACAATTTTCTCTTCACTACCAACATAGTGAAATCTCATCTCAAATAAATAAATTTGCTTTCCTTTCATTTTTCTGAAGAAATTTCCAATTAACACTATTATTGAGATACAAACAAAAAACTCAAGAGTTAAATGTGATTTTTAAAGTTCCATAGGTACCTCATTTATAATGGCTAGCATTCAACAATTATACAATATTTTTTCATAAAGATAATAAATGATCCCTGAAAAATAAAATCCAATTCTAAGAACTGATATTTACGCAAATCTTAAGTAGAAATATTAAGATCCTATTAATAATAAGCACTCTAAATATTTATTAAAATATAACAAGAAAATGGGCTGTGTACTTTAGCAAGCTATCTCTGTGCTCAGTTAGAAAAGAACCATTTAAAAGTAAAGTCTTTTAAATTTTTTTTACAATACATAAAAATGGTCTAATAATTCTCAGTGACTAGATACTAATTATATAAAACCAATTCAAAAAAGTCATGAAAGATTATTTTAGAGGCATTTTTCCCCTTGCATTTTTGCTACTATGATATACACCTAAAGTGGCTAGGTAAACCAGATAGTCAGCCTGTTTCTATCCACAAAGCAACTGAATCATATTTGGAACTATTTCTCTTCATCAAATGTCAAGGCTAATACTATTGCAACTTTAAAAACCACACATACTGAAATTTAAAAGGGGGCTTCCCCCCAGATTTTCCTTATGCTTAATATGAGACCATAATCAAAACAGCCATTTGACTCAAATGAATTTTTAAATTTAAAACTTAAAAAACCAAAATTCACAGTGTTAATTTTACTTTCCAACTTTTTTACCATATGCACAAAAGTGCTGTAATTTTCAACCATACACTAAATGCTTATTTCAGATCATTTTATATGAAACAACTGCTGCTTTTCAATATAAGAGAGAAATCAGACTCCACACCTGTACTGAAATGGTGCTTGCTGAGTTTAGAAGAGAGGGAGGGATGGGGGTTGGTGGGGAGATAAAAGTGTGGAACCAGAGACCATGCTTCTAACCCTTGCTCTGCCACATACTAGCTCTTAAGCTACCTTGGTCAAATTATCTAGAACCACTACATTTACATCTCCAGATACTCTAAATAATGGTAGTAATACTATTTCATAAGTGGGAGTAGAGAATAATTTTAACCTAAGAAGCACACAGTATCTTCTCCAATGTCAATTTTCTTTTTTCCCCACAGGCCCAATTTTCTGCATATAGACATTAAACTCAGAACAACCACTGGAACATATTCAACAAATCTATGAAAGAGGTTTTGGTGTGTTGTTTTTATTAACCATAGTGTAGGAAGGTAAACTTGATAACCAACTAGTTTTTATTGAACATAGATAGTCATCATAAATAGAATTCAAAACAGTACACATAAGCTAAATGGCAAATAAAACTTTAAGAAGGGTCTTGTCTTTTAAAAGCTGTTTTAAAAATAATTATGATATTGTAATAGGTCACTAAGTGTCGGTAGAAACAAAGACCCAGAATCCCTCAGTGAATTCCCATCTCTATTGGAATAAGCCAATATCTTCTCAATGCTCACCTTGTACCCACTCCCTAGCACTCATAGCTCATTTGCTCCATAACCCTATATTACAATTTACACACTGAGCTATAGTCACACTGATCTCATTATTCCTCAAATTCTCTCCACCATATTTTTGCATAGTTTAGTCCCCTCATCTCCTTAGTATGCTCAAAATTCACATCTCCAGTATTACACACACGATTTTGCAACACCACTTCCACCACACACCAGCATTCCCAAACCCTTTCCTGAACACTTTGTTTTCACATATAACTTAATACCTTCTAAACACATTAAAAAAGATTATATACTTGTTATTGTCTTTTCCTATTAAAAATGTAACCCTCACCAGAGCAGGGATTACTGTTCAGTGATATGTGTATGTGCGTGTGTGTGTGTTTAACACAAACAATCTCCTAAGTGCCTTGAAGAGTGTCTAGCACATAATGAACATTTAATAAATAACCGATAAAATCAATCAAGGCCCTCCTTTACTTGTGGATGTGCAAAAAGTAAAGCAAGTTCTGAAAAGAGAACCTGGAACAGACTTACACATTTGGATTTATAAGTTCTGATTTCTGTAGAAAATATAAACTTAAATTTCAAAGTTCACACATTTATAAGAAGCCATTAAAAATACAGTAATTAATAACATTAACTACCTGTTAATTTGAATTTTGTTACTTAACACATTCACTATAATACTAAGGTTTTCCTCTGTTTAATGTAATTTCAAATGCAATTTTCAGTCATATCGCTAGATTTCATGTAATTTAAAAGATTTATTTAGATGTACCACAAATGGGGGAAATGGAGGCTAAGAGAAAATAGTTTTCAGTTCTGTAACAATCTTACAAATTTGAACCTGAAAACCTCCTTCAGCCTGAATTTCTTCTTCTATAAAAGTAGGGAGGAGCAAATGAAATGATTTTTGAGGCCATTTCAGGTCTTGAAATTCTGATGCTGGGTGTATAAAAACCTAACAGCTTACACAACCTACATACACATTTAATAAAAATTATTACAATCATAAAATTGTAAACTGGGTAGAATTTTAGAAATCATTATATCTGACCCTGCCCTATTACAAATGAGTAAAAAAAACCAATTGAGAAGTTTTGAACACTTTTTAGAAGATTATAATATCAAGGGGCTGGGGTTGTAGCTCACTCTTCCTACCATGTGTAAGGCACTGGGTTCAATACTCAGCAGCACCACTCTAAAATAAATAAAAGTATTCTGTCCATCTACCAAAAAAAAAAATCTTTTAAAAATAATATCATATGGTCTTGTTTGGGGGTTATTTTTGACACATATGATAGGATGAGTAAGCTGACTGAATAATTTTTTTCTTATAGAACATATTTCAATGTCCCATCATTTAAGTTTATTCTAGAATTGACACTAATATGTACTGTAGAAATGGGCTGCACTCCTCACATCAAAAATTTAAGATTAGCCCAAAAACTATCTAGACAGTTATAAGTTTATAATAAAATAAATTTTTATGGACCCATGTTGCATTTCTAAATTAACAATGGCATACCAAGACAATCCTAGTGATATGAAGGGAGTTCTGCCACAGTGTTCTAAATTAATGGTATCTTGTCACCGCCAGTATAATTACATGACTTATGGATAAGTTCCAAAACTACCTAATTGAATATTAACCAAAAAGACAAAAGCTTACAAGAAGCTCCAACCCAAGCTGAACTCTTTATCTGAATCACATTAATCCTGAAAACCTGAACAAGTGAAGAACATCACATGGATGATCTGGAGACTAGTATACTAAACTATACTACTGCACATTTCAATGCTCTTAGTATTTACCAGGGAATTGCATTTCATTATTTCAAGCTTTTTATACGCAACTGAATGCGAAGAGTTTTATTTACTGAAATTCCTGGTGGAACTCTGAACTTACATCGTACTATCCATCCAAACATTAACCTGTACTTCATAGGAAAGTTTTCTTACAAATCATAAAGTTTTATGAAACTTATCAAAGAACAGAACCCTGAATATGTGGCAAACTAGACCACTTATCCATACAGGACACCAAAATACTGAAAAGTTGGAATGTTAGGGCTAGAGTCGGTCAGCGAAAATAACGCACTAAAACCAAAGACACTGAGGCATTCCTTTAACACCGGCGCGCACATACACGCTCCTCAAAGAGGCCTTTATGTTCCCCATAAGCAAAAGGACAATATCATTTTTACTATTCATACAGTAACCTGCAAGGAATTCCACTCAAGCTCAGACTGTAAAATGCCAAACATCGCTTCTGAAAAACAAAGAGTGTGCAACAGAGTCAGATACGTAATTACCAAAGTAAACAATGTGATTATAAGGGTCTTTAAGCTTGGAAGACTTTTACCCCCCAAACGAAAAAGGGGAGTAACTTGATAAACTGTTTTTTAAAAATCACAAATGGTCCTTAACTGCTATAATAAAGCCATTACTCCTCCCACCCCAAGCAAATAAAATAGGTACTCCAAAGGCAGCAAGTCTTTTTTCCCTAACTCTATGAAATGAGAACAGGTTGCACTTCCGTACCCCCCTCCCCCAAGTTCAGTAGTCTCCCTTGTTTTCAGTAGCGAGGTAAATATAACCTCCACCAACTGGCCAGTAAAACTCTTCTTTCCCCCAAATCATGGGACGCATAGGGAAATGATGGAGAGAGGAAAAGGTCTGATACCCCTCCCCAAGCAGAACTGCCTGGGAGACTTGAGGGGTGCCAGAGCCCGGAGTGGAGGAGGGAAAGAAGCGCCACCAAAGTCTTGCCTTCTCCCGGGCCGGGCAGAGAGGGAAGCTCCGGCTCCGGAGCGGGAGGGAGGCTCCTCACCCGGGACCCAGGACCCCAGTCCCCAACCAGACACAATGGAGCCGGCGAGGGGGCCGGGAAGGGGCAGGGCCGTTGCCCCCTCCCCTCCCCCCCGCCCCAACGCCTCCCCCACCCGCGCCGAGCCCGGGCGAGAGGCACCGGGGCCGCTCCCCGCGCCCCAAACTCCCTGGGGCTCCCGACTAGGCCCGACTCCGCTCCGCCTCCTCGGCTCTCGCGTAGCGGCGGCGTCCGGGCGGGAAGGGGCGAAGGAGGAAGGGAGAGGCGGGGAGGAGAGCCCCCGCCCGGGAGCGGGACGGAGGGCCGCGGGCCGAGGCTCGGGGCTACGGGGTCGCCGCGGGGCTGGGGGCAGAGGGCAGCCGGGGCGGGGTGCGCGGCAGCGCCTGGCCCCAGCCGGCGGGGCGGGCGGGCGGCGGGCGGCCGCAGTGCCTCACCATGTTGGTGTCCTCCAGGCCTCTCCCCTCCTCCTCCGGCTCCGCAGCGAATGGACGGCGGCGGCGGCGGCGGCTCCTCTCACGGGCTCGCCGGGCTCCCGCTCATGCGCAGTGCGGAGCGGCCCCGGCGCGGCCCGAGGAGGCAGCCCCGGGCCTCAGGAGGCGGAGGGACGGGGGCGGGCGGCGGTGCGGAGCGCGGGGCTTCCCCGGGCGCGGGGGTCCCCGGGGCTGGGGGCGCGGGCGGGAGAGAAGGAGTGGCGGGCGGCGCACGCCCTCCGCGCGCCGGCATCCTCCCGCCACGCCTGCCGGTCTCCAGCGCGGCGGGGTGGGGGCGCCGAGGGACATCCCACCTCCGCTTCCTACGCCGCTCCTTCCGCCGTCGGACCGCGGCGGTCGGTTCTATACCGGCTCGAAAGGTGCGATGGCCATTAACTTGAGAAGCTGGGGGCGACTGAAAAGAATGAATGAAGCGCTTGATCCATCCCAAACCACCCCTCCCCATCAGTACAAAAAAAAAAAAAGTGGGGAGAAAGAAATAATGAAAACACTATGTTAGTGCCCCAACTCCCTGTTCCACTATCTGGACTGCATCAGTTCACCCGCGTGTATATGCCAGGGAAGATCTTAATCTGGCCCTGTGTGAATCCTAAAATCCTTTAGGATGGGACAGTTTCTTCCCAGACCTAAGGGCCAGGAAGACCTTTAGGATAGCCCTAGAGTTCTGGGGGGCGGGGGGGATTGGGCAATTGAGGCTCCGCGCATGAAGGCCTGCTGACTGCTTGCTCAAAATTGCCCCTCAGTTCAACCTTTCCAGGATAAGTTTTGGAAGAATTTACAGGACTTTTTTTTTTTTTTTTCCCCTGAGGGTAGATGTCACCAGGTGGACAGTCCAAATGTGACCTACCATGGGTTCTAAGTCAGCTGGGGCAGAAGAGCACCAGGATTGTGAGCTGGGGATCTAGTGAACAAATAAATGGTGCAAGGAGTACGAAAGACTCATTTGGAGTAGTCCCTATCCTTAAAAAAATGTCTGTTGGAGACAAGCCACCTTCCCATACAAAAGAAGGAAATAAAGGTAATATATAGCAAACCTACTCATAAAATCATATCTAAGACTTGAGGCAAGAGTTTATGTTTCATAACAAGACCAACTGGTGTAGACCTGTTGTCATCACCAAAATTGTCCTCCCCCCACCCTAACACAGGCATGTCCTTTCAGATCCCCCATATCTTAACAACTCTGAATTTCTTATCAAATCAAAAAAAATTTTTTTTAAAAAATTTGTGAGGGCCTCCTGGAACCAACCGTATATTGAGAGGCCCCTAGGCTCCACCAAGACAGACCTTTGGCCCCCGAAGACCATTCCTTCATTCATTCCACCAACATTTAGTATGTGCATACTAAAGTGGTAAACTTCTTGCTAATCCCTAGGAAGGCAATTCTACAAAGACAAGCTAGATTTGCCTCATACAGCAAGCCTGAAAAAGGACCCCATCCATGGGTGTTCCCCAGGAATTCATCTAACAACATAAAATATTAGGTTGACCTAAAACATTAACATCTAGGATCTTAACAAAGAGGATTCACTGTATCTCTTAGCCAGCTGTGCTCTACTTCATTGAAGTATAATAGCTTGTGGGTTTTGTCAAGCGGTGTTTTTTCCAAATTGCCCATGTCGAGGGATAGTTCTTAGCTTTCATTCTACTTGACCTCACTCCTACATTTTAAGGCTTCCTGTTTGAATTTCCATCATTTTTTCAGAACTCAATTTTCTACTTTCCTCCTTCCTCTGTGACCACTGTCCTTTACTGGATGTACTCTTTGCCTTTTCAATGTTCAGCTTTCCAGAATCATCCCCAAATATCTTCCTGTATACACACTGTGTCATGTTCTCACATTCCTACAGTGGTTAGTTCTACCTATAACTCAAGTAGCCTCATTTCCCCTACTTCCAGCTCCTAAGCAACATACCTAATACTAGTCATTCCACAGGCTCCCTCAGGCTCAACAAATTCAAAATCTTATCCCTGAACCCTCTTTCCTCTGGTATTTTTACCAGATCATCCAATTAAGAAATCTGAGAATCATCCACAACTGAACTCTTTCTGTCTCATCTGCCTTGATCTAAACTGTTAACCAAGTCTCATCAATTTCATCCCCTAAATAATTTCTAAATCTGCACCCTCCCTTCTATCCCTTAGCCAAGTCTTTATCATCTCTTTCCCTCTATTCTCATTTTACCAGCTAGCCTCTTACCTAATGTGGTCCCTACTCTTTTCCCACTGTATCAGAATTGTTTTTCAGTAATGCAAATCCTAATTTGTTTCTTAAATTCTCCTAGGAATATTTTAGCATAAGCCTCTTTGGCAAGGCATAGATTCTCTCTTCTTATCTGTCTATTCTTGCCATTCCCCACTACCTTCTACACAACTGCAGCTCATGTTTCAGTTTTAAATAGCCAAACCTACATACTTCTTGATATTTCCTTGCTTTCACTCATTCTGCTTTCCTTGGCATACTGGCTAACCCTGACAGAGTTTTCTATAAGTCATACACTGTTCTAAGTCCATCACACACTTGTAATTCTCAATTCCACCCTCTGAGCTATGCCTCGTTTTTATGCCCATTTTACAGAGGAAGAAACTGAAACAGAGATTCAATAACATGCCTAAATTTCCACAGCAAGTTAGTAGTAGAGCTGGAATTTAAATTCAAACAATCTGACTACAGTCTATTCTCTTAAGCACCACAATGTATTTCCTACCAAGACCTTAGTAATCAACTTAAAGACGATCTTCTCTGTGATTTTCTCCTGACTCATTTCTGGGCTCCAGCAGTTGGGCATGTTTCTCCTTCAGTGCTTCTATGACACCTTGTATATACTTCCATTACACTTATGACATCATATGATAATCATTTGCCTCCATGACCACCTCCCCTGCCAGACTCTGCACTGCTCCGGGGCAGAGACCTGATTGTATACCTATTTTGAGGTCCTGACCCATGTAACATATATATATGAGCTACAGAGTAGTAGTTGGATAAATAAAAGAAAGAAAGGTCTTATGACTATCTAGGGCTGAGAATATGGCCCAGTGGGAAAGTGCTTACCTAGCCTGAGCCAGACCCTGAGTTCAATCCCCAACACTGCAAATAAATAAACAAAAAGACTGTGCCTATATGGTTATTGTAATGGAATTTCTGTCCTTGGCAGATGTATATTGTACCATATGGTCAGATGGTGAAAGTAGTAGCAACTGTACCCATCACTGCACTTCCTAGCTACAGTACTGAATGTGAAATGGAGAATTATTACTCAATCATCATTGTGTGAGAGAAACATACTTGTTAAAATTGTCCTAGTTATTTTTAAAATGAAAAAGAGTCCTGAAGATAAAGCATACATTACAATGTTTGATTAACAAAAGGATATTCATTAACATGTTCTATTATTTTTTATGAGATTTCAAATATTTGGTTTAAGGTTTTGCATTTTTTCAAGTACAGAATTTCTAAAGATTATTTTTATAGTAACAATCTCAATACAATAATAAGAAATAAGATGGAAACTTCTCACTGAAATCTACTCTTTCTTCTCCTTTCTTTTTCTCTCCCCCCACACAAACACACACATACCCATACATAATCATTGTACACTTACAGTGACAAACTAATACAGAGTATTTGTAGATATGTGATATTTCAAAGTAAAACTTCTAAGTTGAAAATAATTATTGTTGCAAAAGCTTAAAAATTCACATTAGTAATATTCACTGATAAAATAGTTTTAGTTCTGTTTCAAGCAACAAATAAAACTGAGGATTCTATACTTTCAGAATCTGTCTTTAGCAGAAAGGAAGAGCAGAAGAAATCTGAAGAGACAGATTGCTGACATTTCTGATAGTTCATCTAACTAAAATTAAGCTGTAGGGTTAGGTATAATTCAAAGGCACTAGGGATGCATAGCCGCCAACCTCTCACACTTCACTTGGGTAGACTTAATTTTGTCCAATATTTACATTTACATTAATAGAGTCAGGCTTTCCTACTTATAAATATGTAAATGAGATTGGTCAATGGAACTTATTTTGGTTGGAGTAAAACATGGCATTTACATCTTATCAATCCAGCATTATAACTTCTTTTATTTTTTCATGCTGGAACTTATACATTCTAAGCATACACTCTACCACTGAGCTATCCCCTCAATCTCCAGAATTATAACAATTTCTCCTTCTTCTCCTTTTTCAGTGCTAGGAATCAAACCAGGACTTCGTGCATGCTAGACAAGTGCTGTACACTGAGCCAAATACTCAGCCCTACAACAATTTTTTAAAGATTTTTTTAGTTGTAGGTGGACACAATATCTTTGGTGTTTTTGTTGTTGTTGTTGTTGTTGTTTTTGTTGTTGTTGTTGTTTTAATGTGGTGCTGAGGATGGAACCCAGTGCTTCACATGTGCAAGGCAAGCACTCTACCACTGAGCCCCAGCCCCAGCCCCCCCACAACGATTTTTCAAAGGGTAAATCAGACAAAGTAGATCTCAGGGTCATAGACCCAAATTCATTCCCAAATAATCAGAGTGGGGGGGTTAAAATCAAAAGTTTTCGACTTTCCCCCTCCCCAAAAGAACATTACCAGTAAACTGATGGAATGACTGCTTAGGACTCTTCCTTCATGTTCTGAATCATTTGAAGAAGAATCCTTAATCAGTACAAAAGGAAAAACCTCAAGGACTGCGTAAAAAAACAAGATTCCAATGGGTCACCTTCTAAGAAAAAAAAAAAAAAGGAAATATTCACCAGAGCCAGTCTGTCACCTCAAGGTACATGTGGATCTGTTGATTTTAGCTGCTCCTCACTCATGGTAGAGGAATGGACTTGCCGTAACAGCTGGGACTTCAGGATCAGCAATGGGAAGCTATCTGAGACAATCACTGATGATGTCACAATGTTCCACTGTCCCACACTATCCATCCTAGAGCTTCCTGCTTGGCCCAGCTTGTCAGTCCCAGATGAAACCACACTCAGCCCAGGATAGCTTGTTTTGGTTGTAAAGAATAAGTTCACTGAAACCATACTGACTGAAACACCCAGAGAGCAGGGTAGATGATCCTTGCAGAATCCTGGGTATTTGGATACTTTTGGTACATGACCAAGGCATTTTCCACTGATGACAGAGGGATGCTGGTATTGAATCACTCCCTGCTTTCCTCTCTTTATTCAATAGGTGGTACTTAAGGCATAAAAATTTTTCTGGGATTTGGTATTTCGAAGCATAAAATGAAAAGATTAGAATTACAATAATTTTCCATCAAACACTGATTTTAATTGATCCCTTTCTAGTAGACTGCTATGAGCTTCCCTCACAGATCAGGAAAATATGGCCAGTTACTTTCATCCATTCATTCCAAGTATATAAAGTGTCTATGACAGCCCTGTCTGACAAATATAAGACAAGCCACAAATGTAGAGCAAATATTAAATTTTTAATTCTCTGATAGTGATATAAATAAGTAAAAACTGTTTGTTTTTGATATTTCATTTAATCCAAGATATCCAAAATATCAGCACTTTAACAGGTATTCAATGTAAATAATTATTGCAATATTTTACCCTTTTTTTTAAGTCTGAAATTTGATGAGTATTGTTATGGTTTGGATTTTTTTTTTTTTTTAATGATTTGGGTCTTAAATGTCTCCCAAGAGTTCATGCATTGAAGACTTGATCCCCAACTGATGGCATTATGGGGAGATAGTGGAACCTTTAAGAGGAGGGGCCTTGTGGAAGGAAGTTAGGTCATGGGGTCCTAACATGAAGGGCAAATTGGGACTCCAGCCCCCCACCCTCTCTCTCTGCTTCCTGACCACCAGAAGGTGAGCAGCTTTCCTGCCATATGTTTCTGCCATTATAGACTATCTCACCAAATGATTCTGGACTGAAACCTATGAAACTGTGATCCAATATAAGCATCTCCTTATAAGCTTATCTCCAATATAAGCTGACACAAATATTTTATACCTAAGGTACATCTTCATTTGGACAAGCCACATTTTAAGTTCTTGGTTGCCATATATGGTGGTGGCTCCTATTTTGGTCAGCACAGCCTAGGCAGTGGCTGGCCTGAAGTAAATGCTCAACAGATGGAAATTATAGTACTCTTACCTTCAATATCAATGAAAACCAAAGTAAACCTGAGATATTTATATGTAATCAATATTAGGCACAAAAATACTTAGCACTGGGGAAATTAATCTCCTTTGTTGGAAAGAAAATTTGGCAAGAGAGCAATGTCTTCTTCCTCTTCTTCTTCAACTAAGAGGTGCTTTACTACCAAGCAACATCACCAGCCCTTTCTATTTTTGTATTTTGAGACAAGAGCTCACCACATTGCCCAGGCTGGCCCTGAACTTGCAATCTTCCTGCCTTAGCCCCCTGAGTTCCTGGGATTACAGGCATGTGCCACTGTGCCCACTAAGAATTATTTTTTAAAAATAAATATCTTACCATGGCACCTGCCTATAATCCCAGCAGCTCAGAAAGCTGAGGCAGGAGAATTGCAAGTTCAAAGCCAGCCTCAGCAATTTAGAGAGACCCTGTCTTGAAATAAAAACTAAAAAGGGCTGGGAATGTGGCTCATGTGGTTAAACACTGCTGAGTTCAATTCCCAGTACAATAAATAAATAAATATCTCAGATCTGGGCTTGTAGCACAGGCCTGTAATCCCAATGACTCAGGAGGCTGAGGCAGGAGGGGCGAGAGTTCAAAGCCAGGCTCAGCAAAAGTTAAGCTCTAAACAACTCAATCAGTCCCTGTCTCTAAATAAAAATACAAAATAGGGCTGGGGATGTGGCTCAGTGGTGGAGCATTGGCTGAATTCAATCTGGTACCCCAAAAATAAAAATAAAAAATAAATATCTCTGGGATAATCATCTTCAGTGTACAAAACAAACTAGGAAAAACATCCATACAAATTTATAAATGTCTTCTAAGCACCCATAATTTGCCTGGCTCTGAAAAAG
Source organism: Ictidomys tridecemlineatus (assembly GCF_052094955.1). Classification (NCBI taxonomy): domain Eukaryota; kingdom Metazoa; phylum Chordata; class Mammalia; order Rodentia; family Sciuridae; genus Ictidomys; species Ictidomys tridecemlineatus. The sequence goes on from NC_135479.1 coordinate 126,658,910, forward strand.
TCATTCTTTTTAATGTGATTTCTGCACAAGGATTTTTCAATCAAAAAACAATACATGAAACAGTAAAATACATTTCCAAAGTACTTCAGGGCTATACGGTAAATAAATAAATAAATGTTATCTTCTCCATTTCCTTCAGAAAAAAATGTCATTTTCTCCATTTTGTTCTTTCTTCCTAAAGGAAAATGGAGAAATTTTAAAGAAATTTCTCTTTCCAAAGAAGTTACTTAGGACAGGTAAGGAAAGAAGAGTTTGGGGGAAAAGTTTTCTTTGCAAATATAAGATTTAAAAAATGTATCAGGGTCAGATTAGCCTATTACACCAGGAAAGAGAAAAAAATATGAAAATTACAGAATGTTTATATTATGACATGATCATTTTGAAGAGAGAGAAAGAAATTCAATGAAGAAATCAAAAGGTGAAGGCTGAATAGTTTAACAGGAGACCAGGGAGAATCCTTCAGGACATTGGTCAAGGAGACTCCTAGGTGAAGGTTTTTAAAGATAAAATGTGACACAGTAGCACTTAATTGACCAAAAGGAAACGAAAAGGCTAGGGTCACAAATGAGCACGATGAAACAAGATAATTAATTTTAGAAAATTTGAAGAGGTCCCTTGATTTGGTTGACATCCAGACCATAAATGGGACATGTAAGAAATGGATGTTGACTAGAGAGGAAGGAAGTACCAAGCCTCATGGTTAGGCCTGCTGGGTGAGCACTTGGGGAGGCGTTGAGTGCAATGAGCAGATCAGGTCTGGCTGGATAGAACAGCAGGCATGGGAGGGGTTGAGAGAGAGGAAGAGATTATTTTCAGTCTTGATCGATAGGATACAGCCCTGCAGAGTAACAGCATAGCTGTGGAATGTGTAAGAGAATACCTGGTTCAGTCTGTGCAAATGCGACAGGACTGCATACCTTGGGTGAAGTCTGTGGCACAGAGCCCAGGTTCTTAGTCTACCTCCCTTGAGCCAGGTGTTCTGTTTGGTTGTTGATTTTGTGCTTGAGAAGGGTCTAAGAATTAATTTCAATCCTTCAGATGGGGTATTTTTTCAAAAGAACTAATAAACTATTGATAATCATTTATGAAGTCAGTGTAGTTTTCAATGTTATCTCCTATATTACTTGAAGTTCAGATCCTTCTTTTTACATTTTTATTATTTTTATATATTACTTTTATATAACTTGGAAAGTGAGGTGTGACATCAACTTGGAACTTCTGAAATAGGCCTCTGGGTTATGTAAAAGAATATGGACTCAAAGTACATTCTAGTTTGGCCATACGACTGGGTAAATCACACCTACCTTCTTTAACACTCAATTCCCCTGACCTGGCAATAAAAGGAGAACTTTGGATTAAAATAAACTTTGGTTCCCTTCCAACTTGAAATATGAACTTTCCTCAAAATTCCAGGATGTATAATTGTTTTCATTAAGTCATCTATTTCGATATTTGTTGAACATATACCAGTTAGCCACAGTATGAAATGTTAGGACTATGGAGAAAGAACAAAACAGTCCTGACACCCCCGTCCAACCTTCTCAACCCAGGAACTCAGGATCAAGCAATGGGAATGTAGGGGAGGTAAAAAAGTGTGTCTGGGAAGGTTGTACAAGAACTGCCTCTGGGGAGCTCAGGAGACTATGAGCATAGTAGTGGCTGTGTTTTGTTACAGAATTTGGGCTTTGAGTGACCTGGATTTGTGCTTGAACCAGTCTATGCTATTTATTCCAAAGGTGACGATGGCACATTTCTCAACCTCTCTGAATCCTAGTGTCATCATTTGTAAATGCCTACCTTGTAGCATTGTGTGAAAAGTAAATAAGACAACTTGTATGCTAGTGGCAGACCCTAGACAACTTTGACAATTAATGGATGCTCATTTTAGAAGTGACATATAAATGGAGCTCCAAACAATGAACAATAGTGAGTCCCTAATGGAGGTGACTCAGTTTGGCTTTCAGAAAAGGAAAGTCATTTTAAATATTATACACCATGAACAGTTGAACAACTTAGAAATAAGCAAAAATTTCAGTTGCAAATTAGATGTCTCTTTAGCCAAGATGGTGGGGTATAGTTCAGTGGAAGAGTGCTTACTTACCATGCATGAAGTCTGTAGTTTGATTCCCAGAACCCCCCCCCAAAACAAAACAAAACAAAACAAAATCCCCTAGATGTCTTTTTTGCCCCAAAGCACCCTCAACTCAAGAACTGGTACTTAATAGACTAAAAAATAATCCAAATCTGCCACAATCATAGGAATTATTAAGGTTACACAATGGGACAACATTGGATAGATAATCAGTTCCCTTTAAACACCAGCCAACACAGATTATTCTGACAGTTGACTTGGTTCTAGCATCTGGAAACATTTTGACCACAACAGCCAACTTGATTGGTTACAAATATCTTCATACCACTATCACATTTCTTCTCTAAATCTTAAGGGGCCATGATAAGAAGTTATGATGATGATGATGATGGTCAATGACTACTTAGGAAACATATTTTTTTAACCTTTCCGGGATGCAAAATAGAGCAGGAGGCAATTTCTTTCTCTCCTATCTGTAGTTAATGGAACAATTTGACTCTGAGGCACTTAGGTCCTGACATGTCATCTGTCTCTGTTCATTCAGTGTCAATAGAGGACTATGGACAGATCCTCAGATGAGGCACTGATCAAATGATTGTCAAATCAGTAGATAAAATCTGCTTTAGCCTTTAATGATAACTTATGGAACTTGTTTCACAAAAGGAAAGAGAAGCATTTGAATAATTGCAGAAATTACAATAATGCAAATTATCCCTACATATGTCTGTAGAAGTAAGGCAGATGTTTCCATTCCATGAAGACACTATTTTCCTGATTCCAAACATCACATTCCCTCAAAAAAGACCTTAACAAAAAAAAAAATAGAACTACAGAGTAATATCCGTCTTAAACATAGATGCAAAAATACTTGAAAAGAAATTGACAGACAACTGGGGGTGTAGCTAGCAGTAAAGCACATGTGTGAGGCCCTGGATTCAATGCCCAGCAAAAATTCAAAAATTCAAAATAAATAAATAAATAAATAGAACATTTTAGAATGAGCACACACTGAGTTGAATAATGTACAAAAAGAATTATACACCATGATCAAATACCCAGGAATGCAAAATTGATTTTATAGTTAAAAACAATTAGCATAATGCATCACATTAATAGAATAAAAGACAAAAAGCTTACCATTTAATAGGTGAAGAAAAAAAAAAACCTTTAACAAATTCCAACATTCATTCATGGTAGCAATTCTCAACTAGCTAGAAATAAAGGGAATTCCTTACATCTGAAGAGCATCTACAAAAAAAAAAAAAAAAACTTCACACCTAATCCCAGCAGCTTGGGAGGCTAAAATAGGAGAATTGGGAGTTCAAAACAAACCTTAGCAATGGTGAGGTGCTAAGCAACTCAGTGAGACCTTGTCCTAAATAAAATACAAAATAGGGCTGCGGATGTGGCTCAGTGGTCAAGTGCCCCTGAGTTCAATTCCTGGAACCTCCCAAAAATTAAAAATAAAAATAAAAATAAACTTGCACCAATGTCCTACTTATTGGCAAAAGACTGAATGCTCTTCCCTAAAACAGAAACAAGGCAAAAATGTCTGGTATCACCACTTGTACTGTTCATTTTCCATTGCTGTAACAAAATACTCAAGCCTAGGTAACATATAAAGAAAAGAGAGTTATTAAACTTACAGGTTTGGAAGCTGAAATCCAAGTAGTATGCATAAGATTTGGTAAGGGTCCTTTTGGCTGCATCTTATCATGACAGATGGCATCATGGTAGGAGGATGTGTCAGACTGAAAGATCACATGGTGAGACAGGAAGCCAGAGAGATAGGGGAGGGGCCAGGCTTGCTTTTTATAATAATCCTTTCTTAAGAACCAACAGGGATCCCACAAGAGCTACATCAGTTCTTTCCAAAGGTAGTGCTACTAATGATCTAACCAACTCCCACTATTCAACATTGTATTGAGGTTCCAGCCAGCTCACTAAGGGGGGAAATGTTAAGGCATGCAGAAGAAAAAAGAAATAAAACTATCTTTATTCTCAGATTACTTTGCCCTATATGTAAAAAAAAGATGCCCCACCACTGGCTAAAACTGCTAGAACCAAAAAAAAAAAAAAAAAAAAAATTAGTTCAGCAAGGCCACTGAACACAAGATAAATATTTTAAAAATCAAATTGTAGTTCTATACACAAGCAACAAATAATATGAAATTAAGAGAACAACTTAGTTCACAATAGCATGAAACATAATAAAGTTCTTAGGGATAAATAAAAGAAATGCAAGATTTGTACATTGAAAATCATAAAACCTTGCTAAGAGAGATAAGGAAGGTCTAAGTTAAGGTTGGTCCATGTTCATGGATTAAAGAGAGCTGATATTGTTAAAATGGCAATTCTCATCAGGTATGGTGGCACACACCTATAATCGTAGCAGCTCAGGAGGCTGAGGCAGGAGGATTGTAAGTTCAAAGCCAGCTTAAGCAATTTAGCAAGGCTCTAAGCAACTCAGCAAGACCCTGTTTCTAGGGCTGGGGATATAGCTCCCTTGGTAGAGTGCTTGCCTCCCATGCATAAGACCCTTGGTTCAATCTCTAGCTACCCCCCACACCACACACACACACAAACACATACACACACACAAAAGACCCTCTTTCTAAAAAAAGTAAAGTAAAAAATGGGATGTGGTGTGGTTAAGCATCAGTGTGTTCAATGCCTGGTACCAAAAAAAAAAAAAAAAAAAGATTAATTTACCCCAAATTAATGTATAGGTTCAAAGTAATCTCTATCAAAATATCAACAGATTTTGCAGAAATTAAGGAGTTTATCCTAAAATTTATATGGAAATTCAAAGGACTTAAAAAGAATAACAAAGTCAGAGGACTTGTATTTCCTTTCAAACTGTAGGAAAGCTATGGAAATCCAGATACTGTAGTCCTCGCATAGACAGACATACATTAATTGCACACAGAGAAAACCAGAAATAAACCCTTGTATGTATGGTTAGTTGATTTTTTTTTTTCCTTTTTTGCAGTTCGGGGATTGAACCCAGAGCTTTACACTTGCTAAATAAATGCTCTACCACTGAGCTATGTCCCAAGACCTAACTGATTTTTAATCAAGGTAACAAAGCAACTCAATGGGAGGAACAGTCTATTCAATAAATGGTGTTGAAACACATGGATATCTTATTTAAAAAATGAATTTATAGTTCACTTTGTACCATTTAAAAAAAAAACAAAAAGCCAAAAACTAAAATTTGGATCACAAACCAAAATGTAAGAGCTAAAATTGTAGAAAGCATTGGAAAAAATATTCATCACCTTGAGTTAGTCCAGGAGTCCTTGAACATGATCCCCAAACACAACCCAAAACAGAAAAAAATGATAGACTGGACTTTATCAAAATTTAAATTTTTATACTTTCGGGGCTGGGGATGTGGCTCAAGCGGTAGCACGCTCACCTGGCATGCGTGCGGCCCAGGTTCGATCCTCAGCACCACATACAAACAAAGATGTTGTGTCTGTCAAAAAAAAACTAAAAAATAAATATTAAAATTCTCTCTCTCTCTCTCTCTCTCTCTCTCTCTCTCTCTCTCTCTCTCCCCCTCTCACTCTATCTTTAAAATAAATAAATAAATAAATAAATTTTTATACTTACAAAGACATTAAGAAAATGAAAAGACAAGTCACAGACTGCAGAAAAATATGTGCAAATCACAAACCTAATAAAGGTCTTTTTTAAATTTATTTTTAAATTTTTTATTGATTTTTTAAAATAAATGACAGTAGAATGCATTACATTTCTTATTATACATATAGAGCACAATTTTTCATATCTCTGGTTGTATATAAACTATGTTCACACCAATTCATGTCTTCATACTTCGGGTAATGATGTCCATCACATTCCAACATCCTTGCTAACCCTCTCTGCCCTATCTAGAGTTTGTCTATTCCTCCCATGCTCCCCCTCCATACCCCACTATGAGTCAGCCTCCTTATATCAGAGAAAACATTCAGCATTTGTTTTTTGGGGATTGGATAGCACTTAGCATTATCTTCTTCAAAGCCATCCATTTACCTGCAAATGCCATGATTTTATTCTCTTTTATGCTGAGTAAAATTCCATTGGGTATATGTACCACATTTTTTTTATCTATTCATCTACTGAAGGGCATCTAGGTTGACTCCACAGTTTAGCTATTGTGAATTGTGCTGCTATAAACATTGATGTGGCTGTGTCCCTGTAGTATGCTGTTTTTAAGTCCTTTGGGTATAGACCAAGGAGAGGGACAGCTGGGTCAAATGGTGATTCCATTCCCAGTTTTCCAAGGAATCTCCATACTGCTTTCCATATTGGATGCACCAACTTGCAGTCCCACCAGCAATGTATGAGTGTGCCTTTTTCCCCACATCCTCGCCAACACTTATTGTTGTTTGTCTTCATAATAGCTGCCATTCTGACTGGAGTGAGATGGTATCTTACAGTAGTTTTGATTTGCATTTCTCTAACTGCTAGGGATGATAAACATTTTTTCATATATTTGTTGATTGATTGTATATCCTCTTCTGAGAAGTGTCTGTTCAGGTCCTTGGCCCATTTATTGATTGAGTTATTCGTTTTCCTGATAAAGGTCTTATATTCAGAGTATAAAAAGAAATTTACAAATCAATAAGACAAGAAACTTAATTTTTTTTTTTTTTTTGTATTAGGGATTGAACCCAGAGGTGCTTAACTGCTGAGCCACGCCTATGGTCCTTTTATTTTTTATTTTGAGACACGATCTTGCTAAGTTGCTGAGGCTGGTCTTGAACTTGAGATCCTCTTGCCTCTGGGATTATGGGTATGTACCATTGCACCCAGAAAACAATTTTTAAATGGATGAAAGATTTGAATGGCCATTTCACCAAGAAATATCTGAATTTTTTTATACCTTTATTTTGTTTATTTATGTTTATGTGGTGCTGAGGATGGAACCCAGTGCCTCACACATACGAGGCAAGCACTCTACTACTGAGGTACAACCCCAGCCCCAATAAAGATCTATTAGTGTCTAATAAATTTATGAAAAAATGTTCATAATTAGTCATTAGGGAAATGTAAAATAAAGCCATAGTGAGATAATACTACATAGCCACCAGAAAGCTATATTTAAATTTTGGGCCTTTCCAAGTTTTGACAAGCAGACAGTGAAACCAGAACCCTCATGCATTGTTGGTAGAATTTAAAATAGAAATTGTTTTGAAAAAGTTTCGCAGTTTCTTAAAAACTTAAACTTACCATACCACCCAACAATACCAAGATTAGGTATTTGGGTGGGTCATGGTGGCTCACACCTGTAATCCCAATGGCTCCAAAGCCTGAAGCAGAGTGATAATGAGTTCAAAGCCAGCCTCAGCAATTTAGTGAGGTCCTAAGCAACTCAGCAAGACCCTGTCTCCAAATAAAATATAAAAAGGGTCTGGGAATGTGGCTCAGTGGTTAAGCACCCCTGGGTTCAATCTCTGGTATTAAAAAATGAAATAGAGGGGCTAGGGATGTGCTCAAGCAGTAGCACACTCAACTGGCATGCGTGCGGCCCAGGTTCAATCCTCAGCACCACATACAAACAAAGTTGTTGTGTCCGCCGAAAACTAGAAAATAAATATTAAAAAAAAAATTCTCTCTTAAAAAAAATGAAATAGAAAAAACAATACTAGGTACCAGATATTTACTCCAAAAATGAAAGATATGTGTAAGAATGTTCATAGCAGCATTGTGCATAATAGACAAAAACTGGAAAATATTCATATGTTTATCAATTGGTGAATGGACTAAAAAAAGATGGTATACTTACACAATGGAATATTAGTCAGCAATTAAAAGGTGATATAATATGGTTCCTTTTCCCCTTTTGCTTAAAAATTAGAGTCTCCCTGGGCAGAAAACAAGCTAGGAAAGTGAGCTACTGGCTTCTAAGTGGGGTGGAAGCACCTTAATATAAAAAATTCTTCAGACACAGAAAGGATTTTCAATTGCTTTTATTGGGTATTGCAAAACATAAGAAATATCCACTGATATCTTCCTTTTTAAGACACCGAAATGGGTTACAAATTTGGGATTTTGATGTAATTAAAATTTTCTAGGCTTAAAAGATGACTGAGAGAAAAGTATCAATGTTAAGGGCAAGGTAAGCATTGTGTGCAGTCCTGTCTTTTTCCCAAAAAACACAAAAGCAAGATTTGTACACTGAATCCTAGCCACAAAATTTCTACTCCAACCTCCCGGATCACTTTGTCACACCACTCAACTGATGTTCTGGGCTCTAAAGCCAAGCCTCAACTCTCTCTTTACCATTGAGGTCTCAATCAGCTTCACTCACCATGTCTGGCTCAAAAATAATTCCAGTGGTCACTTCCGGTCTATATCATCCAAACTCTTTAGCTTGAGCTTTAGGAACTCCATTCTCTGAACACAACCTGTGATGACTTGGAATGCATCTGAGCTACATTTCCCTAGACTCCCTTTCTTGTATGTTTCCTACTAGGGTGGGCCATAAGGAAGATTTGGGGCAACTTGGAGGCAAAAGGGAAGCAACAGCCACTGGAGATCATAAGCATTTTGGCTGACCTGCTGACTCATCTCAATGGATAAAACAGTGGGCAAGCCTGGCTTCTGTCCTTTGCCCTATATCCTCCTTCAGCTTCTCCAGCTCCCAGGACAGGTTTTGTGTTCAACCTTGTGGCAAGGGGCCCTAACTTCTACAGAATAGTGTACACAACAGCGTCAGAGGTGACAAGAACTGACATGATGGCATTTAGTCCATACTTTCAAAGTTCCAGTTGTTGCTTGGGTTCCAGCCTGCTCTGGATCTTCTCCATTTCCCATTCATTGTTACAGTTTGCATGTGGACTTCAAGCTCTGACTTTAGACATGGACTGACTTTAGACAGTCTTACAAAGCTTAATCGGCTCCCGGCTCCCGCAATTGATTGCTTAAGGTCAATTCTCAATATATATAATTTCTTCGTGGTTCTGCTTCTCTCTCAGGAACATCATATTCCCATCTCCCATCTTTACTTTCCACAAGCCTCCTCCTCTTTCAACATTCAGCTCCTCCATGAAGCTGTCCCAGCTCCTAGAGTCAGAAGTGTGACCCCTTCAGTTGTGCAGCCCCAACTCCTAGTGCTAGAGGTAAGCCCCTGTCCATATTTGTGCAGACCCAATTCCTAGAGATAGAGGTGAGCCCCAGCTCCCAGAGCCAGAGGTGAGCACTGTTCCCCCTTCCCTTCAGCCCCCCATCCCAAGGGCTAGGACCATGTGTTGTACATTTTTAGGGCTTCCAGAGTATTAGTTGAACAGAACTGAATATCCAAGAGGGAAAAAGAAGGTTGGCAGGGAGCTGAGGAGCTTCAAAAAAGCTATCTACTTGACAGAAAATTTAAAATGGCAGTAAGTATTCACCCTAAAATTTAACTACTAGTTCATGCACTTTTATGCATATCCCTGATAATGAGAAGGGTCAATATCTACATTGTTTTATATACCCATGTCCTTTTATGGGCACCTTGAGCCTATAATTTAATTGGTAGAGCTATACCCCAACTGTATATAAACATAGCAATATAAAAGTTTTCCAGAAATTGTTTAGATGAAGGATAAAGCTTTTTACTGCCAACAAGTTGAAATTCTTTCCTTTTAAGTGGGATTATCTCAGTTCAGGGTGGTAATACATATTACCAAGCTCATTTTCAACTATATGTGGTTTTTGATTATGAGAGAGGGAGACAGGAAGAGAGAACATCTTAAAAAGGATATGTGGCTTGTTAAACCCACAAAGTTAATTCTAACACCAGAGTCCCTTTTGATAGAAATAATTGAAAAGGATCTAGAGGAGTGAAGAAGTTGGGAACTTCTAAGTATTAATAGATATTAGAAACTGAACCTTTTTAGGCAGGCACAGTGGCACATGCTGGTAATTTCAGTGACTCAGGAGGATTTCAAGTTTGAGGCCAGCCTCAGCAACTTAGTGAGACCCTGTCTCAAAATAAAACTAAAAAGGGTTGGGGATATAGTTCAGTGGTAAAACTTTCCTTAGTTAAATTCCCAGTTCTAAAAAAATAAGAAAGGGAGAGAGAGATAGAGATAGAGATAGAGAGAAAGAAAGAAAGATACTGAGAAGAAAGAAACTGAATCTTCAAAGTATTAAAATTTTACTTCTTTCACATGGTGTATAATGTAAAACCAGAATCAAATAATGGTAGCACCAGATTATTTATTAACGACAATGATTTGAATAATTAGTAATGTAATGAGGTGTGTAGGTCAGCTTTTTGATGCTGTGATCAAAATGCAAGTGTGGAAGAGGAAAGATTTCTTTTGGTTCATGGTTTCAAAGTTTTAGTCCATGGTCAGCTGAATCCAACACAAAAACATCAGGTGGAAGAGGATGGCAGAACAAAGCTGCACAGCTCATGGCAGCTGGGAAGCAAGAAACATATGAAAGGGAGAAGGTAAGGGACTAGGGACAAGATAGTAGTCACCAAGGGTAGGTTCCCAGTGACCTACTTCTTCCAACAATGCCCCCACTTGCCTGTAGTCTCCACCACCTCCCAGGAATCCATTCAAATCATTAATCCATCAAATGGATTAATCCACTGAAGAGGTTAAACATTCATGATCCAATCACTTTCTAAAAGCTCCATGTGATATTGCTGTATTGGGGACGAAGGTTTCAAGACATGAGCTTTTGGGGAACATTCCAGATCCAAACCATAATGTGAGGTAAACCAAAAACAAACAGTTTCAACAAAGAAGGACTACAACTAGGGAAATGGTTTGGGAGAGTATTTCAGGTTTATATGATCAATTTCAGTGCTTAAATTCTTTTCAAAATTCAAACCAACTTAAAACAAAAAGGAGTCACTTTCACCTTACTTGAAAAACTACAAAAAACTGATCTTTCATATTCTTTTATTTTGTCATTTTTCCATTTGTTTTGTTGGAAATTTTTCTAAAAGCTAATTTTTTAGTTGTAAATGGACACAATACCTTTATTGTATTTATTTATTTTTAATTCAGTGCTGAGGATCGAACCCACTTCCTCACACGTGCTAGGCAAGCGCTCCACCACTGATCTACAATCCCAGCCCTGTTTGAAAGTTTTTGTTGTTCTAGTTATATAGTCTATTGATTAATTCAACCCATTGCCAAGAAGGCAGGAATTGGGGCACTGCCAGATGTTGCTGCTTCTAGCTGTTGGAATATATAAGCTAAGAAGTCAACTGGTTTCCACGTAGTGCTTTCAATTTGCACTTAGAATAAATAAACTCATCCAAGAGAATTCAGCATTCCACTGGCCCTAAAGAAACTCATAAAATGAGCCATTTCTGTTTTATTCCCCCCAAAAGCACAGGCAGGAGTGAAGTCAAGTGAGACAGTATCTCACTAAACAAAACTTATTGTTGACATTTCCCTTCCAGGGACACACACAGGCCAGATACTGAGACCTGACAGCAGGACCCACTTAGAGGCAGGCTGGCTGGGGAACTGAAGGATGTTTCAAGGGGTGTGTGGTGAATCCTGAGGCTCCAGTAATATTTAGTGTTTTGATTTCACAATTGAAAATAGACTAAGCCGGGGGCAGTAGTGTACCCTGTAATAATCCCAGCTGCTCAGGAGGCTGAGACAGGAGGATTTAGAGTTCAAATCTAGCCTCAGCCAATAGCAAGGTGCTAAGCAACTCAGTGAGACCCTGTCTTAAAATAAAAAATAGGTCTGGAGATGTGGCCCAGTGACTGAGTGCCCATGAGTTCAATTCCTGGTACCCCACACACACACAAAAAAAAAAAAAAAAAGAAAAGAAAAGAAAATTATCTAAATAAAGTATAATACTGTTTTATGTTAAAAGTTTTCAAATAGATACAAAGGTAGACCTAATGACATAATTAACTCCTATCACCCATCACCCAACTTCAACAACTATCAACTCAAAGGCCAGTCTTTTCTATATCCCACTCATTGCCAAGATACATATAATTTTGATGCAAATTCCTACTATCATAATGCTTCATTTGTAAGTATTTCAGGATACATTTGTAGAAGAAGGTTTCATAGTAAAGGTAATTAAATTTATAATAGACTAACTTTTGTAATTTTCACAACTCAGAAAAAAAAAAACCAGTCCACGTGATCAGATTTTTGGTACAGAGAATAGGGACAGTGTAGATCCTAAATTTCTTGAATTAAATTGCAATAAAAATGGCATATATAATATAATTAGTTAATTGCAAACCTTAAAGGCCTACTAAAACTCTTTTTTGACAGTTATTATAATTTTTGAGTACTTGAGAAATGGGTTCTACAAAGAGTAACCTACTCTGTTTATTTATTTTTATGTGGGGCTGAGGATCAAACCCAGGGCCTTACACGTACTAAGCAAACGCTCTACCACTGAGCCACAACCTTAGCCTCACAGTTTTGGCACAATATGCAGAGACAGACAGACATACATACACACACACACACACACACACACACACACACACACAGAATAAAAAAGAAAAAAAAAGTAAGAGTACATCCCCAGTAAAAGAAAACTGCATACTATGAATCTTTTTTTTTTTTTTTTTTTTTTTTGATACCAGGGCTTGAACCCAAGGGTGCTTAACCCCTGAGCCACATTTTCAGGCACCGCCTGCCCCCCACACCTTATTTTTCTTTTGGGTGGTACCGGTCATTGAACTCAGGAGTACTTGGCCACTAAAACACATCCCCAGCCCTACTTTGAATTTTATTTAGAGATAGGGTCTCACTGAGTTGCTTAGCGCCTGGCTTTTGCAGAGGCTGGCATTGAACTCACAATCCTCCTGCCTCAGCCTCCCGAGCAGCAGAGTGTACCATGATGGCCAGTCATTATGAATCTTTTTTTTTTTTTAAGAGAGAGAGAGAATTTTTTAATATTTATTTTTTAGTTTTCAGTGGACACAGCATCTTTATTTTATTTTTATGTGGTGCTGAGGATCAAACCCAGCACCTCGCGCATGTCAGGCAAGCGCGATACAGCTTGAGCCACATCCTCAGCCCTCCATTATGAATCTTAATATAAAAATTAAAAGGATTATCTTGGATCAAATCAAGATAAATAATTTTTAATATCTACATGTGAAGGATGTTTCTTTTAGTACCAGTTCCCTAACCTGTTTCTTTGTCCTCTTTTTACCGAATTCTACTTCTTTTTTCAGAGTATAAAAATGAAATACATGGATTTGTAAAAAAAAAAAAAAAAAAAAAATGCATCCTTGGGCATATGACCCCAATATGAAAAAGAAAACCAGGTACACCACAATGTAATACTTAAGAATAAAAAATGGTATTATAAATAATAATATATCCATTTACTGAGAAGAGCAAAGGAATAGTTATACTGCTTTTCTGTTATTTATGTATTTATTTTTTTTATTGGGGATTGAGTAAAAATGAGGTGCTTTATCACTGAGCTACATCCACAGCTCTTTTTATATTTTATTTTGAGACAGGATCTTACTAAGCTGCTAAATTGCTGAGGCTTGCTTTGAAAATGTGATCCTCCAGCCCAGCCTCCTGAGCTGACAGGCATGTGCCACTGTACCTGGATTGTTTTTTTAAATTAGGTTTTCTTTCTTTCTTCTTTTTTTTTTTTTTTTTCTTTTTTGGTACTGGAGATTAAACCCAGGTGCATGCTAAACATTAGCTCTACCGTGGGGCTTGGAATGTAGCTTAGTGGTAAATCACATACATACTCAAGGCCTGGGTTCGATCCTCGGCATCTTCTTCACAAATCATAAAGACCATGTAGCAACACAAAACATGTTTATGATATTTTGGTAAAAATCAAGATGAAATTTATGAATGCTATGATTTTAAGTATGTAAAAGAATGCCTATAAATAGAAGGGAAATACGTTTATGTCAGTGTTGTAAAATCATGCATATTGTAAAAAATATAAAGCAAATAATTACTAATTTGTTTTTTTTGTTTTTTTTTTTTTTTTTGTGGTGCTGGGGATTGAACGTGGTGCTGGGAATTGAACCCAGTGTATGCAAGGCAGGCACTCCATCAAGTGAGCTATATCCCCAGCCCTTGCCACCAATTTGCTTTGTATTTCCTCTTTAACATCATGTAATTATAAGTTTAAAAAATTTAAAGGTAAAATAATAGAACTTTGGTTAAGGATATTAAATTTAATTTTTTTTCTTTTTGAAGTCTGTATCTAGTAACATACATACATATATACATACATATACATATGTATGTGTATATACATATATAAATATATAATAGTAGTAATTAAAGAATAAGATTAATTTGTTTAAAAAAATGGTAAAGCTGGGCATGGTGTTATACACCTGTAATCCAAGCAACTCAGGAATCTGAGGCAGAAAGATCATAAGTTCAGTCTCAGCAATTTAGCAAGACCCTGTCTCCAAAAAAAAAAAAAAAAAAAAAGAAAGGACAGTTCAGTGGGGGTAAATTGAACCTGGGTTCAATCCCTAGTACCAAAACAAATAAATAGATAAATAAAGTGAAAATGTAAGTATTTACTTCTCTTTTGTCTTAAATATTAAATGATAGTACAATAATATTTAATAACATAATATACCTTATACATTTAGGTCTTTTTTATAAATTTTAAATATATATATATATATATATATATATAGTTGTAGGTGGACATAATACCTTTATTTTATTTTTATGTGGTGTTGAGAATTGAACCCAGTGCCTCATGCATGCTAGGCAAGCACTCTAATGCTGAGCCATAACCCGAACCCCACGTTTAGGCCTTTAATACATATTGGCTGAACAGATTTAAAATCACTCATTCTTTTGCTCATTTATTTAACACATATTTTTTATATGCCTTTATTTGTTTATTTTTATGTGGTGCTGAGGATTGAACCCCATGCCTCACAGACATGCTAGGCAAGTATTCTGCCACTGAGCCACAACCTCAGGTCTAACACATATTTATTGAAGACCTATTTCACCCAATGAAAAGGTACTTTTCCTCACTTAGAAAAGGGCCAAATGATTTTTTTAAATCACAAAAGATAACGAGTATCCATGAATATACAAGAAATAATCTGTACAGTTTAACAAGTTGCTGTCAAATGACCCCCTAGGGTAACCACCTACTCAGCCAGGTCAAGAAATAGAATGTCACCAGCCCAAGAGCACTGACACTTCTGGTCCTGATCTTGACCCCTGCTATGCCCCCCTGGCCACCAGAATACGGCCCTATACTCTGAAAGCTCCATAACCCAGCCATTTGATTTTTTTTTTCTGTTGTTTTGGTTTTGGGTACTGGGGGTTGAACCCAGGGGTGCTTAACCACTGAGCCACATCTGCAGTCCTTTTTTTAATATTTTATTAGAGACAGGGTCTCATTTAGTTGCTAAGTGCCTTGCTAAATTGCTGAGACTGGGGCTGGGGTTGTGGCTCAAGAGGTAGAGCACTCGCCTAGCATGCACTGGGTTTGATCCTCTGCACCACATAAAAGTAAAATAACTATTTAAAAATAAAATAAAGATATTGTGTCCACCTATAGCTAAAAAAAAATATATAAAAAATGAGTAAATTGCTGAGACTGGCTTTGAACCCCTCCCCCCCTTTTCCTGCCTCAGCCTCCTGAGCTGCTGGGATTACAGATGTGCACCATTGCACCTGGCTTGATTTTTGTAAAATTAAGATCTCTTTTCACTTTTGTAACTAGTTTTGTACTCATAATTTCACATTTTCTTTCTTTGTGTATGTGCATGTGTGTGTGTATGTGCATGTGCTGGGGAGTGAACCTATATTGCCCATTCTAAACATGCCCCCTACTACTGGACTATATTCCTTGTCCTGACATCTGCATTTTCCCCAGCACATGGGTGTTCTACTGCTGAATCACACCTCCAATCCTTTTTTGATTTTTTATTTTGAGACAGGGTCTCGCTGAATTGACCAGGCTGGCCTCAAACTTGCCATCCTCCTGCCTTGGCCTTTTTGTAGCTGGGATTAGGGGCAAGGGCCACCAATGCCTTGCCACCCTGATGATATTTTCTTATATACAGTTCCCCCCAAATCGTATTTGCCTCAGGACCCACAAAACCTGGATCTGTCCTTAGAACCACTCTTCTGACTATTAGGTATTCTTTGCTTCCACACAGATGGCACAATATGAAAATGTCCATTTCCCAACAAAAAATGTTCCCGTTATTTCAATGAGCGCTAACACTTGGCTGCTCAGGGAACTACTTTGAGAGAAGAACTGTCTGGCCTTTCACTGTTCGGATTTCACCGCAGGCCCTCAGAACTGGAAATGTGCACCTCAGCTAGGTTAGCTTCTTTGTGAGACAATGACCCAGGAAGGGAGAGCCAGGCAGCCCATTCATCTCCCCGGCCTGTCCTCCAAGGTAGAGTTGCTAACTGAAAACCAGCTTGGTTAGGAATATAGAATATCTACATTGAATCTGAGCCATTTGCCAAAATTGAAAAACCAAGAGATTTCATGCAAGAAGTTGGAAGCCACGACCACCCTGGGCCCGACCTGACCCAGCCTGAGGGGCCAGGAATGGAGGAGCAGCTGATTTCCCAGGCCTGCAGGTCCCAGGGGCCCTGGCCAAACTTCCCCCTCCACCCCAAGTTACTTCACCTACTGGTGTTATCAGTGTGCTTGGTCCCTTTAGGGTTTCTCATCTGCAATCTTGTTCTGACCTTTTATCTTATGCTAATACTTTAAAGCTTAAGCTGACAAGGTACAAGCCCCCCCAGTACCAAACACTCCAAGATGACTTTCTTGCCAATATTTCCAGAACCATTTACAATGGTACTAGCAAGTCCTCTTCCCAAAAGAAATTAAATTACGCAAATGTACCTAAAACAAATAAAATTAGTAATGTGCTTGTCAACTGAAATAACTTACTGCCAGAAGCAGGAAGAAGGAATTAAGCTAACCACAGAGCTGCAGTTGTTGAATAGTAGTACAGCTCACCAGGAGGCCTTGCAAAAACAAGTTGCTGAGCTCCAGCCCCAGAGATGCTTTTTTTTGTAGGTGTAGGGTGGGGCCGAAGTTTTACATTTCTAACAAGTTCCCAGGCTGCCAATGCTGCACTCAAATGGGGTCCACGGGCTGGCAGCCTGGCAGCTTGTTTGAAATAGAGAATCTCTTAGCCCTTCTCTTGCCCAGTGGAATCAGGTCAGGCAAGTGGTTTGTGGGGACATTGCGTTTGAGATGCACTGGACTAACTCCTTATTCCCAAACCTTCCTGGTAAAAATGACTTGGGGCATTTGTTAAATACACCGATGCCAGACCTCTCTCTTAGCAATTCTAATTCAGAAATTTGCTTTTGGCAAGCACTCCAGGAGATTCTTGTCATCAGGGAATTTTAGCAAAAACAGGCTAATGATAGAATTTATAAACCTAAAGAAAAAATATGTTCATAAAATGGAGATGAGCCCTGGGTCGCTGGCACACATCTGTAATCCCAGTGGCTAGGGAGGCTGAGACAGGAGGATCAAAGCCAGCCTCAGAAAAAGCCAGGTACTAAGCAACTCCGTGAGATACTGTTTCTAAATAAAATACCAAAAGGGCTGGGATGTGGCTCAGTGGAGTGCTCCTGAGTTCAATCCCTGGTACCCCCCCTCCCAATTGAGGTGGAGCCAGATGGGCGACAGGGAAACAAATTTAGGAGGGATGCCAGTTTGAATTATAATTAACATAAAGCCTGCTTTCAATAATGAAAAAAAAAACACAATACTTTTATGATATAGTTGGTAATGATAAAAGGATAATTGGGTTCAAGAAGGTCAAGTCCCAAGTTATGTTCCATAGGTGGATTTTTGTTGTGGAGGAGGGTTGGTTTGAGAATGAAAATTCTTTTCTTTTTTGGGGAGGGGGAGCAGTGCTGATGGCTGATCCCAGGGCCTCCCGCCTGCTAAACATGTGCTCTCCCAAAGAACTACACCCCAGTCCTTTGAGAATTATTTCTAACCTAATTGAAAGGTTTAGCAAAATGACACTGAGGGGTGATATGTTCAGAGAATGGAATTAGCCACTCGTAGTGGGGAGGGAATTCACATCTACCCTATGATTTGGAGGTTCCAGAATGGAGTGAGGGAGCCCACACTGTACTTGGAACTCACCACAGGAGACTGTTTGAGGCACTGAGGTATTTCAATTCCCTGGGGATCCAGCAGATGGGAAACAAATGTCAGGTGGCAGGGTAATCTTGCATATCTGGGCTGTTGTCTACTGAAGGCTCAGTAGATAACCCAGTGGGCCAATGAAAAACCAGTCTCTACCTCAGAGCAAAGCCTGTCCAAGGAAGGGGGCGTGACCTTTGTCCTTGGAAAGACCCACAGAGCACTCCTAGGCACATACCCACCCTGCTGAGTTGTTTATCTACAAATAACAGGAGAGATCAGCTGCGCCAGGTGTCCCTGGCTCAGTCAGGCTAGGTGGGGACCCATAGCAACCCCCTAGCAGCCACCAATCAGCATGAGACCAGGAAAATATCTGGGATGCCAGATGACCCTCCCAGTAGTTTTATGGTGGTTGACAACATGTTGGGAAACCATGTAGTTCAGCACGTACACCCCTCATGGCCTAAACCTATCAGTTCAAACAAATCCTCCTCTTGTTCTAGCCAATCACTCTTACCCAACTTGTTCCCGCCAGTGAATGTGCTAATCATGTTTTAGAATTGTTTTATGATTTTTCCCGTGGTGTGTGATGATTTGCTAAGAGATGCTATGATGTATGTGAAGTCCCTGCCTTCCCCAAAGAGAGTATAAAACTGCTGCAAACCCTGGGCTCGGGGCCTCTCAGCGTCACTAGTTGCTGTGTGCGCTCGGAGGACCGAGCTAGCTCCCAAACACCTCTTTGCTGCTTACATCAATCTTGGTCTCTGGTGATCTTTTGGGGGTCCTGAATTTGAGCATAACACCAGAAGGAATGGGGTCTCCAGGGTTATTCTCCGGGGATGGGGGAGGTTGGTCAAGACTGCTTTCTCCCAGCCTAGGGTTTGAGCACCCTGGGCAGGGCTTCCTGGAATGTCCTGTTCTACTCAGGATATGGTGGGGAAGAACTACTAACCCCAAGAATGCAGCACCCTGGGATGCCCTCAGGGAACAGTTTGCATTATCTGGAAAGAACCAATGGCCCAAGGCTGCCTGCAGAGGGAGCGTAGATCAAAACTTTTGGGGACCCCTTTTCTCCTCACCTCTCACACACAGTTTCAATCACTGGTGTCCTTTCTTCCTGAGAATTTTGAAGCTTAGTGTGAATACCTGGGAGTGCCTTTTTTTTTTTTTTCTTGAACCAGGAATTGAACTCAAAGGTGCTTAACCACTGAGTCACATCCCCAGCCCTATTTCTATTTTTTTTTTAATTTTTTATTAGAGACAGAGTCTAATTGAGGTGCTTAGGGCCTTGCTAAGTTGCTAAGGTTGGTTTTGAACTCGAGACCTCCTGTCTCAGTCTCTCCAGCTGGTGGAATTACAGGTATGCACCACTGCACCTGGCTTGGGAGTGCTTTTTTTTTTTTTAATTTTAATTTTTTTTTTTTTTTTAGTTGTTGATGGACGTTTATTTTACTTATTTTTATTTGGTGCTGAGGATCGAATCCAGCGCCTCACACATGCTAGGCAAGCGCTGTACCCCTGGGCTACAACTTTAGCCCTTGGGAGTGCTTTTTGAGCTCTTCTGGGGGAAAGGTGTGATAGAAGTGCAGAGTATTACTATCAACACTGTAAATATTTTAACAACAACCGAAGTGCCTTGATAAGGTAGAGCACAGATGCACATTTCAACTTGTAGTATTCCTAAGAGAACTAGTTAAGGGTTAAGAAGAGTAAGTGTATGGGAGTGATGAGAGAATATGATCACAGAGGAAAAATGAATGAGTTGGGCTGAGACCACCCTGCTCTGCTGCCCAGCAGAAGTGATGATACTCACACACACTGGGGCAGACGCCAGCCAGGAAGGCTTCCCTACAGCGCCAGCTACACATGCATATGACAACTGATTGGGGCAGATGGAGTAAGTCCAGACTCAGCCTTCATATAAGAGGCAAGCTGCCCTTGGGCATGTGGCTGTCCCATCAGCACACAGGCTCTAGTGACAGGCCAGCCTGGCAGTCGACTGGAGGCAACACAATCTGCTTGTGGTTGACAGGTGCCTGGGTGACACTGAAACAAGCTAGGGCTGGGGGGAGGGAGGGTAGAGAGGGCACAGGGTGATGCACGTCCAGGCAGGCGTTTTCACCACTCTGAGGACCTGGCATTTTTGCTGGCAAGAGTAACCAGTTAAACTGAATTTAGTCCATTCTTTTCAGTGCTCGCTAGCAATAACTGGCTTTAGAAATGAATAACTACTAGTAACTACTAGTTGAGCATAAATGTCATTCTAGAGACAATGCTAAAGGCAATAGCTATATTTTCTCATTAATTTCCCAGAACAATCTTGTGAGGTACATCGGCCACCTCAATTACACAGACAAAGCTCAGAGAGGTTAAATGACTTGCTGTAGGCAATATGAGTAGTAAGAGACAAAGCTAGGCTCTGACTGCAAAAATTTCAACTCCAAGGCATTGTTTTGACTACAATGCTATGTATTCTCCCCCAGGATTAAAAAAAATCCTGGGGGAGAATACATAGCATTGTAGTCATGAATCAGCTGGTTGTAGTGACACATACCTATAATCCCAGCAGTTTGGAAGGCTTCAGCAGGAGGATTGAAAGTTTGAGGCCAGCCTCAGCAATTTAAGGAGACTCTGTCTCAAACAACCACCAGAAACTGGGCCCAGTGCTGCAGGCCTGTAATCCCAGCGATTTAGGAGGCTGAGGCAGGAAGATCACAAGTTCAAAGTCAGCCTCAACAATTTAGTGAGGCCCTAAGCAACTTAGATTCAGTCTCAAAAAAAAAAAAAAATTAAAAGTCTGGAAATGTGGTTCAGTGGTTAAGCACTGCTGGGTTCAATCCCTGGTACCAAAAAACAAAAACAAAAATAGAAAAACCAACCACCACTACCTACCATGGGGCTGGGGTGAAGCTCAGTGGTAGAGCATGTGCTTAGCATGTATGAGGGCCTGGGTTCCATCCCTAGAACACCACCAACAACAATAATAAAAGCAACAAGGCTCTGTAACTGTATTGTTCTCTTAGTTATGGTAGTCTTGAACAGATGCCCCCAAAATGTTATTGTCAAAGAAAGGAGCAAACTGCTTTTTCCAAGTGTATGACTCTATTTGGGGTCCTTAAATATTTTGTTTTTGTTTTTGTTGCTAGGATGGAACCCAGGGCCTAGCCCATAGTAAACATGTACTCTTCCATCTATTTACACCCAGCCCAGAAGAACTACTTTTAAATCAAGGAGATGGGCACCAAGGTCTGTCTTTCTCATCCCAGGTCTCCACATTGAGTGCCTTCTTTGAATGACTTCCACTCTTTCTTCATGCTCCAATCTGAACTCCAGACTGTGCACATTAAACAACTTGGAAAATAGTTGTTTGAAAATCTCTAGTGGCTCTAACTGCCTCAGAATAAAGTCTGGGACAGGAAAAAACCCTTTTCCTGCTGGGCAGCTGCTTTCTCAGCCCCTCTCTGCCAAACCCGTTGTGGTCTGGTCCATGTCAGATCACTCTGTGCCCCCAAACCATTGTGGCTTTCATGCCTTGTTGTTATTATTAGCTCTTGCTAGTCCCTCTGCCTGCCATGGCCTGGGCTTGCCACCTTCTTTCTCCATCTGGCAAATGGCTAACCTCCAAATCCTGGTTCAAATGTCACCGCCTCTCCCAGCTTCCAGACCCAAAGTAGAATTACTGTACTCACTGGCCCCCCCACAGGATAAAGGTGGAGTTATCACTTGCTATCAATTATATGTTTCTATATTTTGGGATCCAATTTCCCATTACAGCAAGGACTGTTCTTGTTTCCAGAGGTCCTGGTAGACAGCAAGTCTTCTGGAAGTGTCTGGAAAATAAATAGGCATTCATTTGAAGGGAATTATGCTCATACAGCACCACAACTAGGGTGATCCTAAAGAATGAATTTCACCAATGTGGAGTAATCAGGCTAACTGGCTTCAATTCCTTCTTATCCACATATCCCATCTCAATTAGTCACTTAATGAAGGGAGAGTTCCACCTGGTTCCACTGAAGGATCCAAATAGCATTCTGTGAAAGGTAGCAAGCAGCAACCAAAATTTCCATCAGAGCACCTTTGCTTATCCTTCTTATAGAGAAAACTTGGTGGTTGGAAGTGTAGTTCAGTAGAAGAGTGCCTGCTTTGCATGCAGAAGGCCCATGGTTTGATCTCCAGCAGCAAAACAAACAAACAAACAAATAAATGTTGGAAAACAGAAAAGTCTGTTGCTAAAAATAGTTTGAAAAGCCCTGGTTTAGATGTGCTAGTCCTTTAGTACCTCATGCTTAGGTATCTGTAAGAACTGTTTCCTAACTAGTTTTCCAGCCTCTAGTCTTCTCTTTCTCCATCCAGCTTGCATACTGATGTGAGATGAAATTTAAAAGAATATTTTATTTTAAAAATACCATTTGAGGGGCTGTGGCTATGGCTCAGTGGTAGTGCACTTGCCTGGCAGGTGTGAGGCACTGGGTTCAATTGTCAGCACCACATATAAATAAATAAAAAATCAAATGTCTATCAATATCTAAAAAAAATTTAAAAATATCATTTGAATTATAAATGTTTATGTAACATGTTACAAAGCATAAATCTGTAACAACCAGTCACAGCCCAATTAGAACATCAACAGTGGTTGTAAATACTACTAAGCCATCTATCCCAATGACTTGCCCATACCCAGCATTAATCATTAAAATCAACACCTAAAACTAATAGTTATTTTCCATTTAAAATTTTTAATTAAATTTTTAGAAAATTTAGTTTTATCACATGTATACATGAGCTAAACAGTAGATTGTCAGGTTGCTGACTCTGGAAGTTTGAACAGACAGTACTCTATTGTGTTTCTTGGAACATGCTTATCACAAAGCATTATGATTCCAACATTCATCCATGTTGACTATTAATCTGCTTATTTTATTGCTGAACAGCATCCAATGTGCGACTATCCTGTTTTCTGCCAACCAAGTCAGTTTCTAAAGCTTTATTTTTATAGATGTGAATATGAACATTTTTTTCTTTCTTTCCAGTGCTGGGGTTAGAACCCAGTACCTTGCACACGCTAGGCAAGTGCTCTACCACTGAGCTATATTCTGCCAACAAACATTCTTGGTGCACAAATGTATTTTGGCATTTCTAAAAGTGGGATGTTAGCTATAGGATATGAAAATGTATAATTGTGTAAAATAATGTTAGTTTTCCTTGAAGGGCTCCAGTAGCCATACACTTTTTTTCCCCAAATGTCACTACTTTTCCCTGCTAAAAAAATAATTGTGTATTCCCTATCAAAAACCCAAACAAATCAAAACAAAAAACCCAAACCTGATGTTCCATGCCAGTTAATCCGGCCCCAACTGATATTTCACTTTATTTGGCACCCCTCCCCCACCCCTTCCCCCCTCCCCCCACCTCAGAGGCACCTCCCACTCTGGTGCAGATCTACTCTGGCATGGAACACATCTTGCTCATTTTCAACAATGACACACTGCTCCTTATCATTGCTTATCTACAACTTCCACACCCTACTCCTGCCCCCTGGGTCCTCCATGAACCCTTCCATGATCATATCTGTCCACAGAACTCTCTCACTCACACCAGCTCCTAAAATACCTACTTCCTACACCAGACAGGGCAGCAGCCTTGCTCCACCCACATTTTGGGGATATCGAGTTTCAGGTTGCCTTGCTGGGGAGATGGACATTCTAACTATGTTGTGTAACATTTATTTGAGTACTCAGCATTTCTAATTTTAGTATTTGGTACCTTTCTCCCCACAGTCTTGCTGACAGATTTGCTTCCATGGTACAGAGTAGATTAATTTTGGAGTTGATGTTTTCCCACATAATATAACTTTTGACATGATTATGTTTTTATTATGTTTTCCCAATTAAATTATAGGCATCTTAAAGGGCAGAAACTACCTTTGTATTTCTTTGGATTCTCCACAACATTTAACATGGTCTTATGTGTTCAGCAAACACAATTCAAGAGATATTTAACACTTCAATGAATATATCAAAATGCAGAAGGCTGCATGTTATTAGTAACATAAAATCTAGTCAAAAGGATAAAAATGAAATGGAAACTTTCTATTATTTTCATTAAGAAAAATGTTTCTCAAGGAAAAAAGTATGCAGGGGTTGGGGCTGTAGCTCAGTGGCAGAGCATTTGTCTAGCATGCATGAGGCACTGGGTTCAATCCTCAGCACCACATAAAAATAAACAAATAAAATAAAAGCATTCTGTCCACCTATAACTACAACAACAACAAAACAAAACCCAAAATAAATAAATAAAAAATAAAAAAGAAGAAGAAGAAAGAATGCAGTACCTTGGCTTTCTGCTCTTATCCATTCTATAAAATTATGTTTTCCAAATCTACTCAAATTAAATATTAATAAATAATATATTGTAGCATAGTACACATTTTTTTTACAAGCTGAGGAAAGGACAGTACAATAAAGGCAGAAGTGGTCTAGAGAGAAACTTTCTAATCACAAGGACTAGAAATAAATAACATTCATGTCTTTCAACTGCCTAATAAGTTACTATTTTCAATATAAAACCTTGGTTGAGTTTAGTTCTATGGCATCTGTCTCTAAAATATGTTACTCTCAATTTTTATCACAATTATAACTGGGAAGCAATTCATTTAATTAAATGACCTTTTCTGTTTCAATCATTCTCTTTTGATCAAGGTGCCACTCCTCCTTCCTTAAAGATACTACATTGTATAAAATTTGAGGCAGAAACAAACAACACTGGCTTCCAGTAAAAACCTAGAATTCAATTTTATTAGTATGAAATTTTCTGAGATAATTTGTTGCATTTGTGACCCAAGAGCATGATTCTCAAATATGAAACATTTTAGCACAATCGCACAATCATTTATTTAGTAAAACTGTTTATGAGATCCAGGGAGGAACAGGAGGTGCTTTCTGTTTTTAGTACAGAAAAGATACTGCTCAGTTGACCATTTCTTTGATGGAATTTATACTGATTCCCTTTGATCAGATTCTTCTTCTTCAAACTCTACTAAAGGAGCATGTCTGTTGGCCTGAGAACCTTCATTGTAGAATACTTTCTTTATCGTGCCATCCTTTGGAGCTTTTATGGTATGCTGCAAAGACAAGACATGACAAACAATGGTTGCAGTACTAACAAGGACTGAATATATAACAAGTCAAAAAAGTCTGACAAAAATGAAAAATGTGAACAGTTGTTTTGAAATTGTGTAATACATACACAGTTACGAAAAATTATGCTGTGAATGGATAATTATGAATGTAATGCACTTCACTATTGTCATGTATGTAAGAAATTAAAAAAATTTAAAAAAATTTAAAAAGAGAAATTGTGTAATACAGAGAAAACATAGTTTTCTCTATTTTGATCTCCAGTCCTATCCCCTTTTCCTTTAATCCCCTTCCTTTACTTTATTGATCTTCCTTCTATTTAAAATATTTTTAGTTGTACATGGACACAATACTTTTATTTTATTTATTTATTTTTATATTGTACTGAGGATTGAACCCAGTGCCTCACACATGTGAGGTAAGTGCTCTACCACTGAGCTACTTGTGCTATTTTTAATTTGTGCATTATAGTTATATAAAAAATTGGAATGCACTGTGATCATATTCATACATGCACATAGCATAATTTGGCCAACTTCATTCCCCAGTTCTTCTCATATACCTTCCCTCCTCCCTTGCCTTTCTTTGCTAGTTTTTACTCTACTGATCTTCCTTCTGTTTTTGTGAGATCTCCCTTTTCTCTAGCTTCCACATAAGAGAGAAAATCTTTGTCCCTTGACTTTCTGAGCCTCGCTTTTTCCACTTAGCATGAAAACCTTCTCAGGTGAATGTAATATTTGTTCAGGGATGAGAACCATTCACCTACAATTTCCAACTGTCTCAAAACCTAGACAGCTGATTTAACTTGGTGGAGGTTTTCACTTTGATACTAATGCTTGGCTTGCTAAGTTTAGCCTTAGAAAATACTAATGGTTAACATTCAGCTGAGTTATTGCCTGATTCCAAGCTAATGATAACTCCATAATCAGAAAAGGATAGGTGCAATTTCACAAAATTAAAATGAAAATGTATTTACAAGAAGGATGGTTTAGTTCTGTTTCCTGAAATGAATGCTTAGCCAATCCATGGCTTTTGATATTTAAAATGATATTTACTCATAAAATAAGGCAAAAGAACAATTAGGTCTGAGAGTTTGCAATGTTTACTTGGCAACTGAACTCATGATTTCACATACCTCCATCTTCATGGCGATCATAACCATCAGAGAATCTCCAGCTTTTACTTTGTCACCAGCTTTTACAAAAACCTAGGAATTCAGAGTTACACATTTAATATTTAAAACAGAAAGGTTCTTCATAATCTCTATTTTTAATTTATTTTTTTAATTTTTGGGTACCAGGGATTAAACTCAGGGGTGCTTAAGCACTGAGCCACATCCCCCACCCTTTTTTATACTTTATTTAGAGACAGGGACTCACTGAGTTGCTTAGGGCTTCGCTAAATTGCTGAGGCTGGCTTTGAACTTGTGTATGATCCTTAAGCCCCAGCCTTCTGAGCCACTGGGATTACAGGAATGAGCCACCATACCTGGCTCCTTCCTTGTCTTTAGAGTTGGCATTTAAACATACAAAACAGAAGTATGTGTCCATGTGGTAGTGTTGTCGTCCTAAGTCAAACGTCCTGGCATAAACTGGAGATTTCCAGGTCAATACAGCGTTGAGGCACGGCTGCCAGGGGACAGCCCTGCCAGCCACAATCCCTACCTCCCAAATCATCTAGTCTTGCT